>NC_060139.1:300209888-300522555 GCF_021461385.2 Schistocerca piceifrons | reverse complement strand
AGTTGCTCTTGTGTTCCTTAAGCCGGGTGTTAATGCTTCTTTTTATAATTCCTATGTACACTTGGTCGCAGGTGCAAGGGATTTTATATATTCTGATGACGTCGCGAACCGAGCGTTGGGTGGATACATACAAACAATTCGGCTTGCTGATCTTGTTCCAATTTTGTAACTGCTTTCAGAGTTCGTTAAAGTCTATGATGGTATCACCAATATTGGAAGACGAAACTTTAAGCAGAGAATTATGCCCTGGACCATGGTCTTATGACCGTAAAACAAATGCCAGCAATTACGCAAATACTGGAGGTGGAAGCGTGCATTCTACGATAAAGTTTCGAACGTTGTTCAGCGATATTTTCTAAATATTATGAGATGAGGCACCTGTGCTCTCTGGTAGTTCAGATACACAGTAATTGCATTTCTTTTGATTTCTTACCACTATTTATCTCTGCATCTGTACTGCACTTCCAATACCTGCATGACAGTGCAAATGTCGACGCTACGTGCTGTGTGTCTTGCTTGTAAACAAATTTGTTCCATTCATTCACATTACTTATTGTTGATGACAGTAATGACCACTCTACTTTTCGCCCTTAAGGTAGCATTCATTACTGCGTATGTCTCGAACTTGTTTTTTCAGCAGTGTTAGTTGTACCTGAACGATGATACACAGCAGTATGAAGAATTAGTCGTACCACAGCCTGATTTGTACTCTACTAATATCTGATCCCAAGTTTATAAAATGCGCCATCATGTGGTGTGAAACAGAACGAAACCGTCTTGTAAGCTAAAACAAATGAGCGGACCTCTGGCTGTCGCGGCAGAAAATAATTGACAAGTAAGTTTGATTGGCTGTTTTTATTAAGGTCACTCACTCATTTCTAAGCAATTTGAGAGAAGAATATGACGATAAAATAATTGGTACATATTATGTCTATTTTTATGGTACTCTGACATTCATTTAAGCACAATTAAACAGTAGAAAACTTTGAGGTTATGCCTGTATTTCTGGCTGTATTTCTGCCTAACTCGTGCCTGTGGATAGTTCACTAATCGTAGATATATATGACTTTGATAGAAATTACTTACCAGATAAATATTGTTTATTTCAGCTGATCCATACGACTAAGAGAGAGTACAGTAAGTGAAAGCAGGAGCTTCGTCCGAAGCTTGACTCGAACGTCGGTATGGTAATATTGAATTTAATGAAGATGTAGAAGACAGAATATACCTAAGACTACTCTGCGTTGTTATTTGAACGGTTTAAATAAAACATCACAATTCTGAAGACCCAATGATATGACAGCAGACATGCAAGATAAGTTATCTCAGCATATAACTAATTTAGAGTATATTTTCTTCGGAGTAACTATTACCGAATTAAGGGAACCTGCCTATCAACTTGCTGAGAAATATCTCCTATCTTATCTTTCCAATTACGAAAAAAAGGTAGCCGATAAAAAATGATATTACAAGTTTATGAAAGATCGTCCCTCTTTGTCCTTGCGAGTAACAGTAGTAGTATTGTTGGTACGAAGTAAGTGATTTAATACAGAACATGTAATGAGTTTTTTAAATAAATGTGAGGAAATACTGAATGAACATAAGCTTACTGCTGTACAATTATATAATGTGGATGAAGCCGCATTATCCGCAATTCGCAAACCGTCTAAAGTACTTGTCCAAAAAAGTAAACACTAAGTGGGCGCAATCACAAGCGGAGAAGGAAGTCTTACAGAAACATCTGTATGCACATGGAATACAACAAGCAATTTATACCTCCGATGTTAATATTTGAACTCAGCAGAATTAATGATGTCTTGAAAAAGGAGTTCAGCCAAATGCAGCATTTTGATGCTCGACAAATGGATGGATAACATCAGAACTATTTATCCGATGGCTAGAACATTTCATAAAATATACGAAAGTTCGAAAAAGAGGCCACAAACATATTTTGTTTTACTGATTGGACATAGCACATACACCAAACATTTGGAGGCTCTTCAGCTGGTTCTTGATTAAGATCTAATCACCCAATCATTTATTGCTCAAACTACTCATCTTCTTTACCCATTGGATAGATCGTTCTTTACACTAAGAACAGCTACAATGAAGCAGCGTCTTCGGGGCTACGTTCAAATAGTCATGAAACAAACTAACGTTGGAGATCTCCTCGGTAATGTATATCCCAAGTCAATTTGTAGGGAAATTGAACTAAACAGTTTTAAGGAAACAGGCTTGTCGTCATGTTATAGAAATATTGTCAAACAAGAGGATTTTATACCTACTACAGCACATGGGTTTGAGCAGTCAGACCGACAATCGGGTGATGGAACTGAAGCAACAACTTGAAAATTTGAAAGGCCGCCTAACATTGCAACATCACTCAATGAGCAGTCCGGACTTTCTACAATGTTTCAAGAACGTGGACCCGAAAACAATACTGCGGAAGTTGCCAAAATTTACAGTCCGCAAGTAAAGACTTACTTGAACACCTTAACCTTATCTCCTATTCCGTGTGCGCTTCAGTATGGAACCGCGCGACCGCTACGGTCGCAGGTTGGAATCCTGCCTCGGGCATGGATGTGTGTGATGTCCTTAGGTTAGTTAGGTTGAAGTAGTTCTAAGTTCTAGGGGACGGATGACCTCAGATGTCAAGTCCCATAGTGCTCAGAGCCATTTCAACCATTTCAACCTATTCCGTGTGTAGCAACAGTTACCAATACAAATACGGAACGACGTAAACCAACAATGAAATTAACATCAACTCCGTACAGAAATGAAATAGAAGCCAAAGAAAAGGCAAATAGAAAGAAGAAGGCCATGCACAAACCGATAAAAAAAGACAAATAAATGAAAACATTAACGAGAATAAAAATAATTTAGGTTCGATTGATTTGGGTACGTCCAGTGTGTAAGGAAGATTGAGAAGAAGACAAGATTCAGTGTACGATATGTAAAAGTTGCGTACATGACCTAAGCGTTGGCTTGGAAAGTAAAACTAAGAACTATTTCTGTAATGTTTGTTTAAAAATCAACTGATTTTCGATATACCCGTTTCAACAACTTAGTTTGTTAAGAATTTACCCTTTGTTTCCCACGTGTACTGTCATTGCGTGTCAACTGATTTTCGATATATCCGTTTCAACAACTTAGTTTGTTAATAATTTACTCTTTGTTTCCCACGTGTACTGTCATTGCGTGTAACTATGGAAGTAACGCTATGTTTATAGTTTTTAATTTGTTATTGAGACGTTTTGTTACACTATTCCATGTATTTATTGTGTCGGCGCTGACTTATCGTAAGTACGACTTGGGCTGGAGGAGTTACAGATTTGAAAACCAGGCGTCTTAATTGTACCGAAACCACAGATGTGAAAAAGTTGGAAAACTATTTTGCGAAAAGTTTTTTATATTTGTATGGAACCTGCTTGATAGCTTACAAAGTAAATATTCAGTGTATGCAAAACAAATTGTGTTACTTAAATTATCTTACCAGATAGAGTAACTCTCCCTTAAATGGTGCGACTTCAGCAACCTTAACTTGCGTCGTGTACGGGTTTACTGACTGCAGTACAAGAGTGGCGCAACGCCGCTATGTTGAGTTGTCCTCTCAACGACGGCGGTACTTTTGAATCCGTGCATATGCATTTTTGTTCTGTATGTACGTTTTGGTGGTTGCGCGTTACAGGTTTTTCCAGTGTTGTGACGACATTTTGACTGAAAAATAGTTGATTGAGGTAACACACCGAGTAAATCACGATTACACTCTTACTCTGTAACGAGTCACCAAAGACCAACCGTCTCTTATACCAAAATACTCAGAAAATATCGCTGAACAGCCTTCTAAAGTTTGTGTGCGGGGTTTCTGCTTTACCAGGTACAGATCATTGGTTGTCATAAAGGAGAACACTGGACTCGCATTCGGAAGGACGACGGTTCAATCCCGCGTCCGGCCATCCTGATTTAGGTTTTCCGTGATTTCCCTAAATCACTCCAGGCAAATGCCGGGATGGTTCCTCTGAAAGGGCACGGCCGACTTCCTTCCCCATCCTTCCCTAATCCGATGAGACCGAAGACCACGCTGTCTGGTCTCATTCCCCAAACCAACCAACCAACCATAAAGGAGAGTTGTCAAATTACTCAAATAACGAAAAGGGCTTTTCATTTCTGTGGCTGAACTGAACCAAGAACTAAAAATCATCCGCTCCCCTAATAAAGTAACTTAACCATTACGTCCAGACATGGAGAGGTCACTACATCAGTAATTTTTCCGAGCAATAAGCCGCATCACTCAAACACGGTTCACTTCCACACTCACAGCCAGCCGGTATTTCCTGAAGAAAACGCACACTGACTGTTGTTACGACACGGTACTAATATTTGTGTAAGCAACAGGAGTTTCGCGGTCGCAGTAATGAAACGTCACCTCAGTTTCCGATTTGCTGGTATTCCCCCACGGGAGCCTGGAGGTCGGCCAGTGTAAGTCATCCGACTCTCTTTGCAGGCCGCCACAAGTCACCTTATTGTTGCGGCTTACGCGATCCGTGCCGCGCCCACACTCTTATGAGGTATGTCGTTACAAGTGCCACGTCACAAGGAAGGAAGGAGTTGGAGGAAGGGGGAGGAGTACATATCGGCCGCGGCAGAGGTCGCAACATCCTAGCAGTTATTCCCCCCGTTTGGAACATGGGAAGAACCGACACCGAGAAAATTGAGAAATTCGTCGCACGCAGATGAGGAAATTCCAAGATGTTAACGGAATGTCATTGGTCTGTCTCGAAACCATTCATAATCTGTAATCTTTCAATTACTACCTTCCTTTCAAGGGTTCTCTTCCAATTGCCTCCAATCCTGCTGCCGACAATAGTTTGTTAGTGTTTAAAGCCATGGACTCGAAAATGGAGAGAGGTGAATTTCAAATAGCCATCCAGCTATCCTGACATCGTTCTTTTGTGGTTTCCATACACGACTTCAGGTAAAACTATGGATGGCTTCTTTGTTAAGAATAATGCAAAGACATCCCCCTAACCTTCTTACACTGAGTTATCTTTCTTTCATAGAACAATAAATTCGATGAATAAGTAAAAAAATCTATGTGCACTCAAAATGTTAGAATAAAATACGATTATTGAGGAGACAGGCGCTTAAATGTTCATATTCGTGCTGATCATAACCTGCGGTAGTGACTTTGTTATCCGTATAATTCGACCAAGGTATGTCAAAGGCTTCATGCAAAATCTGCTATTTTACAAACGAATGAATTACACACCAGCCTGCTGGTAAAAGGATGACTGCTGTTGTGAATCATGAGCGTGTTTTAGGTGAAAATTTATAACAGACGTGCTCTGAACTGGTGAAAAGTCGGAGCCCATTTGCACGCCGAGAAGGAAATGGCTCTAGACGACAGAAGGAAGAAAGGTACAGAATGTTGCTTTAGTACGGAACCAAACTGAAATTCGTATGGAGTGATTCATGGACACTTTTTTTTCACTTGCTGTTTATTTTTAATGACCCACCCTCTTATACCTTATGGTGGGTCTGTATATGTCACTTGGCCGCTGTGAATGGGTTCGGGATCCGAAGTGGCTGGGAATATCACCCCCAATCCCGTCCCACTCACACCGTTCCCCGTGTCCGGCCACATGGAGACAGCCTCTATTTATTTTTTATTTCGGTATTGTTGTTTCATGTGCAGCACTTTAAAAACCATTGAATTTATATAATGGAAGTAGGAAGATGAAATACAAAAAATATGGTAGTTAAGAAGGATTTAAAAAGAAGATAGGAAAGACTGCAGCATGAAAGATTCCCACCACCTGGCTGAGGGTGGCGTCCAGGGTCTTGGAATGAACTTCAAGCCGCTGACCGCCACTGACGATTCCTTTTCTATGTCTACTACCCTTACACTAAAAACAGGAACAAAAACAGGCACTCCATGTTGAGCCCAGTTCACTCATTCCAGTCAACAGTCTGGTGCCTGAACAGTGGTTTTTCCCGCTATATATTGACGTATCCGTCTGGTTGGGCTCATCTAAGAGGGACCACAATTAAAATCCTTCTTTCCAGGTTGTACGTCGCCGCTCACTAGGAGGCATAGGTCCCTTGAAAAGTTACCTAACTTTAAGCTTCTTATCAATTGCTAGTGACCTGGTGGGACCACCTCACTCTTGTAACATGGAAGTGCAACTTATTATTTACATATATACGGTTATGGTGCTGTTTGTTTTTTAATGTGTTGGATCATATGCTCCTCGTTTCGGCTTTTCTGGACCATTTGTTCTACTGTAATGCGGGGTGCCACTATGGAGACGCCTCATGATCTGTTTCGTCACCAAGGTCGGTGTCCGTGTCTTCTTGGCTGGTGGTTTCAGCACTATCATCCATCCCATTGGGCACTCTGCTGTCTTTGTGTCCGTGTGCAGGATCTTGGAGGTTTCGTCGGTCAGTGTGTTTAGTTCAGTCCACTGGTCAGGGTCGCGCAGTACAGCGTACTGTGTATGATGTATGTCCAGGTGGTTACGTCTTATGTTTGTGCTCTGTCAGCAGAAAAAGGCGATGTGTTCTGGGAAACCTTCTTCCCCGTATGTGCACCTAGTAGTCTGTGAGATTCACGCGTCGCAAGTGCGTGGGATAAGGGCCATGGCCAGTGATGAAGTGTACCGTACCGCGGCTGGGATCGATATGCTTTAGTTTTAGTCTTCCCTGATATCATGGAAGAAGTTGTGAACTTGGCGCCCCTTATCACTATTTACTTACATGGATATGGTGTCTGTTCTTTCCGACATGTCCGAAAGAACAGACACCATATCCACATAAGTGTATAGTTCTGGCAGTACCGGCGGATGCACACATATTACCCGAACTCTTACGGGACTTGGTAAGAATGTCTTCCACGAGTAATGAGTGTGTTGGGTAGGGACACTACGAATATAGTGTGTGGACATATAAGGTGAGAATGTGGGTTGCGCGGGAGGCGCGTGCGAGATAGTCCCTGCAGTCGCACTATCCTCTGTGCCCTCGCTGGCTCAGATGGACAGAGCGTCTGCCATGTAAGCAGGAGATCCCGGATATATATCAACGCCAGTCAGCAGCTGAAGGTATTAATATATAATTCTAACTTATCACTATTGTCCCACTCGCTCTGCCAGGTATCCACTCACCATGCGTTGGGTTGGCGTGTTATCCCATGCGTTACACCAGTGATCTGCCGAACTTGGTCTAGGCTCCCATTCCTGAGCCAGTACATTGCCGCACGGTATCTGATGGTCATATCTATCGGGAAGATTCCCATCACAAAGCATAGTGCGTTGACCGACGTTGCGTTGAAAGCCTCCGTTAACTGAAGCAGGACGCTACTTTGCACACGACGTACGACGGTTCTGTTGATAGAAAGACTAAGTCTGTGGGCCCATGTGCTGACAGCAAAGCAAAGTACCGACTCGAAGACAGCGCAATGGTATGTTCGTGTGACTGACAGGGGCAGCCTGAATTGTTCCGAGTTTAACCTTGTCCGTTTATGAAGTATCTTTTCTGCTTTGTCTGGACATATTCGTATGTGTTCACGAAAGTTCAATCGTTCGTTTATGTGTACTCCAAGGTAGCGTGAAACTACTGGTCTTTTGATGCTTGTGTCCCCTATTTTGATTATTGGGTTCCTGTGCAGGATTCCCTTCAGCAATATGTAAGTTGTTTTGTTTTCGGCTACCTTGGGTTTGTTGTTTGTGCACCATAGGGTAATTGTTCGTAGCGTTCCACTGGCTCTGTCTTCTAGCTGGGCACGGTTATCGGCTGACACTGTCACTAGCAAGTCATCAGCGTAGGCGACAACCCCATCTGTCAAATTATGCTCCTCTAGTAACTGTAGGGGGGGTTCTATCAATATGACCCAGAAGATGGGGCTACAGATCGACCCCTGTGGACAGCCTTTTGTAAGGCGCTTGATTACTTTTTGGTTGTCCATGTGCCAAACTACTGTTCTGTCTCTGCAGTAGTCCACAAAGTTGTTGTACAGAGACTCCGGTACCTGTATGTGTTAAGCCTCTTAAACAAAGCCAGCCACCATAAGTTATCGAATGCGCCTGAGATGTCTATCATGATAGCCAATGTGTATTTAGCAAGTGTATTGTGTACTATTTGTAGTGCTCTGTTTATTGCATCATCAATTGATTTTCCTCCCCGAAAGCCGAATTGGTGTGGCGTTAGTCCCTGTAGTGTGCTATGTGCATTTAGTCTTCTGCAAAGCAAGTTCTTCTTGTATTTTTGAGAGTGTCTTTATGAGAAAAATTGGTTCTCGTTTTGATTTAGGTTCTGAGGCGCCTTTGTCTGGGGCTTTTTTGATGATGAATGATTCATGGACACCGAGGAATGCCTACATCATCTCTCCCAGGACGCTGCCTTATGGCAGGAAACTTTAAAGGCTCGTGGATTTAAGAGGCTGACAGCTATCATACTGACTATCACTTCCAGACTGACAGCTTTGGAGCCTAAAAGACTGACTGTAGGCCATAGATGGAAGTTTTACACATACAGTGCTCTGCAGCTCACACGAATCTCAAGAACCTTTGGTGACCAAGAATTAGCTTCTAGTGAGTAGGAATTATTTTTAAAATTTATTACGCCGAATCGCTATCGAGCCTCAGTGACGCCGTTGCATATGCAGCTGAAGATGGGCTCTGTGTCCCGATACTGGTCCGGTGTAATATATTTTAGAGGTAAAAGTTAAATAGCGGACGTCGAAATTTAGTCACCATGAAATTTCATATTATAGAGCGTAAATCATTGGATACGGGGAAGGGGCAGAGGGAACAAGGGAATGCGCTGTTTGCGTAGTGAAGCCATCTTCCTCAGGTGACTTATCGTGAAAAGAAAGACTGGCCCTCCATGGAGGGAGGATTGATTGTACGGCTACACTTTTGCATCAGAAGAAAAGCGTCTTGGAAATATGATTTGGCACAACAGCTACATGTCACAGTCTTAGACATAGCAGTTTTTGTCATACAACAGACCATCCCCAGGCACTAAAAACCACGACCATTTTTGTGCTTCAGTACGGTCTGTTTTTTGACCAAAATTGGCAGGGGAAGGGCGGGCAGACTGTCCAGTATGACCATAACGGCCATTTGAATTTGTGAGTGCGTACAGAGCTGCATTCGTGTGGAAACTGCATGAAGGTGTCACTCGAAACCCCCTCAATTGTTCATAGTCATTTGAAGGGGCAAGGGTACAGTAGTCGCGCGTTGTATCGTTTCGATACCTTCTGATATAAGAAATGTTTTCAATTCATGTTGTAAGAGGTCCATGATTAAAGAATTTGTTGCTAGCGCACTCGAGCTGATGTAATTTCGATGGATTGCTCACTTGCTGCCTGCGATATGTAAGCTATAAGAGAATCTGAGACCAAAGAGCAGTGTTGGTTGGCGCAAATGGTTCAAATGGCTCTGAGCACTATGGGACTTAACATCTGTGGTCATCAGTCCCCTAGAACTTAGAACTACTTAAACCTAACTAACCTAAGGACATCACACACATCCATGCCCGAGGCAGGATTCGAACCTGCGACCGTAGCAGTCGCGCGGTTCCGGACTGCGCGCCTAGAACCGCTAGACCACCGCGGCCGGCAGTGTTGACTGCAGTAGGAGCTGTGTAGCAGTAGGAGTAGGTGGTTGCTAGCGAGCTGTCTGGTGTATCGTGTTGGCTGGGCCGTCATGGTGCAGCGATGGCGGAGCCTGAGCGTTATAGTATAAGGTAAATGCAGCCTCGCGCATATGTAGTATTATTATATCAAGTCCCACGTAAATGTTTAAAAAAATCTCTTAATAATAATCTTTCTCATAAAAAGTAACTTTTGACAATCATTCATCTCCATTTAAAGAATTTACTAATTTCTCCAATCATTGGTCATCCCGATTAGTGAAAGGAAAAATCAGTTGTTTCTTTTTATACATGACAAATCTATCGTCAATACATCAGAGAAATTTACATTATATTTAGGACTAGAAATATATCTTAAACTGGTAGCATTATTTAGTTGTATAACGGTAAAAGTTGGGACTGGTAATTTTTTTTTGTTTTTTTTTTTTTTTTTTGCTAGCAATTCATTGCGTTGGGATCGATAATTAATTACTGGGGCACAAAAATATTTGCTTTTGACTTATTGCTGGAAATAAGGATTAATAACGTCATTCGTCATGAGTCAGCTGTAGCAAGGTTATGAAACAAGTACAGTATATGTGATCACATTCATAAATGATAGACACAACTGGGTAAAAAAAATGCAAGTATTAGAACAGGTTTCATAATAAGTGCTTGTAGCATATTAATATCATGAAAAGCTTCTCCTGGAAAAATTACAAAATGGGTTATTGAGCTGAAAGAAAAAAGGTATATTATGCTGAAAAGTAGTGAACTTCAAATTAACAGGTAATGAAACGTGTACTCAATATGTATGTACTCTAGCCGTCTTTCCCAAAACATTCACTCATTATACAATACGACATAAAACATACTGTCAAAAGGAACTGCAACAAATACTTAAATAACTATATAGCATCTCTTAACTAATAGAAAATATATAAACTTCATCATTATCCTCATCTGCAAAGAAAAACTTCATTGTTCATATTACCATAACTTCATCATTATCATAATCTGCAAAGAAAAACTTCATTACTCATATTACCATATTCTTCATACAACCATTCATCATCATTTATTATCATCTGCAAAAAAGTAGACACTTCATTATTCATTATTCAAATTACCATTTACTTCATACAACAATTCATAGTATAGAGTTTCTTACTTCTAGCATGTTTCATCACTAAAACTAACATGTGTAGTTCTGTCTGTCAGCTTGCTCAATCGCCTCGTATTCTGAAAGAAAAATAATTAGTTAAGACTGCTATTATACAGTGTGTATAGTATATTCTTGTTAATGCTTGTTAATTCTGATCCATTTACTCTTCATGACAAGTTATTGAATTTTCTTTAGTTCGTTCCGAAGGTGAATTTCCCATTTCATAGTAAACCACTGTGATTTGTTTAATTTATTTCTTTTGCACGTTATTACTTTCTGAAAATAATGAATAAGGATTAATAGCTTGCATTTAAATCATACACCCATTAAATGAAAACTTGTTTCTAGTGATATTACTAAGCATACAGCATAGCATGACAAAAAAAAACATATTAGGTCAAAAACATAGACAGTTTTCAAGTGCAAAAATGTAACACAGTATCATAATGTAGTAGCAAAAAGTGTAGAATAGTCAAGATATTGGGATATCATAAAGCAAAAATGTTAAAGTCAACTGGTGTTTGTTACATCTTAAAGATTTCATAGTGCATACAAAGAAAATTTCTACTGTCGATGGGAAAACAATCACACATACACAAAAAAATGGAAAATGTGCGCGGTCTGATGTCTAACGACAAGAACCTTACCTTGCCGGGCTCTTGCCAAGAAAAAAATACGATAATTATCAGTAAGTAGTTATATAAATGTAATTGCATAAGTAGTCATATAAATATCAGAAAATGACATTCCAGTGTGACAAAACATAAAGTATACTCATTCAATAAAAGGTTTAATATTGGAGACATGGTGATTGCCTTTGCTTTTTCTGGTTCTCAAAGTTTCGACATGTACTACATTGGGGTGAGGAATGCTGCGAATTCTATATGGACCTGCGTATAGAAGCTCAAATTTACTGCATCTACTCTTTCCTCTGTTGGATAAATAGTGTGTGCGTATTAATATCTTCTGTCCTATGTGAAAGTCACGGCGTGTACAAACCTGTTTTTGCTGTCTTCTCCGGTGGTCTGCGGCACGCTTGATGTTGTTGAGTGCAATGTCAATTATTTCATGGTGGCGTAGTCGACGAGATGTAGGAAAAGATACTAATTCTTTAATTTCGTTAGGTGGTTCAACATTTTTCAATATAACAGTCGGAGATAGCATAGTAGATTCATTTGGTATGGAGTTAATTACATCCTGGAATAAGAGTACGTGTGCGTCCCAATCAATATGTTTTTTATGGCAGTATATTCTACATAGTTTACCAATTTCTTTCATTAGTCGTTGAGAAGGGATCGAAGAAGCGTGATACCTGGATATACAGATCGGAGAAATGTTTCTAGCTCGTAACATACGTGTCCATATCGCCGATCGAAATTGTGGTCCATTGTCGGAAATTACTTTCAATACATGCCCTACATGAAAAAAAAAAAGTTCTACAAATGCATTCGAAATAGATTTAGCAGTAGCTTTGCGCAACTGAGTGAAGGTAACAAATTTCGAAGTGAGTTCAACAGCGACAAAGATGTAGCAAAAACCTCTATTAGTTCTGGGAATCGGTCCAAAAATGTCTACAGCGGCCATGTGTCTCAATTTAACGGGTACAATGGGATATAACGGAGGAATATGTGAAGTCGTGTCTGATTTAGCTTTTTGGCAGATTTTACATGACGCTAAAACTCGTCGAATACGTTTCTCCATGTTGGCAAAATAACAGTTCTGTCTCAGTATAAGAAAACATTTCTTGCTCCATAATGTGCGTAACTTAAATGAGTATACCAAATTAATTTGTTAACAAGCTCGTCAGGGATGCATAATAGACAGTTGTTGCTGGCAGGAAGAGAGCGGCGAAACAGAATATTATTGCGTACAGTGTAATGGTTTCTAATGGTAACATTATTCCTATCTTACCAAAGATGTTTCATTTCTTTCCTTACGTTGTCTGTGCTCTGCTCTTGTGCTATGTCTCGTAATGACGCCGAAATGAAATTTTCAAATGCAACTTGTTGAATATACATGACGCTAGAATTTGCTTGGCAGAAGTTGGTTGCGATGTCTTGCTGATTGTTGCTGAGAGAGCGGGATAGAGCGTCTGCTACAATATTTTGTGTACCGGGAATGTGAACAATTGTAAAATTAAATTCCTGGAAATAAAGTTTCCATCTGCTTAATCTGACATGTGTAAATTTAGCGGAAAGTAAAAACTGTATAGCTCTATGATCCGTGTAAACGGTGGTATGTCTTCCATAAAGAAAATGCCTAAATCTGGTAAATGCCCATACAACACACAATGTTTCAAGTACTGTGACAGAATAATTGCGTTCAGCAGGTGACAGAATGCGACTTGCAAAGGCGATGTTTTTAATTACTATAGTGCCGTCTTCTTCAATTTCCTGAAAAATGTGTACGCCTAAAGCTGTGTTAGGACTGTTGGTGGCAATGGAAAAATTTCTGGTAGGATCTGGGTGTGATAAAAGTGGTGCGTTCAACAAGGCATGTTTCAGATCAACAAACTCAGACTGTGCTTGGCTATCCCAAGACCAAATAGCGTTTTTACCCGTCAGTTGGCATAATCTAGGGGTGTCTAAAGCAGAGTAATGAATAAATTTACGGAAAAAGTTAATTAATCCCACAAAGCTGCGTAATTGTTTCTTTGTCGTTGGAACAGTAATGTCACGTAAAGCTTGAAGTTTTTTCGGGTCAGGAGCAATGCCTTCTGCTGAAATTACATGTCCAAGAAATTTTATCGAAGTTTTGCCAAAGTGCGATTTGTTAAGATTAACTGTGAGTCCTTGTGCACGAAAAGTTTGCAACACTTGTTCCAGAATCAGATTATGTTCAGACCAGTTAGCTTCTGCAATAAGAATGTCGTCTACATACGTTATGATTCGGTCTTTAAGTTCTGTTGGAAGTATAGTATTCAAACCGTGAATAAATGCAGCTGAAGAAATTGTTAGACCGAACGGTAATTTGCAAAATTGATAACAGTCACCAAAGCAGAGAAATGCTGTGTACTTTCTGCAGTTCGGATGGAGCTGAATTTGCCAAAATCCCGATTTCAAATCTAATGTGGAATAAACAGCAGTACCATAAAATTTCTGTAGAAGTTCTTCTAGTGTCTGTGGGCGATCTGTTTCATTAATAATAATGTCGAAGTGAACCATCCTTTTTCTTAACAATGTGGAGCGGGTTTATATACGGACTAACTGCCGATTCCATAATTCCTTGGTCTAGCATAGCTTGTAATTCTTTCTTAACTTGTTCTCTGTAGATATACGGAATAGGATACTGTTTGACTTTAAATGTGTCATGCTGTTTAACTTGAAATTCATACATAAAACCGGACATAGTACCATGGATGTTGTCAAAAACCGGAGCTTCCTGTAAAAGAATTTTGCGTAGCTCTGAACGTTCGTCGTCTGTATTTGCACTGCTTTGCTTTACTTTCTCAAAAATAATTTGCATAACGTCATAGTCGGCTTCGTCTGGTGTATTGTAGTTATGTACGTACGTGTCTGTGAACAATGTGGAATGACAGTCCGTGTTACACGATGTAGAAATGACCTCTGTTCGATTAATTGCCTGTTCATTTGCAGATAAAACGTGCTGAAATTCTAATGCCAGTTGTACATTCTCATCCTTTAACATTAAACAGGAATTTTGAAAGTCAATGATTGCGTCATGTTGTACCAGAAAATTTGTACCTAAAATAACGTTTGTTGTCAATAAGGGAACAATCCAAAAATTTGAGTGGAACGTATGACCTGCAATACAAAATGATAAATGTGTCTGTAATTTTACATCTACTCCTTTACTAGATGCTGCTCCTTTTACTTTAGTTTTGCCTAATGGTAACGAAGGATAAATATTCTCTTTGTTACATACGTTGAAGGTTTCTTCATTTATAACTGACATAGGTGATCCAGAATCGATTACTGCTGAAAATGTGGATGATCCAATATTTATTTCAATGACAGGGTGGGAAATGGTTTTTTGAATAACTGGTTTTTCACGCAAAAGAGCGTCTCGGATGTCGTCAAAAGTAATAACTTTTCGTGAACGAGAGTCTGTGTGTCAAAAGCATTGCTTACGTTGCTGAAAGATTCAGTCTGTACTGTATCTAGTCAAATTCTTTCTGACGTGCTGGGAGGATGCTGTGGCATCTCGACTATATGTACTGTTCTGTTATTTCTTCCTGACGTATTAGGTTCTACATCTACATCTACATCCATACTCCGCAAGCCACCTGACGGTGTGTGGCGGAGGGTACCCTGAGTACCTCTATCGTTTCTCCCTTCTATTCCAGTCTCGTATTGTTCGTGGAAAGAAGGATTGTCGGTATGCTTCTGTGTGGGCTCTAATCTCTCTGATTTTATCCTCATGGTCTCTTCGCGAGATATACGTAGGAGGGAGCAATATACTGCTTGACTCTTCGGTGAAGGTATGATCTCGAAACTTTAACAAAAGCCCGTACCGAGCTACTGAGCGTCTCTCCTGCAGAGTCTTTCGCTGGAGTTTATCTATCATCTCCGTAACGCTTTCGCGACTACTAAATCCTGTAACGAAGCGAGCTGCTCTCCGTTGGATCTTCTCTATCTCTTCTATCAACCCTATCTGGTAAGGATCCCACACTGCTGAGCAGTATTCAAGCATTGGGCGAACAAGCTTACTGTAACCTACTTCTTTTGTTTTCGGATTGCATTTCCTTAGGGTTCTTTGTCTGCTTTACCGACGATCAACTTTATATGATCATTCCATTTTAAATCACTCCTAATGCGTACTCCCAGATAATTTATGGAATTAACTGCTTCCAGTTGCTGACCTGCTATTTTGTAGCTAAATGATACGGGATCTATCTTTCTATGTATTCGCAGCACATTACACTTATCTACATTGAGATTCAATTGCCATTCCCTGCACCATGCGTCAATTCGCTGCAGATCCTCCTGCATTTCAGTACAATTTTCCATTGTTACAACCTCTCGATACACCACAGCATCATCTGCAAAAAGCCTCAGTGAACTTCTGATGTCATCCACCAGGTCATTTATGCATATTGTGAATAGCAATGGTCCTATGACACTCCCTTGCGGCACGCCTGAAATCACTCTTACTTCGGAAGACTTCTCTACATTGATAATTCCATCTCCATTCGGGATGACACCGACTGTCTGGTCCATTCATAATAATCTGTTGTTGTGGATGATTCTACTGGTGGTAAGACCGACTGTTACGCTGAAAACTGTGCTCATTACTTTTACGTCTGTCATAATAATCATTGCTATACGGCGCGTTGCGATAGGAATTGAAATGATGGGTTTTCTGTACGTAGTGATTTCCTTGTTGCTGTGCGTTACTATTTGGTGGAGCCGACGCTATACGTGTAGGCGGCGAAACATTAAAGCTTGGTTGACCTTGCAAACCACATTGTTGGTTAGGTATGCTAACCGGCTGGTTTTGCTGCTGTTGTGGGGAAAAGCCTCTATTGCTACCAAAATGTGTTTCCTGTTGCTGATAATTTTGACGATACTGATAATTAGAATTTTGTCTGTTATTAAAGTTCTGGTGGTTATCGTTCCTGGAGCGTCTATTACCTTTGTTATTGAAATAGCGTGGCTGATCGTAATTACTGTATGTTGGTTGGCCTTGGTTATGATGTGAAAAATTTTTGTTTATGAAAGAATAATCTGATTCCGGAACTTCCAAAAGCTGTAACAGATCTCTAAATGCCGAAATATTTTCTTTCTGCTGCCCTGTTAAAAGTGATACCCTTAACGATCGTGGCAGTTTAGAAATACATAATTGGCTAAGTGCAGATTCACTGTATGGCTCACTTAAGTATTGGTTTTGTTGTACCATGTGTTCAAAAAATTGCGTGACAGTGGGAAAATTTGAGTTCTCGTAATTCGGTAAGCTAATTAATTGATCCTTGATTCCGCGCTGTGTCGTCTTCGACCAATACGCTGACAGAAAAGCATTCTGAAATTCTTCTACCGAATAACATTGTCTCGCGATCGGTCTCATACGAATTGCCGGTTCGTCTTCCAAAAAACTGCAAATAAATTCAAGTTTGTGTGTTACGGGCCAGGTTAGTGGAAAAACAAAGCTAAATTGTTGTATCCAATCCAAGGGGTGAATCTGCGTTCTGTCATTCTTAAATACCTTAAATTTTCTCATGTATAGAAAGTGCTTTTAATCAAAATTATCGTCTCTGTATGTCTGAGCATGTTCAGGATTGTATGATAATCTGTTTGTCTGTGACTGTTCGGAATCTAAGTCGCGTACACTCTGTAAATTACCTAAATTACACTGGCTGTGTGAATGTGACAAATGTTCACAATGTGGCGTATGCTGTGACGTGTTAGAGGCTGGAACATTTTTCATTTCTGTCACTTCTTGCTGTAAAGACGACACTTTTCTACGCAATGTGTTACTGGACGAACTTATTTCACTGATTGTCCGCTGTAAATTTTGGAATTCGGGTGTTTGAAAGAAATTGGTGACGTATCGTCTGATTTGGTGTCATTGTTATTTTCGATAACGTCAATACGACAGGCCAATTCATCAAATTTTTCAGTCAGTGCTTTTACGTGGTCGTCGTTTTTAGTGTCACAAGCATTAATTTGTTTTTGTATTTTACGTGTGGTTTTGTTCAATTTCTTAAAGTCTGCTTTGATGGCATCAAGATCCTGTATTAATTCTAATTGTTCAAGTCTGTTGGTCACTGTCTGTAAGGCTACTGTGTGTGTGTGTCTGTTTTTGTTTTATGATCGGAGATTTCATCATGTAATTTGGTGTTCAGCTGTTTGATTTCATCTGATACTGTAGCAATATTGTTGTCTACGTATGTTTTTGCCTTCGTAAACATTTTACGCTTATCTTCCTGTCTCTGTGCAGCAAATTGTTTCCATGACTTGTTTCTTTACTTTGTTCTGTTCCTGTATGAATTTACAGTAACGCGTTTCACTATTTTGTAGGTGGTGATTAAAACGTTCGTCAATTAGGCTGTTTTGTTGTTCAAATTTCTTGTCGACTTTCGCGTCCAGCGTGTGTGAAAGTTCTGCTGACATTAATTTAAACTCGTCGCGTAACTGCGTTGCGTTTTCAGAACATTGTTTAGCGACTGCACTAATTTCATCTCTAAGTAATTTCGTTGTGGCTGCATGTGTATTGCCTATCTCTTCACTATTATTCTTGGCACAGGCCTTAATTTCCTCACGTAATTGTTTTTTAGTTTCACTACATTGCTCCGCGGCGGCTGTAATCTGTTCAGTAAGCTGTTCAATAGAGGTGTCAAGTTTTTCATTAATTTGTTTGAGCGGCCTGTCGTGTTTTTCATTCGACTGTTTGAAACTTTCATTAAGTTGTTTGAAATTGTTGTCGTGTTTTTCATTAAGTTGTTTGAAATTGTTGTCTTGTTTTTCATTCGACTGTTTGAGATTTTCATTAAGTTGTTGTTTGAGGTTTTCATTAATTTGTTGTTTGAGATTTTAATTAAGTTGCAGCAATAATGCCATAACTCGATCCATGCCAAAATTAGCTGCTGTATTCTCTGTGCTGTGTGATGGTGTATCTGCATGTGTCACGTTTTGTGTACCGGTAACCATTTTGTCATTGTCTGATTCACAAAAAGGTTTGCCAATCGGATGTGCACTGTTGGTCACTACATCGGAATCAAATAAATTTGACGTGTTTTGTGTATATTGTTCACCCTCGTTAGAAATATTTATCTATTCACTGTGTAAATTTTGCAATTCAGGTGTGTTAAACTGGGCAGCGTTCATTGTAACGGAAAGTGCCGCGTCATCAATTGTCGTTAAATTTACAGTGGACACAATTGAATTTGTTTGCTCATCATTTAGATTGGAATGATTACTAGTGATCGGCACCCACTGATTATCTGTAATCAGAGGATTATCACTATTACACTGAGTGTCGCTAGTAATATCGGTCAAATTATTCGAATCGGCTTTTTCACTCATTGCACATCGCGATGAACTGTTAGCAGTTTTTCGCGGCATTTTCACAAATCAAAGCTAAGCACAAAATCAAACAAAGACAAAGCAAAATGGAACAAATACAATTACAACAAAGAGCAATAAATTGCCGATGATCTGTGAAAGAAAGAATGACAAGTTAGTAAATGCGTTGCGCCAGATGCAAACTACCTTTAACAATAGTGTAAATAAGAGCAGATATATAACTGACTACTTCTCATAAATTCACAAAAATACGATCCTGGTCGGTTGTCGCCAAGTGTAACCTCTCCACAGTAAAATAAATTCCGTAACCTCCCAACAGTAAAAAATATATAATTATTTATTTATTTCAGTGTAGCCTCCCAACAGTACAATAATATGAATAATATTCACATTTAGTATAACCTCTCAACAGTAAAAGTTCCGAAACCTCCCAACAGTAAAAAATATAACCATAACATTGACATTCAGCGTAACCTACCAACAGATAAATTCCGTAACCTACCAATAATACAATGTGACTAACCTCTCAATAAAATTGTCGCTCACTTATAACCTTTCAATAATGACTGTGAATTTAAACTGGTAAATTTAGGACGTCAGCAGTGCTGCGTCATGGCCCTGAAAATTCATTCTGAATAAATTGAAAAATCTTGCCTCAATTAGGTCGCCGGATAACGCGTATATATCTGCTCCTATAAGAAAATTTTCTGGCGCAGCTCTGTGCAATGCTGGCCGATAGATTTGTCATGTATAAAAAGAAACAACTGATTTTTCCTTTCAATAATCGGGATGACCAAGGATTGCAGAAACTAGTAAATTCTTCAAATGGAAATGAATGATTGTCAAAAGTTACTTTTTATGAGAAAGATTATTATTAAAAGATTTTTTTAAACATTTACATGGGACTTGATAAATTAATACCACATATGCGCGAGGCTGCATTTACCTTATACTATAACGCTCAGGCTCCGCCATCGCTGCACCACGACGGCCCAGCCAACACGATACACCAGACAGCTCGCTAGCAACCACTTACTCCTACGGCTACACAGTTCCTACTGCAGTCAACACTGCTCTTTGGTCTCAGATTCTCTTATAGCTTACATATCGCAGGCAGCACGTGAGCAATCCATCGAAATTACATCAGCTCGAGTGCGCTAGCAACAAATTCTTTAATCATGGACCTCTTACAATGTAATTGTCCTCTTACAGTGTAATTGTTACAAGTTTGTACAAGTATGGTTTTACGGACATCATTGTGTTGAAGGAGTGGTTATTTTGCTGCAGATTCCCATACTGACGGTTGCTTATCGGAGGGAGTCGCCAACTAACAACTTTTGTTCAAATGGTTCTGAGCACTGTGAGACTTATCATCTGAAGTCATCAGTCCCCTAGACTTAGAACTACTTAAACCTAACTAACCTAAGGACATCACACACATCCATGCCCAACCCTGCGACCACACCGCAGTTCCGGACTGAAGTGCCTAGAATCGCTCGGTCACACCGACCGGATAACATCTTTTGTAGAATGGCGTGTAGGTGGGTACAACAGCCACCTAATGGCCAAAGCTTTCTATTCTGTTTTAACTGTTCTGTATGCGAAGACATATTGAATACAACCAACACACACAATGAGTTACAAGAAATTATTATAATATCACTAACTGAACATAATAATTACCTAATAATGTCAAACGCTATTATATTAAATAATAAAACTAAAAGTTATTATATTAAATAATAGAACTAATATACTTTTACATTATGCGATGTTGTAAACATATAAGTGCAAAGGAGACAATCATGGGATTCATGTGATAAGGATATCAGTACAGGTAGTGGCGAAAGGCGTAGCTTTCATACTGCTGCAACTACCAACTGTTTCTAGCATTTGTAGACTTAGAGAAAGCTTTTGACAATATTGATTGGAACAATCTCTTTCAAATTCTGAAAGTTTCAGGGGCAAAATACAGGGAGCGAAAGGCTATTTACAATTTGTGCAGAAAGCAGATGGCAGTTATAAGAGTCGAGGGGTATGAAAGGGAAGCAGTGGTTGGGAAGGGAGAGAGGCAGGCTTATAGCCTATCTCCGATGTTATTCAATCTATAAATTGAACAAGCAGTAAAGGAAGGGAAAGAAAAACTCGGAGTAGTTATTAAAATCCAGGGAGAAGAAACATAAACTTTGAGGTTCGCCGATAACATTGTAATTCTGTCAGAAACAGCAAAGGACTTGGAAGAGCAGTTGAACGGAATGGACAGTGTCTTGAAAGGAGGATATAAAATTAACATCAACAAAAGCATAGCGAGGTAAGTGAATGTAGTTGAATTAAGTCGGGTGACGCTGAGGGAATTAGATTAGGAAATGAGACACTTAAAGTAGTAAAGGATTTTTGCTATTTAGGGAGTAAAATAACTGATGATGGTCGAAGTAGAGAGGATATAAAATGTAGACTGGCAATGGCAAGGAAAGCGTTTCTGAGGAAGAGAATTTTGTTAACATCGAGTATAGATTTAAGTGCCAGGAAGTCGTTTCTGAAAGTATTTATACGGAGTGTAGCCATGTATGGAAGTGAAACATGGATAATAAATAGTTTGGACAAGAAGAGAATAGAAGCTTTCGAAATGTGGAGCTACAGAAGAATGCTGAAGATTAGATGGGTAGATCACGAAACTAATGAGGAGGTATTGAATAGGATAGGGGAGAAGAGGAGTTTGTGGCGCAACTTGACTAGAAGAAGGGACCGGTTGGTAGGGCATGTTGTGAGGCATCAAGGGATCACAAATTTAGCATTGGAGGGCAGCGTGGACGGTAAAAATCGTAGAGGGAGACCAAGAGACGAATACACTAAGCAGATTCAGAAGGATGTAGGCTGCAGTAGGTACTGGGAGATGAAGAATCTTGCACAGGACAGAGTAGCATGGAGAGCTGCATCAAACCAGTCTCAGGACTGAAGACCACAACAACACGGCAACAACCCATTGGATTCTAAAGCGTACGCTGAAGAAGAGTGTTTTGCAGAAAAAATCTATCTGCTGCTTACAATAGAAGGTACTAGGATAGTTTCAGTCTTCTCACTTGAAAACAATAAAATATAAATTTACGGTGGGGAGCAAGACGTTTCGACGTGGCAGTAAAGGATTTGGGATGTGTAGCATTTTAACCGTCCGAAAGGAAGTAATTTCAGTAAGGAGACCAGAATCGTTGAAAGGGGTGGGTGGATTTACTGGTTTCCGGAAAGAGTTCGAACACTGAGTTTGGGTTCAAGAGCCCAGAATACGGAAGGTGGGTTCACGAACAGTGTGCGGCTATTGGTGATGACGAAAATAACTTTTTGTGCAAAAACTGTACCTAAAATTTTTTGAACCACTTTAGCTTTTATGGATAACAATAACGTATTTTTTGTTGAAAAAAAAATTATTAAGTCATGTAGTTAATTTTTTGCTCTCAACATGTAATTTGTACCGTAAATAAGCCATTTCACCCTATCATGTCGAGCACAGTGGTCAATTGGGTATTTTTCAGATTATTGATTATTTAGGTGCTAACTTTCGACGAGGTTTAGAGCAAAAGGATATGAAACATCTACAAAAAATTGGAGCACAGAAGTTATCACCTAGGAACAAACTGCAGTAATGTACAGCATTGTCGAGGCTATTGCCAGATATGGAATGCGATATTAGAAGGCATAATAATTATCGTTCTGGGCAGTACAATGCTCAGGAACAACTGTGCGCTGGATTCTTAATGTCTCGGAGTTTGTCCTGGCGTTTCCACGGTTTAATGAAAGACTGTGCAAAGTCAAGAGTCAATGTAGTACTTTACTACGTTATGTCTGTAAATGTATTTATTCCGACTGAATATGAAGCTTGAGTGGATACGTTTTAGGTTCATATGTTCAGCTGTTAGCAGTATGTGAAAGAACATAAGTGATATTTAGGGGTGGGACCAATGTCACTCTTGATAGTTCCCGTACCCAACAACAGATGACAACACTTATCTCTAAGCTTTTACTTTTGGAGTTAACCTCTTTTTTCCGTGCACGTCTTCAAATGCATTAGCAGCTTGCGCTGTGTGAGGGTTTCATTTCGATTTATGCGTTGTAGAATTTTTACCTCTGGAATGCTATATAAATTATGTACACTTTGGAGAAGACTTTTTCTTGATGTGATTATCTACTCCTAGACTGTATATAACAAGAACATCCGTTCCCTGGGAGTTATGAAGTTATACTATTGTATTGGTTCGTGGTGGTAGTAGCTAATCCTTCTTCATCCATAACAGCTTATTGTAGTTTGTTGATAACCACTAGTTTTCTATGGATGGAGGCGTTCATAATAAATGTCGTAGATTTGAGATTTTTTTCTGAGCACCATATCTTGCTGTCAAAAATACTATTTGAGTGGCCTAATTTCCACAAACACCATGGAACTGCACCAATATTTTATTTACTAACACTTGACCGTATTTTGAAATAAGCCTATTTTTACATTGGTTCTACTACATGATTTACTTAACGTACATACATGATCATCTAGGTTTTCTATATTCGGCAGTTTGCTGAATACATGTACCACGATACCAGTATGTATTTGTCTCTAGTTTTGTACAACTTCACGTCGACTGTAGATTTATGGTTTATCCACAAACCGTCCAGGTTTTCATAAATAAAC
The DNA here is from genome assembly GCF_021461385.2 of Schistocerca piceifrons. Lineage (NCBI taxonomy): Eukaryota > Metazoa > Arthropoda > Insecta > Orthoptera > Acrididae > Schistocerca > Schistocerca piceifrons. The sequence continues at coordinate 300,499,103 of NC_060139.1, read as the reverse complement.
TGACTGTGCAATTATATCATATTTTTGAAGCAATCGAGCAGTCGAGGTACCTTAGTCGACCCACAAGGTCAACGAACCGCGAATTAGATAACTAGTTCCGTCTAAAAGTCGACTATTTAATTACTATTAGTGTATACTACCTTCAAAATACGTTGCCTTGAGAAAATTCGATTTTAGGTTTGTAGCCTCCTAGTCAAAAGCAAATATTTGATGTATATAACAACAGCAATATTCCGTTCAGTTTCCGTTCCGGCATTTTTGCAGTGATTTTTACTGTTCTGCTCTCATGTCGACCCCGTTACTTTATTTCAAACATGCTATCAGAACTGGTAGTCTTTGAGGGAGTCCTATTTCTATCGTGAGACACTGATCTTGGGTGAAATTAGCCTTTAGCTAATTTACCATTATATATGAGTGAATTTGATAAAAAGACATGTTATAATTTTGAGATACGCCTTTTTTGAAGCCATAAGAATGAGGTCACAAACCATCATTTCAAAACAAGCCGCTTGAGGTGGACAGAGTTTGGGTTGTGACGAGCAGCGACACGTAGTGGTTCATTTGACAACCAGTGTTTCACTCAAAGTACCATTGTGTTTTAGTTTTGAATAACTGTGTAGTTGGTAGCAATTATGGCATGCACACAGGAGAAATCTGTGTATGTGTTTCTGCTGATGTTGAAAATTAAGAATAAAGAAAAATGCTGCAAGCTTTCAGTTTATCATTAAAATCTCAGTATCACATGATACATCAAATAAAGCTATGGACACGTTAATTCTGTACGATACGGTATGAACTAAGATAAGTGGAGTATAGCTGCGGGAGTTGTGGATAAGGGTAGCTATTAATGGGGCCACAGTTAAATGCCAGAAAATAAACAAGTACATCTCTCTCTCTCTCTCTCTCTCTCTCTCTCTCTCTCTCTGTCTCTATCTCTCTCTTTCTCTCTCTCTCTCTCTCTCTGGGTGTGTGTGTGTGTATTATTTTCTCTATTTGTGTTGTTTGTGTTGTCTTTGCTATATAATTCATTCAGTGAGTTTAATAGTCTGCCATTTTATACTGTTGTGTATTTATTTAAAATGTTTCCTTCTTCTGTCATTACGTGGATGTTTTCTTCAGTGGTAAATTCTCTGTGTAGGGAGTGCCTGGATTTGATTATTTGTAATTCTAATTTCGTGTGTTAATGTTTGTGGTAAAATTAGTAGTCAGAAGCAATTATTAAATGCATTTGCATTTCAGATGCGTTCTGATCAACACATATTAATGTTTCAACACGACTGTGGTATATCTATAGATTGACAAGAGACGTATGAAAGTTGAATATGTCAAGAGATATGTCATACATTCTCAATTTTCTTTGCAATGTATATCTGTTCGGTATCCAAACTTGGATCTCTTCTTCTGAACTATTTTACTGTTTTTGGTTAGTACGTGCCACTTCATTTTGTGTGTCCATGCCCATTTTCTCCATCCTCTATTACGTTGTTATCTGTGTTTCGGGTTCTTATGTGATGTTCGTAGAGTTTTGTGTGTGTGTGTGTGTGTGTGTGTGTGTGTGTGTGTGTGTGTGATGTATTCTTTCCTTGTATGGTTGTATACATTACGGCTGAGTTTGTCTGCCATGTATATGTTGTATACATTCTCTAATGTTGTTGTTGTTCCTTTTCCGTGGTGGTGTTTCTGTTTATGTGCTTCTTGTATGTTGTAAATTCATTAGCATCTTTATGTAATAAGGTCCAAAAATTGTAGCTTGTTATTTCTGTTCTATACTATTCCGAAATAAATGTTTGGTTGTATTGTATTTAGTTCTTTACGTAATAAACGATGTCGTTTCAAGCTTATTCATGGATATATTGGTTAAAACTTTACTAACTGTTGGTCCCAATGGAAGCCCGTCATGTCAGGAATAAAACTGTTTGCTGAATGTGAAGCAGTTTTGTACAGTTGCATCTTTGAGTACTTGTGATATTCCTTTTATTTCTGTGCTTGGTGTGTCACCTCATTTTGCAGTCTTTTATTATAAACATGACTATTCATCTACGTTGTAAACTGAGGTGACACAAATGAGTAAGGCTGTGCAAGTATAGTATTTTTTTGTTCTTGGTCATATATTTTACCTTACTGAGTTTTGTATGTGCCTCTTCTTTTCATAAATGTATCTTTCCTGGAGTAATATCATACGTTTGGCGAAATTGGAGACCAGATCATTTCTAAAACTAATGACTGGTCTTTGAGCAATGTAAATTTTTGAACTTTGGTAAAAGGGTTTGTAGTGAGTGCCTTTGGGTTTTTCTGTGTAATTCCTCTTGTCTGGTCTTTGGTGAAATCCCTTCACTATTGTTAAATGGTTTCTGAATATTTCTCTGATAACATGAAGTTGATCACCAGTCAGTTTTGTGATGGTGCCTTCTTGCAGAAATTAGCCTACCTATTCCGGTTCTCTTTTTCTTTCATTATACGTAGCCCTTTTCTTTTTATGTGATTTTAGCATTGCGTTGTTTATTTTCGCCCTAATTTTCAGTGACATTTTATTCAGACGTTCTGGTTTCTATGGTAGCAGATGGCTTGAAGTTTTTGATTATTTGATTTATTTCTTTGCTGTTCATTATCTTGTTAGATTTATTTAAGTATCTATACAAATTATACTAAAAGAACTTCCTCCCTTTCTAACAGCAGTTCACTACCATAGTTCACTGGATCCATGAATGTTATAAGCAGCTGACGAGAGATTGAAGTCACATTCCTTTTCAAGAAGGGTGCTCGGAAAATACACACAATTGTAGACCTAAATCGCTTATGTCTATCTGTTGCAGAATTATGAAACACGTTTTATGCGTGCTTTCTAGATAACAATATTCTCTGCAGGGATCTTGAGGTAACTCAGGTTGCTCTTTTCGTCCATGAGATCCAAAAGCTGACAGCTGACAACGCGCAGCTTTATTCCGCGTTCCTTGAGATCCTAAATGCGCTAGATGCAGTTCTGTTCTGTCACACAGTGAGCAACATGAGAGATGTCGGAATGTGGAACGAAATATGTGATGGGTTCAGGACTGCTTAGCGTTTAGAACTAGGCATGTAGTGTTTATGGAGTGCAATAATCATATACAAAAGAAACGTAGGGCAGTCCGGAGGAGCTTAAGTGGAGTGTTACTGTTCACAATACACAGAAATCATCTGGTGGATAACGTCGGAAATGCTGTAAGACAGTTTAAGGGTGTTGCTGTTGTACTCAGGATTTTCGCAACATGGCAGAGTTCCTGACAGATCTGCAGAAGATCACTATTTCGTCCAGGAATTTCTAGTCCACGTCCCTGATAACAACAATGTACCGTTACAGGTTAGATTAGCTTTATCGGAATCATTATGGAAATAATGTAGTAATTACCGTACAACTTTTTCTTAATTTCTGCTGTTATCAACCTAAAACTTCGATGGCTATGTTGACGCTATTCAACATACAAGTAGGTTTCCCTTATTTTCAGTCTATTTTATTTAATTTCACTATTTTTTATTACTTACTGTTTCGTGTTATTACAACAATTATGATTTATTTGCGTTGTAGTCTCAGATGGAAACACACTATTTATGGTTATTTAATTGCAACTAATAATTCTGATATCTCTGTAGGTTCTGAACCAGATCGACCATGGTTACGGCCACAAGATGTCGCATCGAAGTGCACAATTCATCTTTCGCTGATAACTACTGATTCTTCTCGATATTCTCCCCAAGTGCTCTTATGGTCACCCACCTTCATTATCCTTTGCAGGACCAAGCGACCATAGGAGTAATCGGACTTCGTTCTCTTTCTCTAGGCACCTTTACTAGTAGTCTTTCTCGATTTTGCTGTCGCGTCTGTTGACTGTAGGTATGCCTTGCTTTTTCCGAGAGCATCAACTAGAAGATTTAGACACACTGTAACTCCATGCCATACCCAGTTTTACCTCTTATAAACCCACCCAGCGGTCCTTCAACTAGACGACATTCCCATAGGATATAATCTGGTGTATATGAACTTCCAGCATGCTGGAATAATTGCAGGTGAGCAACTTCTATTAATCAGTACAACGAAAAACCAACCAGTGGTGCAAATTACGATTTTTTTACTTAACTGATGACTAGTATCGGGCGGTGACCCAATTTCAAATCATCGTGCGAGACAGGCAAAATGGAGTTCCCAGAACAAAACCGTGTCAAAAATATATACGTATTATGAAGTCCAAATGAAGAGTTGCAGCTCATACAGTTCATGCTCTGTAACTGTTCATTTGCACTTCATTAAACATATATATTTTTGATACGGTTTTGTATCTTTGGAAATACCGTTTTTACTATCTGGCACGATGATCTAAAAATGGGTGCGGGCCCGAAATTCGTCATCGACTAAATAAAAAAAGTTAAAACTGCAACTTTGGCTAGTTTTTCTTTGTATTAATAATCTGTTGTGCCAATTTCGCTACGGTCACACTTGTTCTGTCCCTGTGGGTAGTATGTGGACCCTGTAATGGAGTATTCCCGTACCTAGAGTGAAAATGTGCAAACTGAAATCTATCGGTTACTCTGGTAATGAACTGAAAAGTTCTCCTTCCTGTGGCAGAGGAATTCTGCCCCTGCCGCCATTCTGTAAACACTAAATTACTGTTTCACTAGTGAGGTTTTGCTGTTTACTCAATAATCTTGTATATTTTCTCTGTTTTTCTTTATCTGATACCTGACAGTGCTTTTCGTCATTTTGCCGGCCGGTGTGGCCGTGCGGTTCTAGACACTTCTGTCTGGAACCGCGTGACCGCTACGATCGCAGGTTCGAATCCTGCGTCGGGCATGGATGTTTGTGATGTCCTTAGGTTAGTTAGGTTTAAGTAGTTTTAAGTTGTAGGGACTGATGACCTCAGATGTTAAGTCCCATAGTGCTCAGAGCCATTTGAACCATTTTTTTCGTCATTTTAGGTTCCAGGATCAAAATGGGCATTAACATGTAGTGATCTGTATACATTTAGTATTCGTTATGTTTGATGCTTAAGGTCCTGTGTCGTTCATGAGATGCTGCACAGTTATTTAAGTAACGATAAATGTAATATGGCGGGTTAAACTATTGTAATCCTTATCCCTGAAGAAAGCCTGAGACTGAAAACGGTTGATATTTGGGTTTAAAATAAAAGCAGCCGATTGTCAAACATGCATTTTATACATTACTTGACGGCTGTTGGTCACCTTCCAAAAATTTTTAAATGCCCGTTAATGTAGTCTAGACGGCTGTGGATGTGGTACTGAAGGCTCCATTACAGCGTAGCAGAATTTTACATCAACATGTACATCCTTACACTGCAACTCATAATTAAATGCCTGGCAGAGGGTTCATCGAACTACCTTCAAGCTACTTCTCTTCCGTTCCACTCTCGAACAGCGCACGGTAAAAATGAACACTTAAATCTTACCGTGGGAGCTGCGATTTCCCTTATTTTATTATCATGCACATTTCTCCCTTTTCTTCCACATCAGCGAGCTTGACCAGCCATAACCTGAGCATCCAAACATTAGAATTATGTCCCACAACTGCAGTAAATATGGACTCATGGTGAACTCTAATTACATTCCCGGGTGAAAGAAAGTTCCTTTGTCCGTATTAATAATTAAATGCATGATGCAACTAACCTTCCTTGCTACTACATATTCTATTAGAGCCTACAACGTCTAGTGTTCATCCAGGTACATGCCTAAGTAACATTTGACATTATGACTTTGAATTATCGACTGATTTAGTTTAATTGATGAGTCCCTTATAAAAATCTGTTTAAGTAGCATATACGTCAGTTTTTGTGCTCCTGCCTTGAGTCGCAGCTTCGAGCGGGATTTCAAGGAAATCGCAAGTATTGTTTTATTCCGAGCCTCGACTGTTGGCGTGTACTGGAAGTAACAAGTCGTTAGTGCACGCGTAACTACCTACAGTTCCAGAGTGGAATGGTGTTGAGCCCATACCCCGGAGGTCCGAGGATCGTAAAAAGGTTCGGCTATCATTCAAATGGTAGGGAGCTAACTGCTGGAATGGTAAGTGCTATACTCTGATAAAAACTACAACATTTTAAAGAAATTTATTTAAATATTCAAAAATCCCAGAGTTTTTACAATAACAACATGTCAGCAATGGATAATAAAAAATAATTGTTTCGATCATAATGAATTTAATTTAAAACAACTCCAACCAAAAACAATTATTAAACTCACAGTTAAAAACTTTAAGCCATTTCAATTAAGTCATCAGCCAATTAAACTTGTAAAACTCAGTGATGGTGTGTCAACTTCAGAACAATAAATATCAGTATTTAAAAGGTGTTCTTTAAAGATACTAAATACAATATTTATAACTGTAATTTCCAGAACCTGCGTACATACAAAGTCCGCTGTAAAAGAAGGACAGGCCCCAGTTGTATTTGGTTCTCAAGAAACCCTCTCTGTTTACCATGGCCTTTAGTTTTAAGACTTTTACAATACAATAAATAAGCTACCTGTAACACATCACAAACATACAATAAAGTAACCCGTCCTAACTTCAAAAGCCGAAAGTACTTAAAACTTGAAGACAGTCTTTAAATTCTTACACACGATCACAGCTGAATGAGCGACCACACTTTAAAGTATTTTGCACGAAATACTTTTCTAACGCTGAGGAAATTTATGGGCCAGATGCAAAGAAGTACTCATTAACGGTACTGTAACTCTATCACAACAGCACTCACCCGTAACTTGGAACATAATTACACAGCAACTTTCGGCAAATGGCAACACTTTCTTATTTGCAAGGCAGCGGAACACACATATCTTGATGTTATTCTTTATTCTAACTACATCTTACATTGAGCTGACCTCTCAGTGACCCATTAATAAGCCATGATATGACAGATCGGAAACTAGGAGGATATAGAGAGTAGGCTCCATATAACGAAGCAGATAACTTACTGGAAGAACTTAGCAAAGGCAGTTGCTCGCCATTCTAATACAGATGCAGTGTGCTCGAAGCAAGTTGGTTTAATACGGTTGTAGTAACCACAGCGTATCCGATTTGAACACGCAGGCCAACTATCGTGTTGTTCCCGCAATGGCTCCTCTCGAGGCACACCACTGTAGAGGTAAATCCGTCTGCTGCATCCCTGGCTAGAGAATCCTTGCGTAAAATTCAACCGTCTTGACGGGAGATGGAGCCTGTGAGGTAACAGGCGAGTTGTGGCGCCCTGGAAATGTTCTTAAGTTCGGAGTTGGCGTGGCCGCGCGGGGGCCTCTCGGCGGGCCGCGGCCCGGTTCAAATGGCTCTGAGCACTATGGGACTTAACATCTGAGGTCATCAGCCCCCTAGAACGTAAAACTACTTAAACCTAACTACCCTAAGAACATCACACACATCCATGCCCGAGGCAGGATTCGAATCTGCGAGCGTAGCGGTCGCGCGGTTGCAGTGTTCATAACTAATTACATGCAGCAGGAATCTATAGTTTCCCTGTTATTCAACTTATATTTTATCTAATTGCTTGATCATCGAAACCAATAAGTGTCTGCAGAAATATATCGCATTCTCAAAAGTACTTCTACCATCGTACTCATCATTTAAACTCGTTAAGATAGTACCTGCAGGTTTTATTTAATTGCAATCTTTCATTTATATATTTCTACGTTACATTCGCAATTGCTGAGTGATAGGAACCGATGACAGAAACCGACGACCATTCGATTCATGTGTATATTCATATCGTATACTGTAGACTCAGCAGTAATTGGCTTGTAATACGGCAACTACGTATCCCAACCCCTACACAACGAAACCAACCAAAACTTTTAATATTTCAACTTTGAGTCTGAGGGTACGTAGTTGAGGGCCATCACACCATTCCATCGTTTTGTTTTAAAGCCCGCAGGCTCTGTCACCTGCACTGCCTACTGTACTGGCCTCTCCTGGACTACGCCGAAACCAAAAACACAGATGAGCATTCTTGCCGACAACACCGCACTCACACTGCTTGCAGACCCAAGGATCTACAACCACTTGCTAACGCTCCAAGACTACTGTCGCCAAAGATCTCTACCTGCGCATGCGCGCCTCTATAGAGAGCGTTCGTTCGAACGGAAGACATTGAAATATCTTGAAAACTATACATTGGATTAAAAGAAAAAGTTACGATTGTCTCGTAGGGTGAAATCCAATAATACCTCGCTCGAGCCCCATTCCACACAATGCGTATGGGTGGCGGGGGAAACTTTGAAATCTTCCATGGGAACTTGCGTTTTTTATTGCAGTTCACGATTCTACGGCAAAATCTACATACGTTTGGTCTGAAGCATATTCTTCGTTTCACCACAGATGCCGCTGTAACAGGAGAGATAGAAATGGGTACACAATCGTAATTTGCGACATGCTACTCAATGTCCTTGAATACGCAACGGCACGTGGGACGTCATCTCCATGATGCGAGGGTACGATAGGCCAGTATTTCATAATTTCTAATCGAAATCACATTCGTAACGATGTATTCCTCCGACATATCGAACAGGGGACTACTTGTGGGCCACCGTACCCTTATATCGAACTACGATCTATCGTGCAGACGCAGAACAGATGGCGGCTATGAACATTATAATACTTGCACAGTGTTTGTTTTCAGCACACCTACCTATATTTGGATAACAGACGTGCAAGTTGACGACGAATGTTCCAACCAGAAAAGATAAACTTGAAATAATCCTGATTTACGGAGAATGTTGGAGAAATGTTGAGGCTGCTGTTGCCTTGTATGCCGGGCGTTTTCCAGAAAAAGCTCGCTCTCGTTCGTTCTTTGACACGGCTGTGAACGCCTTCATGTCTGATTTCAGAGTAAGACCAACAAAAGGAAACGATGCAAACGTCTACAGGAGAAGCTAATGAAACAGCTGTACTAACGGCAGTGTGTCACAATCCACGGATACGCGCTCGGCAAGTACACCGCGATTCCGGTATGACCGTAGGTAGTGTTATCAAAGTATTACATGGTCATAAGTGTCATCCATACCGAGTGCCACTGCATCAAGAACTTCATGGTGCTGAGTTCCATAACCGGGTAGTGTTTTGTGAAATGGCACTTCAACAAATGCAAACGACCCCACGTTCTTCGCCAAGGTACTATTTCCCAATGAGTGTACTTTCACAAACCATTGGCATAAAACGCATTACTGGACTGTAGACAATCCCCACCGGTTACGGCAAGTTAACGAATGGTGTGGCATAATGTAAAGCAAACTCAATGGTCCGTATTTTATCCACGGCACGTTGAATGGACCGAAATATCGAAAGTTTTTCGAACAGGAACCACCGGTACCATTGCCAGATGTTGCCCTGGACGTTTGACAACGTACGTGGTTTCAGCATGACGGTTGCGCAGCGCACTAGCAATCGACGCACGGGAGGAGTTATACCGTGTTTACACTGGTCTGTGGACCAGCAGATGTGGCCCTATTGATTGCCACGCTGGGTCACTGGGTCTGATATCGTCGGATATCTTTCTGTGGGGATATCTAAAAGATAAGGTGTACCAGTAAGTGCCATGAGGCCGCGAAAACATGATCTACCACATCAGAAACGTCTGTACTGACACTCCCGCAGATATGCTTCTGTCGTATACGATCAGTTGGAAAGGTGGTCACTAAGTGTATTCAAGAAGGCGATACTACATTTGAATTCTAATTCTAAAAGTAGAGTAGCTTTCGCCTCAAACCACGGATACAGTGACGCGTCGAGTAGTCCCCTGTTCGAAATGTCGGGGGAATACAGCGTTGCGAATGTGGTTCCAGTTATAAGTTACGAAATATTGGCCTGTCCTACCCTCGCAGCATGTAGGTGGGGGTCCCACTTTCCATTGGATATTCAAGGGCCATTGATGATGATGATGATGGTGACGTGGTTTGTGTGGTGCTCTACTACGTGGTTATCAGCGTCCGTACAAACTCCCAATCTGTTCACAGTACATTCACGCCACTTTTGCCGAATGATGATGAAATGATAAGGACAACACAAACACCCAGTCGCGGGCGGAAAAATCCCCGATCCCCCGGGAATCGAACCCGCAACACTAGCCACTAGTCCATGAGCTGCAGACTCAAAGGCCATTCAGTAGCATGTCGTAGATTATGATTGTGTACCTATCTCTGTCCCCTTAGTTACAGCGTCAGCTATGATGAAACAAAGAAAAAAACAAAGAAACAAAGAAAATCTCCAGACAAACGTATGTATATTTTGCCGCAGAGCCGTAATCTGCAATAAAAAGTGAGGGTTGCCATTGAAGATTTCAGAGTTGTCCCTGCCACCCACTCATGTGAATGACCTCACACTTTTCGTTATTTAGGGTCAACTGCCAATTTGTGCACTATACACATTTATTTTCTAAATCGTTTTCCAATTTGTTTTGACCTTCTCATGACTTTATAAGTCGATAGACGACAACGTCATCTGCAAACAACCTAAGAAGTCTGCTCAGATTGTCTCTCAAATCGTTTACATAGATAAGGAAGAGAAAAGGGCCTATAACACTACCTTGGGGAACGCCAGAAATCATTTCTGTTTTACTCAATTACTACGAACTGTGATCTCTCTGACAGGGAATCACGAATCTAGTCACATAACTAAGACGATATTCCATAAGAACGCAATTCCACTACAAGCCGCTTGTGCGGTGCAATGTCAAAAGCCTTACGGAAATCTATAAATACGGAATCAATCTGAAATCCCTTGTCAATAGCACTCAACATTTCATGCGTATAAGAGCTAGTTGAGTTTCACAAGAACGATGTTTTCTAAATCCATGTTGACTGTGTGTCAATGGACCGTTTTCTTCGAACACAATATATGTTCCAAAATCCTGTTTCATATCGACGTTAATGAAATGGGCCTGTGTTTATAAGTATTATAAAATTCATGTTAAGCTGAAGGTCAGTTTCTGTTTACTGTTGTTTTCACAGATCAGAAGATTGTCGTCTAACAACCGGGACTAGTATTCACGTGTAAAGTAATATGTCATTGCAATCAAGATAACTAATTTTTTTATAAAAATCACTTTATGAAAGTTTTAGAGAAAGATCAGATCGCTTGTCTACCACACCTGATTATGTCAATATATGCTGAGAATCTACGCTCTGTGCAGGAATTAGAAACTTCCCGTCAATATAAACAATGTAACGTACTGCACGTAACGAGGCAGAAAAGATCCATTACTACATGACTATACGAGTGTAGAACAATCACTGGAAGCAGGCACATACATTAAATGTTCAGGAGTATACATTAGGAGCGACTTAAAATGGATCGACTACAAAAACGAATCGCGAGTAAGGCAGATGCCAGTGTGATTGTGAGATTCATTGGAAGAATCTACAGGAATTGTAGTCCTCGCACAAAGAGGTAGCTCACTAAACCTCGTTCGACCAGTACATCAGTGTTGATCGTCAGTCTGGGATAGGATTGACAGAGGAACTAGAGAAGACCCAAACAAGAGCTGCGCGTTTTAAGAGCGAAAGCGTCACGGGTAGCCTCAGCCAACTCCACAGGCAGATGCTGCAAGAGAGGCGAATTGCATCATTGTGTGGTTTACTGTTAAAGTTCCGAGAGCATATGTTCCTGGAAGAGTCAATCATGCTTGCTCATACATGCATCTCGCGAACAGACCAGAGGTTTGAGCTTACACGGAGGTTTACCAACAATCGTTCTTCCCGCCAATGCGACTGGAACAGAAAAATAGAGAAGTGATCGTACTGTTGTAAGTACCCTCCCGAAAACATCGTACGGTGGCTTGCAGATTATAGATGTAGATGTCGCATCAGATGTGACTCGTGTGATATCATGAGGTGAAGTGAAGGCAGTCCTGCAGTCGATACGTTCAGCTAAGTTGTCTCAGCTACTGATATTCTGTGAGTCAGGGTGCTAGACACTGCACAGATGTCCACGCCGTTCCATTTATAAGATATCGTGGATATCGTGATCATAGCGGCCGACGTTTTTATGAAACAGATCTCAACCGTAACAAAACAGATATTCAACGCTACTGTAACAAGCGTGTACGTGTTGTTTGTTACTGCTTTTGCTTTAGAAAAACGTCGTATTTCAACTGTTATTAGATGCCTTTAATCATTATTCACAACCAGTTTCGAACTACAGGAGTTTGCATGACAACATTAAGCCTGCGGTGTCAAATCACTTAAAAGTCATCCTGTGTCATGTTAATTTACCTCTGTATCAATTTTATCATCTTGTTCCAGCTTTTCGTGTAGAGCCATTCTCAGCATTAAACTTTATTTACAACAGCTTACATGAGAATATTAAAATTGTCACCAAATATCATAGAAGCTATCCAGCGTCATTTGTTATTCTTCGTGGATGTATTTCAATCGGTTTCCACACTTCCGTCTTGAGGCTGTCAGCATAGGATACCTGACGATCAAAACCAGTTCTGTCAGTTATTTATCAGTAGATTTTGGCGATATTCAGATCACCGAAGCAAAGCGGTATCGGGCGTGGCCGACACTTGGATGGGTGACTATCCGGGCCGCCATGCGCTGTTGCGATTTGTCGGAGTGCACTCAGTCTCGTGATGCCAGTTGAGGAGCTACTCGAGTGAATAGTAACGGCTCCGGTCAAAGACAACCATAGTAACGACCGGGAGAGCGGTGTGCTGACCACATGCCCTCCTATCTGCATCCTCAGTGCGGATGACACGGCAGTCAGATGGTCCCGATGGGCCACTTGTGGCCTGATGACGAAGTGCTTTTTTTTGCGGTAGGAGTTTGATATTTTTCAAATACTAACTATCTGCAGGGCACCACATGAGCGAAGTAGATGAAGTAGATTACATTACTGATGTAATACGATTTTGTAAATTTAGGTTATTTTGTTCTAAAATGTACAAACTACAGAATATTAATGACAGTGGTTTCTCACCTCCTAATTCCTGTGACGAATCAGAGACAAGGCCTGTATAACACATAAACAACAAAATACTCGCTAAAGGGCTACTGAAGATCGTGGATTCGTTGTACAATATCATTCAGCAAAAAGCCCAGAAAAATTAAAAAATATTTAGGCATATTAAAATTCCTTGGGAGACCAACAGAGAAGTTGTTACTTGTTTATGAACTAAGGACCACTAATTTCAACTGATCTTGGGCATATCTCCTTCATATTGGGCCTTGACCCTAATTCTAGATGGATAAAGTAAAACAGTAAAATAAAAATCTTGTGAATATGGTTTAAAAGTTCATGAGACGATAGATGGCAAAGGAGACCTGCTTCTAATCATTCAGGAAAAGCTTCAGTAACCTTTTACTTCAGGTATGGTTTGACAAAATACGAGTATTTCCTGAGCGCTTTGTCTATAATCCAGACTGAATAAAGAGAAGTCTTAAGTCGAAGACAAACTAATAAAAACTCAAAGAGATCATAAGTTCCAGTATTATACAAGCAACATTTCAGTAAAAGCCATAACACTCTCTCTCTCTCTCTCTCTCTCTCTCTCTCTCTCTCTCTCCCTCTGTCTCTCGCTCTCTCCTTCACAGTCTCAACGGATCCCTGCGTGATGAAGAATTGGTTCATCCTAGATCTGACATTTTGTGTGCCACCATTCCTTTCATGTCGTTAGAAAATGACCATGACAGTTGTCCTGGAGGAAATCGAGAGGCCAGCTGTCTGCATATTGTGCAGCTTTTGTCGTCTGTGTTTTCCTGTTTGCTTCGTTTTGGAGTCATGGGTAGAAATGAGGAACGCACCTTTATTTACCTAATTAAGTGTTGGAAACGACCTGAATTCCTCCACGACGCTGATCACTATAGCAGTCAGCAATGGGTGCATGATCGCAAGATCATGCTGTAAAAATTTCTCCTTGCAAATAGGTTTCATTTTGTCGATAATAGTACTAACAGAAAGAAGTAGTGTACCACAACGTCCCTCCCGAACATATATGACAATACAGAATGTGAAATTGTGTTGAGATTTCATTCAAGCGGATCTGATCAATGGACTACCTGTCACCTTAAGCACGCTAGTAAAATTCCACACACAATGTGTCCTTGGAGAATCCCATCTTTCATCACAGGTACCCTTTCGATGTACGTGAGCCGTTACGCCAACTATAGAGCTTTCGCACCGCACGACGTATAAAATTCCCCGTACGAGACAAAGATAAGTAGTGAGCGCTTTACAAAATGCGAGTGCAGTTCCCATGCCGGCCTTGATGCCTCTCCCTTAATGTTTACCAGAACGGAACTGTTAAAAAGCTATTACTAGGAAGCATTCAAAGAAATTAGGTCTCATGAAAGTGAAATACTAGATACTGATAATGAGCTTTGCCATGATTCCAGTCACCCCATACAATCATGAGTAATTAAAAGTGACTAAATCATTCATCGTGAACAGGCAAGAGACGCTCCTAATTTAGTAATTTACTCTTTCTCTTTTGTCTATATGAACTACTATTCTGCTCGTAATTGTCTCACTACTGGGTGAAATAAAAGAGGCTATGCACGCAGGAGCTGAAACGTCTATACTTGTTACTGAAAGAAGCGAAGCTAAATTCCTTGACTCATCGTTTAGAATCATATCCCTTACACTTATTCGAAGTTGTACCAAATGAAAACTAGATTTTTTCTTTCGCCATCTATCTTTAACACTCTTGTATCTTCGTCTGTAATTACTTTGCTGTATTGCGGGTCGCAGTTCGGTAGTTGACACCTTCTTTCCGTTTCATACCACGGTGTACCTAATTTGTATTGCTTCATTTAACGTTTCATGTGATCACTTTCCGTGTCGACGTTAAGTTCCACCTAATTCATCACCAGTACCATTTTCAGCATCAAGGTCGTCGCTACATGCAGCACCGATAGCAAAGCGATTTCCACCAGCAGCACTAGCATCACAGTCATCTACATGATCCTCATCACTGACATTTGCATCGCCGGTCGCTGTGGCCGAGCGGTTCTAGGGGCTTCAGTCCGGAATCGCGCCACTGCTACGGTCGCAGGTTCGAATCCTGCCTCGGGCATGGATGTGTGTGATGTCCTTAGGTTAGTTAGGTTTAAGTAGTTCTAAGTTCTAGGGGACTAATGACCTCAGATGTTAAGTCCCATAGTGCTCGGAGGGATTTGAACTATTTGAACATTTGCACCATCAGCGTCGTCTCCAGTAAATTTATGAATGTCACAGTGTTTAAAAAAGGTGTTTGCTACTCGTTGATTGTTTGCGGCAAATTCTGCTAGCTTCTTGCACTGTTATTCAGTGTATTTTCACCCTCTGTACGTACTATTTCTATAATGGGTTTCTCACCCCCTCGGGTGTTTAAGACTGTCATGACTCATAAGAAGTATACAGGGTTATTACAAATGATTGAAGCGATTTCACAGCTCTACAATAACTTTATTATTTGAGATATTTTCACAATGCTTTGCACACACATACAAAAACTCAAAAAGTTTTTTTAGGCATTCACAAATGTTCGATATGTGCCCCTTTAGTGATTCGGCAGACATCAAGCCGATAACCAAGTTCCTCCCACACTCGGCGCAGCATGTCCCCATCAATGAGTTCGAAAGCATCGTTGATGCGAGCTCGCAGTTCTGGCACGTTTCTTGGTAGAGGAGGTTTAAACACTGAATCTTTCACATAACCCCACAGAAAGAAATCGCATGGGGTTTAGTCGGGAGAGCGTGGAGGCCATGACATGAATTGCTGATCATGATCTCCACCACGACCGATCCATCGGTTTTCCAATCTCCTGTTTAAGAAATGCCGAACATCATGATGGAAGTGCGGTGGAGCACCATCCTGTTGAAAGATGAAGTCGGCGCTGTCGGTCTCCAGTTGTGGCATGAGCCAATTTTCCAGCATGTCCAGATACACGTGTCCTGTAACGTTTTCTTCACAGAAGAAAAAGGGGCCGTAAACTTTAAACCGTGAGATTGCACAAAACACGTTAACTTTTGGTGAATTGCGAATTTGCTGCACGAATGCGTGAGGATTCTCTACCGCCCAGATTCGCACATTGTGTCTGTTCACTTCACCATTAAGAAAAAATGTTGCTACATCACTGAAAACTAGTTTCGCACTGAACGCATCCTCTTCCATGAGCTGTTGCAACCGCGCCGAAAATTCAAAGCGTTTGACTTTGTCATCGGGTGTCAGGGCTTGTAGCAATTGTAAACGGTAAGGCTTCTGCTTTAGCCTTTTCCGTAAGATTTTCCAAACCGTCGGCTGTGGTACGTTTAGCTCCGTGCTTGCTTTATTCGTCGACTTCCACGGGCTACGCGTGAAACTTGCCCGCACGCGTTCAACCGTTTCTTCGTTCACTGCAGGCCGACCCGTTGATTTCCCCTTACAGAGGCATCCAGAAGCTTTAAACTGCGCATACCATCGCCGAATGGAGTTAGCAGTTGGTGGATCTTTGTTGAACTTCGTCCTGAAGTGTCGTTGCACTGTTATGACTGACTGATGTGAGTGCATTTCAAGCACGACATACGCTTTCTCGGCTCCTGTCGCCATTTTGTCTCACTGCGCTCTCGAGCGCTCTGGCGACAGAAACCTGAAGTGCGGCTTCAGCCGAACAAAACTTTATGAGTTTTTCTACGTATCTGTAGTGTGTCGTGATCATATGTCAATGAATGGAGCTACAGTGAATTTATGAAATCGCTTCAATCATTTGTAATAGCCCTGTATAATCATTTTTTTCTTATTTTTACTATAGTGTGTGCTGCCCCTGAGTACAAAGTCACTCATGTTTTATCAGCACAAGATGTACATAGCCTCAAAATAGGCAAAGTGGTTGGATAATAAATATACAAATTTTATTTTTAGAAGGAATTCTGTTATATGTTATAGAGCGCACGACAAAGTGGTGGGCTTAGCTGCCGATCGCGGTACAACAGCGACCAGGCGTCTGAAGAAAAACAAAGAATACAGAAGGCCAAAGAAGAGTTAATCGTTTAAAACAACAATGATGTAAAAGAATAAGGATTTTAGTAGTATGTCCGAAGTAGGTCTGAAGTAGACACATAGTTCGTCGTTTGTTCATGGTTACGACACTAGTTCGGCGTTTGAAGCTTAATTAATATTATATCTTGCAGTAGGAGAATTTATGTTCTGACTTACGTACTTACATCGATACGTAAAGAAAGGAAAATCAGCAAGATAATATTGGATTCTATCCTGATTGGAAAGTTTGAAATTTGTCATCACTTACGTAAGGCTCATGTTTTCGTTTAATTCTGAAGAAGATAAGTCTGTTTTCACTTAAGGTGAGTGAACAACCATATAAAGTTCGTTGTAAAAAAGGGAATAATTCTCGGTCGGAGATTGTTCTTATGTTGATTGACATGGGAAGTTTTGAAGCTAGATGCTTCCAAATGGTTTATAAAGTAAGGACTGAGCTGTCCTAGAAAGTTGAACAGAGGTTCAGTGTAGTATCTGAAGTTAATTTCAGAATAAATTTTGTTTGGTTTGAAAAGTGACGCAGGTGATTTTGGTTGAATATTCGTTTTCTTCGGGGTAGTGGTTATATACTGTAAAATACGCGAACCTATCAATTGATGAGAAAGTGACGACAAGCGTAAGTGAAGCCTCTGTCGTATATTGATTTCTTTTGATGATAGGTGTCAGTATATGTATGGTATATTTGTTGGTGGTTGTGACTACTAACCCCTGTCATGAGTGTAAGCGATTGTGTGATTAAATCCTGGTCATTTCACCTAAAGTATTTATACTATTGTAATAGTTGTTCTTCCCATTTCATACTGAAGTAAGCAATTGCGAGTTCAATAGCTGTGAGCACTTACGGTGATGACATTACTATTGGATAGTAAGTAAAGTGAACAATTACCGGACATACAAAAAAAGTTCTTATTCTACATTGCTGGAAAAAAGATATTTTAAAAAAGGGTTAGTAACCGCGAATGTCCAACGCCTGAAGAGGTTGAGTCTTGTACATTATTTCATACTGGGACAAAAGTGGCGGTGGAGCTTAGTGATTTGTTTTTCTTTATTTTTGATTTATTATTCAATACCGAAATAGGGATTTTTTAAAAATATTTTCCAGCAAAAGATTATATAACAACTGAAATTGTTGAAACATAAAAGACTGAAATATTGTGTAACGTTCCTCAAGGGCAATAAATTAACGTTCATCGTTAAATTAAAACCAAAGTTCCACTTGTGTCCGAACTTATTGTGTAGTTAGTTAATACTACTTATATTCTTGTGTCAATGTCTCTGAGCATTTTAAATGCAGAAATAATAATACAAATACTCCTGAAGAGAAATATTTAGTAACGTTTTTCTCTAAAGTGGAAAGAAAAGCATAAGATTGAATTTTGACAGTTACGATATAAAGTTTAAGCCGTCAGAGAGGTTAACTGCCTCTGGTAGAAAAGATATATTTTATCATATCGAAACAATACGCAAACAGTAGTCATTTGTCTATCAGATCAGCTGATCGCAATTAGGCGTTTTTGTGTCGTTAATTTTCTTTAACGTTGGTTAACAATCTGATGGAAATAACGATTTCTTTTATTATCTAAAGAAATACCTTTATATATTAATCCTCTTCAAATACAGGGCACAGACATAGGATTGTTTTATCGTAAGCAAACATGACTTACAGATAGCAATCCTCGGGTACGTAATATTTTGTACGTCTATGCACTAAGAGTCCCACTAGTGTCTGTATTGGCATTTATTTGGGCGAAAGTTATAAGTAGGGCAGTAATTTGTGAATATGTGATTTGCCGACTTGCAATTACAACGTTGTGAGTTTTTATTTGGGTGTTGAATTGAGGCGGAGCTGGACATCTTCTGAAAAGAAAAATAACTATTTATGCAATGTGTCGATGTCTGATTAAGTTTGTTGCATATAACGTACGCGTACAGGTTGCCTACTCTTTTCAACACTAACGCCCTACATAAAACTGTGGTGTTACATTACTGAAGGAAGTTGTTGTTACCAAAGTATAGTAATAATTTAAATAATCCATCTCTAAAGATTCTCTGTAGTGTACTCAAAGGTTTTCTTATATGTTGTGGATTGATTTACGATATTGATCTTGAGAGATCACAACTGTACATCAATATATTTTTACACCGATAATCGCTTCTACTGATTCCACAACTAAGAAGGTAGATTGTATTATGTTTTGAATGCCTATTGACACTATTCTTTGAAAATCTATTTGATACGCTAGCCGGGTAGTGTCGTGAATTTATGATGTTATACCATGTCAGTATCTTCTCTTGATATCTTCACCGGAATCTTCAGATACGTCAGTCAGGCTACCACAGCTCAGAAGAGGTGCGCTGTTTTTCTCAGAAGTGATGTTGTACTCTAAAGTTATTATCTATTGCCATCCTCTTTGGGATCTTCTGTTGAACACTGCCGGTAATAACGTTTCTTCATGGGTAGCAGTTAAAGTGTTCTATAATAGGTTATAAAATTCAATATAATTTTGAGTACTTTTTTCTTCTGGTGCATACAAAGACCATACGTAGACGTATCCTTCTCAACTGCAAGACGTAGCAATAGTATTTTTTCGCTCATAAATGTGTACGAAGGTATTCTGTTCCTTAATGCTTTTCGCACCCAGAAGGAGACTTCAGCAGCCGTTCTTTTTTCATGCTGTAATCCGCAATAGATCGTCAAATAATCATGAAATTCGATTCTTCCCCGTAATTTCTTTTTTGTTAAAGTTAGGCCGCAATGTCGATTTTAGCATTGTTTAGTTCTTATTCCAATTTTTTTTTTTTTTTTTTTTTTTTTTTTTTTTTTTTTTTTTTGTGTGTCAGCCCACTAACATTCCACGATGCTAGCTTAAACGTTTCTGAATATATATGATTTGTCCTTAATAAGAACCTTATTTCTTTCATAGATCGGCGTATAATCATCTGTCCGGTGTGAAATTTTCTTAGGATTTTTAGACATTTTAATCTCCCCTGGCCGCACCGTAAACCCTATTCAGGGTGAGGACAGTGGTGGGGCTGCCAGTTCTTAAGCTTCCGTCCCAGCTGACTTTATTTCAGACTTGATCGGTTCTAGACAGATTGCATTCCCTACGTCTACGCTGGTGTTGTGCTGGTTTTGGTCCATCCATGCTGCTCGCCATATGTCAAGAGTATTCCCCTATCTGCAACCTGGAAAGGCGCCCAATGGAAGACTAGCCAACTCTACACGGATGATAAAATTATCACGTTTGTATGTGTGTGTGTGTGTGGGGGGGGGGGGGGTGTAGGTGGGTGGGTGTGTGTGACTGCTTGGTAATCTTTCTGATTAGCTTATGTGCAAAGCTGTTTTCAAAGAATGATGTGAATTTATCTTGGAATAGATTAAATTTATGTTAGTTTTTGGTTCAACAATATTACGAGAAATGAGACTTGAACTTACGCCATTGGTGGTTCACTGTTAGTCAAACGCAGGCCATACACCACTTGGCGACCGTCCCAGTTTGCAACGGATTGCCTCCTCACGTTTATCCACACCGGGTGCAAAACACGAATTCTTAGATTTCTCTGATAATTACGCTGTTAACCTTATAGGTATAAATCAAAATTTGTCTATCTTCGAGTGTTGTGAAGATTCTACCTGGTCCGAAATGGGTCCTGCGCTTTGACCTACGACCTGTGCTTTCTCGAAAATGTGAGAATAGTGACCTAGACCCTTCCAAAGAAGATAACCGGTATTTTAGATTAACCCTCGACTAAACTGTCAGGTTCGTTGAAATCACTGGATCACAGCCTCCATGTTTCAGATTGGGTCTGGGTGCAATTTTTTTCTTCTAAATATGATAAAATATTGAGCTATTCTCCTTACTTTCTATTATCTTTCTATGTTCATTCGATCAGAACATACATCGACTTGACGTAACAAAGGAAAGTGTATGCATTATACGTGCGTCCTCTGCAGATCCGAAAGATAAATGTTACCTGTAAGTAGGCTGTTTAGGTTTTCTTATTGGTAACGCCACGTAGCGCTCTGTATGGAAATCACTGGCTGTGCTGTGGGCAGTCTGTGGCTAGTTTGCATTGTTGTCTGCCGTTGTAGTGTTGGGCAGTTGGATGTTAACAGCGCGTAGCGCTGTGCAGTTGGAGGTGAGCCGCCAGCAGTGGTGGATGTGGGGAGAGAAATGGCGGAGTTTTGAAATTTGTAAGACTGGATGTCATGAACTGCTATGTATATTATGATTTTTCAACACTATTAAGGTAAATACATTGTTTGTTCTCTATTAAAATCTTTCATTTGCTAACTGTGCCTATCAGTAGTTAGTGCCTTCCATAGTTTGAATCTTTTATTTAGCTGGCAGTAGTGGCGCTCGCTGTATTGCAGTAGTTCGAGTAACGAAGATTTTTGTGAGGTAAGTGATTTGTGAAAGGTATAGGTTAATGTTAGTCAGGGCCATCCTTTTGTAGGGATTATTGAAAGTCAGATTGCGTTGCGCTAAAAATATTGGGAGTCAGTTTAAGCACAGTCATGTATAATTGTTCAAAGGGGACATTTCATATGTCGACCTTTAGCTGAGGATACCTCACTGGAATCTTCTGATTTTTTCTTGTAGTTTGTGTAATTAGTGTAGCTTTTGTTTATTGCTAGGGCGTAATTGTAGAGAGAATCTCCTTTGTAGTTGCAGTCTTTCATTGTTGTACAGTAAAACTGTTGTGGCATGCATGTAGATTTGCACCAAGTATTTCGCAGCTGCGCTTGCGATTAACTAGATATTATTTTCAGTGCTATGTTAATGTGTTTTCTTATTTTTGCTCTTCCAGTTGTGCTTTTCTGTGTTATCCTGTGAAATATTGTGACAATTATGGCGTGTGAAAAACGTAATACTAGGCTCCAAAGTAAACTGAGAAATGACAGTGAAGACGAAAGCAGTGTGTTAGCGCCACAGTGTAATGAATTAACTAATGTTCAACATAGTAATTAGGTAATTGTGCATAGGGAAATGGAGCGGGCTGCAAATAATGGTGTAGGCAGTGAAACAATTAGTGAACAGGGAAGCATTGTCGATCGATCGGTCGGCAACAGCTCGTCTCAGGAATCCGAAATGACAGGACACAATCTTGCAAATACTGCACTTTCAGGTTTTGGGTCCTCACCGTTTTCTCAAATAAGTCAAGACACATTTTCTGCTTGTCAAAATGTGAATGTTGCCGGTGCAACTTCACTGCCGAAAAGCACTGAGGAACATGTTTCAGACACCAGTGCATTGTTATTACAATTAATGCAACAAATGGGACAAAGGCTACAAAAGTTAGGCTCAGTGGAACATACGCTTGAACAAACACGTGAAGATTTAGCTACTGAGTTATATAAAATCGAATCGAAATGTCAAAAAGTCTGTAATGACGTAAAAACACAAATTTGTGAGCATTTCCAACTTATTTTTTCGTGGCATGAAAATACATTACAGAATCACGAAGCAGCCATAAAAGAACTGCAGACTACTGTTGATGAAAATCATGAGACCTTGCAAGCTAAAATTGACTCAGTTGCATCTACCGATTTGGTTACGCAACTTGCAAAAACTCAGGAAAACGTAAAGGACATAGTAGATACGATTTCAACACAAATGGACACACTGAAACTTGGTTCAGAAAAACACACTGAGGAAATAAGTACACTATCAGAGAAAGTAGCCGAACTTTTGGATCAGTTCACTAAGTTATCTGCAAAGGTAGATGATGATCTGAATGACACAAGACCTGTAGCCATCACTGACACAGAAGAATATGAACAAATTAATAAATTCAAACAAAATCAGAATCAAATTAATACGCAAGACAAAAGAGAAATCCGGGAAGTACAAGATCAGTTGGCACAAGTAATACAAAAATTACGTATTTCAGAGGCCACTCGCGCTCCAATACAGGAAGAGGGACATAGAAATACGGAACAGCCACAAAATAATAACTCCAGGCACTTCGGAAATTATGAAAGGAATTGGCAAGGTACACCGAATTTTGAGATGGAACCGCCGAAACGACGTAACAATGACCGACATGCGACTCGCCGACATGATGATTTTGACTATAAGCTATACATTACTACACGTAAATTCAAAATATTTAAGAATTCTGGCAACTACATTCATCCACAAGCGTGGCTCCATCAATTCTCTCATTGTTTTCCTCCCAACTAGTCATTAGAGCACAGATTAGAATTTATGTGTGGCTATTTAGAGAATGAACCAGCTGTAAGAATGCGATCGGTCATTCACGATTGCCACAGTGAAAGAGAATTTTACCATGCCTTCCTCTCAGCATATTGGTCTCAAGCTACACAAGACCGAGTAAAACATAGCATCATAATGATGAAACATTTCGAACAATCTGAATTTTCCAGTCTTGTGAAATATTTTGAAGACATGTTGCACAAGAATCAGTACCTGTCAAACCCATACAGCCCCTCAGAACTCATCTGCATTTGCTTAATCAAATTACCTCAACATTTACGACATATTATTTTGGCAGGACGTTGCAAAGACGACATTGAAGCTTTTCAGGGACTCTTACAAGAATTAGAAATTGACACTGACAATCGTGGAACGCGAAAACAGGACGACAGAAATAATAACTGGACACGACAAGGCTATTCTTACAACATAAATCGTGACCAAAACAGACACCACCCGTATGACAACCGTCGGCAGAGTAATAATAGTTACAGAGAAAGATCGCATTTCTGTAGTAATGAATGTGACAGAGACAACCATAGAAACAGACAATATGGGAACCAATCAAGGTAGACAGAATACCTTCAGACACAACGGTCATCCGCACAGTTACGGCTCAGGGAGAAGTTCTCCACCACATTACCGACAAGAAATTAATTACAGAAATTACCGACATGACGACAGACGATATAATCATAACGACAGACCTGAATTTCATCAGAACTGGCAGGATTCAAACAAGGTTGGGCCCTCTCGACAAGGTGAATTTGTAGAAGTTAGTTCTCCAAATCCCAATAATGACGCACGCCAACAAAGAGACAGACAATGACTCACACCGCAGGCAGCCACGTGCGCCGGCTGGCTCAGCGAAAAATAACATAGACGCTAACCTTGAAAAAAATTTTAGCATTCCTTATCGACGTATACAACATGATAATTACTTTGAAGTTGAAACTCTGCGCACTAGAAAGAGAAAAGGATTGCACCACATTTCACATGTAAAACCGCTTATTGAAAGATAATCTGCCTTTTAACTTAGTCTTTGCCATAAACCTTTTCACTTCACGCTACTAGTACAATTTGTCACACTGAGAAACTGTTAACATGCAACAATGTTTTGAAGTTAACTATCCAGTCTAGAACCTAGGGAACATTTTTAAACAGAAATTACGAATGCATTGTTATATACTGAACAGATGACACAGTGTTGTTATTTGTACATTCCTGCTTGTTAGTTGCACGATTACGTAACGACTATCAGGCTTACATACTTAGAACATATACTGGTACTGCTAATGAGATTTTAATGCAACATTTTCGTTTACTTGAAAATACATTCTGGATTTTAAAGTACTTTCTGAGAGATACCAGATGACACAGTGGTTAGTTTATTTGACAGCTACACGATAATATCAGGACGCTACTAATGAGTGACACAATTTGTATTAATGCTTTTGAGCTGTATCTGTTTTATATCTGCACAGTTTTTCTGAATTCTTCTGGAAAGTAAAACAT
The DNA here is from genome assembly GCF_021461385.2 of Schistocerca piceifrons. Taxonomy (NCBI): domain Eukaryota; kingdom Metazoa; phylum Arthropoda; class Insecta; order Orthoptera; family Acrididae; genus Schistocerca; species Schistocerca piceifrons. Next base: position 300,474,386 of record NC_060139.1, on the reverse strand, counting down.
GTTTTAATAGTAACTTTTGTGGTATAGCTACAATGAGACAGCCTTTTCCATAGCACGACAATACATTACAGCACAGTACTTTCTTCATCATGGCAATAAGTGTAATAAGTAAGATATCTATACGCAAAGCATTTCACTTTTGTTTATCATGAGGTAAGTACATTGACCTCTGCAGAACTTAGCCTTCGGAGGACGATAACTACGACACTTCCACAGAGATTATCTTACAATAAGATGCGCAGTTTAGCGCTACAGTACACGTATTTGAGTGATTAATTTTGTACTTAAAACATTTATTTTTAAAGATTTTTGAATTACAATGATACAAAGGTTTTCTGAGATACAATTCATTCTATTGCTGTAATCTGTAACACCTGAGGGTATAATTACATTAATCCTCAGGGGGGTACACGCCTACTTTGTGTATCATGTGTTTGGCAAGCACAAGGAGCCCTAGCTAATATGGTATTTGCTTATACAACTTTACACATCGGTACCATATTCCTCTAACACATAAATTACACAGCTATCTGATCATTTAACAGAGAGATAAACTTTTTTTTACTACATCAGTGCCACATGTTTACACAATTACACGGTTAAATAACTTCACACTTATGAAACTGTATTTTGTCTGTACTTTGTGAACTGTTCATATTTTTTCAGAACCATTGTGATACTATGAGAGCTTTGAATGATGTATTTGGTATGAGATCATGATTTTTAAAGTACGTTTGAGGTAGATGACACTATTGAAATGAGCAGAGAATTTTTTTAGGTTTTGAAATTATTGCAGAAATCTACGACGATTTTGAGATTTGACTGAGGTGTTATGATGTTATTTGTATGACAACGATGTGTATTATGCTGTTGAGGTATGTTTACGATCAATAAGCTGATGCTATATGAGGAATTTGATTATGCTATGTATTTATTATGATGAAATATTGAAGTGTCGTCGCAAGATTGACGTGTCGACGAATATATATATATGTGTAATAAGGTAAGGAGTAATGAATAGTAGTTAGGGACTCTGACTTGTGAAGAAGGATGTTGGAAACCAAGAATCGTACTTTAAGAGTTATGAAATGTGTGTGAATGCGTGAATGTATCACAATGCCACCGAAAATTTTTTGGACACTGTTATATTTATAAGATTTTGTTTCTACAGATTTGTAACGCAAATTTTCGACCTGTGAAATTTTTTTTGGTGAGACTGTCACTGTAGCGAAAACTGGTGTTGTAAATATTTCGGTATAAGTGACCTTCATGTAATGCGCCGTGGGCACGACGCATTACGTGGGCAGCTGCGCAACAGTCACCTGGAAAAAAGCCATTAGTGTGTGCCTTTCAGAGGCACAGGTGGAGAAAAAAAAAGAAAGAGGCCATTATCCTCGCTATTGACATTCCTTTGTAGAAAGCATGGCAAATACGACACGCTCAAACTTGAAAACATATGATTACACTTTGGAGCACTTAATTTATGATATTTACTAATATGCCTAATGAAACGATGAGAAACATTTCACGGCTATTGTCTTGCTAGTTGAGAGAAATGCCATATGGCTTGCTTTATGTATTTATTTACTCATTTTGTTTAATATCTAGTTTCTAGCTGCACTGCAGCAGTGGTTAAAATGAAATTTAATAGATGTACTAATATAGTTATTTTATGCCTACAGGTCCAGTCAATTATAAATTTATGATCTACTTCCAAGAAAACGAGGGCACATAAATAGACATTTCCCTTCACAGGAACTGCAAAAATAATTTTTTAAACGATTTGGTAACTTGTCTGCTACAGTAACTTATCATGATGCCCCACTCTAGTATTAAGATGGGACATAGGTATTAGACATGGCCATCTTTAGTGTAATATTTTTTCTGATTGAGCTTTGTCATGTTTAGATATAAGTTATTGCATTTGCTGCTGCTGTTTGCCAGGCATAGTGCTACTAAATTTCACTTTGTATTACTCTGTTAAGCTAGTTTTACTACTGACTTATTTTTCTTGTTGCTGCACATTGGCTCATATTAGTTGTAATGTTGCATTGCTTGGTAATTTAGATTTATTGCAGCTTGCTTTGACAAGTTCCATTTCTTTCATTGCTGTTTGTATTAATTGTTTTATGCTACTGCATTGCCTCATCCCTTAGTTTAGCATCTGAGCTCAGTAGATTTAAGTTAGCTTAAGAGGGGGTAGACTATATAAGAGAATGAGTTGCGATGAATTGGAAGAAATGCATTGAGAAGTTTTACAAAAAAAGGACAGAAAGCAGGTATAGATAGCACTTTTTGAAATAATGAAGAACGAAGGGAGATCTCCAAGAAGTAAAGAAAGTTTTATTTGCAAGATACTGCAGTAAAACAGACCCTGTCCTTTCCCTTTCTGTTATTCCGCTATGTGTTTGTGTACTCTTGTATATTTGTGTTCTTCCTGTCTTTATGTGTTTATCTGATGAAAGTTACATTGCAGAATTTTTCTGATAATATGTTATTTACTTTGAAAAGATGTTTAGACATTATTTATTCTGTTTTGTTGCTCATATGTGAAGGTGATGTTTCAAAAGTTATTCTGACCTTTATGTATGTACTTATGTCATAATTCCTGTCACACTGATGTATCTGTTTATTTCTATTCTTTTGTAAAGCCTGTACTACTACAGAGTTATCTGTATTGTTACGTTCTTTAATTATGTATTTTGTACCTTTGTAATTGTATTCTTATGTTATAAAATTGTAATTGACACCAGTTCATCATATTATTAACTTGTAAGTTCCATTTCACTGTACACGTTTCTGTTGGTCATAGTATATGGACAATATGTGAGAAGTAGGGACTGTTAGTGTTTGCACATGTGTTAATAATTCAGCAAGGGACAGGATAACAACATTGCTGGTTCTAAGGACAATTCCAAAAAACTTTGTGAGTGCACAAGTGGTGGTTATGGACTTGCTATATTATCCGCAAGACTCTTCAATGGTGCTTGTGCACCTGCACAGTCACAACAGATGGTTGCTGGCCGGCTCTACAAAGACTACAGTGGGTCTGCATCTTTGGTGACTCACCATTACCATTATTTCTACAAGGACTGCAGTGGGTCTGCACCTCTAGTGGCCCACCAATACCACAATCTCTACCAGGACTACAGTGGGTCTACTGTGTGATGACCTACCTACCAATATTCTTCAAAACTTCGAATGACTCTGCTGTGGGTTTGCTCTGTTGTGGCCCATTACCTGTCTGCATGTCAAGAGTCAGCACTGTCTTTCCGTTGGAAGGACAACACTACTTCTTCAAGATTGCATGAAAATCCACTACTACCGTGTGCATTTTCTTTTACTGCTCAGACTTTGAGAAAAAAAAACACTGCTATTTTACTGTGATGGATGATCAGGTCTGTCTTTATGGGCTGTGAGAAAATTTTAGCTTTTGACCAACATTGTATCAATAAGTGTGTGCATTAGATTTCTTTGTTATTGTAATTATGAAAAATTTTATCAAATCATTATTGGCCACTGCCCAAAACAATTTGTAAAAAATTTTTGTGGGGAGCATGGGGGCTATGTAAGTAGGCAGTTTAGGTTTTCTTATTGGTAACGCCACGTAGCGCTCTGTATGAAAATCACTGGCTGTGCTGTGTGCAGTCTGTGGCTGGTTTGCATTGTTGTCTGCCGTTGTAGTGTTGGGCAGTTGGATGTTAACAGCGCGTAGCGCTGTGCAGTTGGAGGTGAGCCGCCAGCAGTGGTGGATGTGGGGAGAGAAATGGCGGAGTTTTGAAATTTGTAAGACTGGATGTCATGAACTGCTATGTATATTATGATTTTTCAACACTATTAAGGTAAATACATTGTTTGTTCTCTATTAAAATCTTTCATTTGCTAACTATGCCTATCAGTAGTTAGTGCCTTCCGTAGTTTGAATCTTTTATTTAGCTGGCACTAGTGGCGCTCGCTGTATTGCAGTAGTTCGAGTAACGAAGATTTATGTGAGGTAAGTGATTTGTGAAAGGTATAGGTTAATGTTAGTCAGGGCCATTCTTTTGTAGGGATTATTGAAAGTCAGATTGCGTTGCGCTAAAAATATTGGGTGTTAGTTGAAGCACAGTCATGTATAATTGTTCAAAGGGGACGTTTCATACCTTCTGAAACACATTGTCAGAGAAAAGACATACATTATTGTTACAGACTGCAGTAATTCTCTTACGACATGAAACAAATGTAACTTCTCAGCCTGTAATGAAGCGTTCATGCTCCTGCTCGATTAGAGATGTTTCGGTTAGCCCCTGGGACCGTAGAGCAGCAGACAGAAAAAAGTTTTCCTGAGTGTTACGAACTGAGACCGGTTGTCGCACTTGGCGAGATCTGGTGTGACTGATCCGCCTGCGTGTCAATACTGGTCAGCGTCGCCTTGAAGAGGAGTTTTGAGGAAGGCCAAATCGCGGTGGGTCTTTCTGGGAAACGCACGTGCGCACCCCGCACGTGACCTGGTGTCGCAACGAGAGGCGCAGCTGCCGCCTTTGTCCCTAGCCTCAGGTAGCGTGCCGTCTGACCATCGGCTGTAGCAGTGGCTAGAACCGAATCACGCGCGACCGCAAAGCCGACCAGCTGTCTTCCTCCTCCACTTCCTCGTGCGGTCTCGGCGGCTTTCGCACGCATTCCGCTATTAATAACACCTGTGGTCACTGCCAGGTCTGCGCTCCCTCGGCCGGCTACGGGGAACCACCGTGACGATCAGGGAAAGGGACCGCCGACGCCTGCCTCGTACGAAGCGCTTCCACGAGTCGCTTGCGTCAGTCGGACTGGTTATTCCACCACAACTGAAAGCTAATGGTCGGACCTGCGAAACGTACAGACAACTTAATCCGGATATGAAAATTACTGGTTGCTGTACTTCTACGCACATCGCTCGCAGGTTGATGCCATATTTCTCAACTTTCGAAAGGCGTTCGACTCAATTCCGCACTGTCGCTTGCTACAAAAACTACGCGCTTACGGTCTATCCGATGTCATATACGGTTGGATAGAAAGTTTTCTAACAGACAGGCAGCAGTATGTCGTCCTGAACGGGGTGACTTCAACTGAAAAAAGCTTAACTTCAGGTGTGCCCTAGGGCAGCGTAATAGGTCGTCTGATTTTTACAATTTACGTAAACGATGTGGTTGATGGTATTGACAGCGGCCTGAGAGTGTTTGCCGATGATGCTGTAGTCTACAGGAAAGTAGTATCACAAGAAAGTTGTGAACAAATCAATGAGGATTTGCAGAAAATAAATGCGTGGTGTAATGCCTGGCAGTTATCTCTCAATATTAGTAAGTGTAACCTACTGCGTATAACAAGGCAAAAATCCCCATTAATATAGGAGTACACAAAAATGCTAGTCTTTGGAAGCGGTAACGTCTGTCAAGTATCTGGGTGTGACTATTAGAAATGATCTCAGATGGAATGATCAGACTACACAAGTAACGGGTAGGGAAAACTCTAGATTGCGGTTTATTGGTAGAATCCTCAAGCTATGCAGTCCTTTAACAAAGGAAATTGCTTACAATACGTTAGTTCGTCCAGTCTTGGAGTATTGTTCATCTGTATGGGACCCTTACCAGTTGGGTCTGATTCAAGACATTGAGAAGGTCCAAAGAAGAGCGGCAAGATTCGTGACTGGCTCACTTAGCCATCGAGGGAGCGTTACAAATCTTACAGAAAGTTTGAAGTGGGACACACTTGCAGTTAGACGGTGCGCAAAATAGAAGGGGCTCCTCACTAAATTCCGAAATCCGATTTTCACCGAGGATGTAGAGCATATATTATTTACCACAAACCCTCAAATCGCGCAAAGATCGCCACTCAAAGATAGGGAAAATAAGAGCTCGTACTGAGGCGTTCAGACACTCGTTTTTCCCTCGCGTGATCCGCAAGTGGAACAGAAGGGGGGAAAATTGCTTACAATACGCCGCTTGGTGGATAGCGGAGTATATAAGTAGATGTAGACGTAGATGAGGATAGCGTACCTGTAAACGTCAGCCTGAAACACCTGCACTGAGCATGTGACTTGAAACATTGATGTTCCATACATCTCATTCTGTACCCGGTGAGGGGAGTGGAAGAATACCGTGGGAAGGAGAAAGTCATGAGGTAACTCCTGGTATCGTATCAGTCCTTATTTTGTCCAACATAGAGCCGTTGTGTCATTGACTCAAGTCGTGAAAGAACCTTGCAGAAACATTGAGCCACGCTGCCTCTATAGATGTTCATAATTGCGAAAGTGTTTCCGGCGAAAGATGTTTTGCATGAAATGATCTCTCTATTGCACACTATAAACGTTCGATGGGCGTTCTAGGTGGCCAAATCATTCGATCAAATTGTCTACAATGTTCTTCAAAGTAGTCGCCAACCACTGTGGCCCGGATGACATGGCGCACTGTCAACCATAAAAATTCCATCATTGTTTCATAAATGGCTGCAAATGGTCTCCAAGAAGCCGAACATAACCGACGACCGAGTCCATTCCATTTAAACGCGGCCAACACCGATATGGAATGTGCACAGAGCCTTGTTGAAACCTGGGTCCAAGGGTTCTATTAATCAGCCGTGTATTACACACGAATTTTTGGTTAAATCAGTAGTTATAAATACATGTATGGTTACTGGACGAAATATTTGGTTCCATGTCCAGCATACGATGTTTACTACAGTACACAAAATAACTATGCCAGATGAAAAGCGTTGTTACCGACACGGTGATTACCTTCGTTCTCAGCGTCCATTACAGTTCACATATAATTTAATAAACGGTGCCACCTATCGATCAACAGTAAATCCAGCTACTTACTGGGACACAGAAGAGATTTCGCATTTGAGGAACAATCACGCGTCACAATACATTTATTTATTGTCAGTTGCGTTTCTCAAACGGACTCCTGGTCTTACGGTTTCTTTGCAAAGAAGCGCTGTGCTGGAAAAAAAAGAAAAAATATCGACATTTAGTGCAGCAGCCATTTATTGAGTCAATGTCCAACAGACTTTTATGTTATGCGAAGCATGTATCAGACGCAGATGTCACATTTTAATCTTGAGCTACCGAAATGGAAAGAATACACGATTCGAGAAATGCTCCAATAACTACCAGGTAGACGTGAAATGTGAGCAACTTCATACTTCTATTTTAGTTACACGGCATTAGCGCAGCACATGTTCCAAACACTCTCATGTTCAGAAAAAACAGAACACCTTGAAAGACTAGAGATAGCAAGTTCATATTTACATTACGTGTACCTTAGTATGTTCTGCAGAGATGATTAGCATTTCAGTCACCTCGGTTCCGCATGTGTCCTGTTGCCTAGTAGGCACAGGGTCCGCCATGGACCCCGATAACTTGTTTCATGAGTGATGGCATCGACGCGCATCAGGCACGAATGGCGTCCTGTGGTACAGCCATCCATGCTGTATTCTCCTGATTCCAAAGTTCTTCTGTGGTGGTTGGCGTTGAGTCACAGCGCTGCACCTATCGTTTCACCATATCCCACACATTTTAGATTGGCGACAAGTCGGGTGGTGTGGCGGGGCAGGGCAAACGGTTGACACTCCTATGACACCAAGAAGGCATGTAAAACTTCCTGGCAGATTAAAACTGTGTGTCTGACTGAAACTCGAACTCGGGACTTTTGCCTTTGGCGGGAAAGTGCACTTGCCCGCGAAACGCAAAGGTCTCGAGTTCGAGTCTCGGTCCAGCCCACAGTTTTAATCTGCCAGGAAGTTTCATATCAGCGCACACTCCGCTGCAGAGTGTCAACTAGACCTGTAAGTACTTAAACGCCTGTAGGCATAAATCATGTCTCTTTTTGGTGTTCTTCAATTCTAATGTTGTGACATGTCCAATATCCACGCAAAAGTGGTCTATGGCAGAATAAAACTACTACTATTGCTACTGCTGCAAAGTGATCTACGCCAAAATAAAACTGATACTATTACTACTGCGACTACTACATATCGAATTCAATTTTAGCAGGATATTACGACGACCTCCTTACTCTCATTTTTCGTTATATGGGAGTGAAGATACAGGAACGTTCTTTGCCAGGATTTTAACCATCAAGCCGAACAAACATGAAAAGAAAAAAAATATCGCTTGGCTTCACGCTACTATGAGGGGGCGTTGACTCTTTCTATGTATACACTTTCGTTTCGTACTCCAAATAGTAGAACGGACTGATTACGGAACGACTGTGCTTTCCAGACACAACTTGCGGACTTGACATGAAGCAGAGAGGTTCCAAATTTGGAATAATTCTGTCAACAGCAGTGCCTATGAAATAATATTCAGTCTAGCAACTACAAAAACGCCAGCAATTATTACTCGAAGTACCTGAAGAAATTGATTGGGACATTCATCACAATATTACGTGAAATATGAGTTCCCCCACACACTTGGGCACCTTGAAATTTTTAATTCATCAGGCAACCAGGTAAATGTTAAACACCCGTAAAATTCAGAAAAATCATTGGAAGACATTGACACAAGAACATTTTATCGTCGCTTCGTTTATGATATACACTCCTGGAAATGGAAAAAAGAACACATTGACACCGGTGTGTCAGACCCACCATACTTGCTCCGGACACTGCGAGAGGGCTGTACAAGCAATGATCACACGCACGGCACAGCGGACACACCAGGAACCGCGGTGTTGGCCGTCGAATGGCGCTAGCTGCGCAGCATTTGTGCACCGCCGCCGTCAGTGTCAGCCAGTTTGCCGTGGCATACGGAGCTCCATCGCAGTCTTTAACACTGGTAGCATGCCGCGACAGCGTGGACGTGAACCGTATGTGCAGTTGACGGACTTTGAGCGAGGGCGTATAGTGGGCATGCGGGAGCCCGGGTGGACGTACCGCCGAATTGCTCAACACGTGGGGCCTGAGGTCTCCACAGTACATCGATGTTGTCGCCAGTGGTCGGCGGAAGGTGCACGTGCCCGTCGACCTGGGACCGGACCGCAGCGACGCACGGATGCACGCCAAGACCGTAGGATCCTACGCAGTGCCGTAGGGGACCGCACCGCCACTTCCCAGGAAATTAGGGACACTGTTGCTCCTGGGGTATCGGCGAGGACCATTCGCAACCGTCTCCATGAAGCTGGGCTACGGTCCCGCACACCGTTAGGCCGTCTTCCGCTCACGCCCCAACATCGTGCAGCCCGCCTCCAGTGGTGTCGCGACAGGCGTGAATGGAGGGACGAATGGAGACGTGTCGTCTTCAGCGATGAGAGTCGCTTCTGCCTTGGTGCCAATGATGGTCGTATGCGCGTTTGGCACCGTGCAGGTGAGCGCCACAATCAGGACTGCATACGACCGAGGCACACAGGGCCAACACCCGGCATCATGGTGTGGGGAGCGACCTCCTACACTGGCCGTACACCACTGGTGATCGTCGAGGGGACACTGAATAGTGCACGGTACATCCAAACCGTCATCGAACCCATCGTTCTACCATTCCTAGACCGGCAAGGGAACTTGCTGTTCCAACAGGACAATGCACGTCCGCATGTATCCCGTGCCACCCAACGTGCTCTAGAAGGTGTAAGTCAACTACCCTGGCCAGCAAGATCTCCGGATCTGTCCCCCATCGAGCATGTTTGGGACTGGATGAAGCGTCGTCTCACGCGGTCTGCACGTCCAGCACGAACGCTGGTCCAACTGAGGCGCCAGGTGGAAATGGCATGGCAAGCCGTTCCACAGGACTACATCCAGCATCTCTACGATCGTCTCCATGGGAGAATAGCAGCCTGCATTGCTGCGAAAGGTGGATATACACTGTACTAGTGCCGACATTGTGCATGCTCTGTTGCCTGTGTCTATGTGCCTGTGGTTCTGTCAGTGTGATCATGTGATGTATCTGACCCCAAGAATGTGTCAATAAAGTTTCCCCTTCCTGGGACAATGAATTCACGGTGTTCTTATTTCAATTTCCAGGAGTGTATATATAGAGTTGAGTATAAGGAAGCATAAGAGAACCCTATTCCATACAGTATTTCAAAATGGAGTAGTTGAAGTGAGAATGATGGGGACGGAACTGCTCTGAGATTCACTGTGTAAGATGCAGACGCCTGTAAACAAGGAAATAATCGATACCTGAAACAAAATCTTATAAAAGGGACACCGGGGCACGTTTATACAAAATAACTTTCCCGGGAAACATTCTTGCTAGAGCATTACCGACAATGAAAGGACAAGTAATGCCATCCACAAAGAGCTCTCACAAACTTCACGGCACCAGTTAAATGAACGTCTTAGCGCAAAGAACATAGTGTGTTTTCACACAAGGTGAGTAAACTCAAATACCGAACCTCCTATAGAGCATACCCTTTAGAACTGAGAGTAGATAAATATAAGCTCGTTTATAGGAGGTTATTCTACTTTATAAGGTACATTTCTATAAATTTGAAAGCCTGAAGGTTATTCTGCAGTTTCAGCAAATTTACGCAGTTCTGTGGGGTCACGCATAGGTACTATTTTGTATTGCCACCGTAACTGATGCCTCATTCAAAGAAACTGTAATACAATAGCAGTTGTAAACGAAATCTACAAAAAAATGAAAAATGAAGCTACAGGAGAATAAGAGGCAGAAATTGCTGAAACCGCCATTGAACCTAACGATTCCTAATCAGAAAGAATTAAAATTATCAGCACAAGGACTGATAACGGCACGAAATTGCTAAAAGCAAGAACAAGGGAAAATGTGGATGGGCCTACTTCTGATGTCATCATTAGTGTTCCTCGCGCTAAAATAAAATTTGTGGGCGAGAGGCTTTTTAATGATTGTGATTCGGATTTGATTTTGAGCTGAATCGAAATTATTTTTCAGATTTTATTTATACTTTTGAGTTTATGGTTTTAATAAATGGCTGATTAATAAAGATTAAGATGGGCAAACTTTTTGTTCACGTTAAAGTTACTTTAATATGAGCCAGTTTAGAAACACATTGCATTTAAATTGAATATTAAAGTAATATTTTTGTATTGGCCTCGGCTAATGTTTTTAACAAGCATGAGTTCTTTGTTATAATTTGCAACTGCCCACACAAGCGAGAGAATTGTCCTTACCGCCGTTAACAAGTAATATAAGTCAGAGTCGTGGCTCTGGATCTCGGCGAGTTAAAAATCTTAAAACTATGTTTTCCTCCACTGAGTCAGGCGGCTGTGAAAAATATATTTGTTATGTTTGGAGCGGGCGATCTCTTCGCTTGCGCTAAATTCGCGAAATAAAAATGCCACGTAATGGCGTCTGTTGCTGCAGCGGTGGCTGCAACTGTTGAGCTGAAAATTACTCAGAATACTGATTTTAAAAGGAAACGGATCTGACACAGGGCTCACCTTCTACAAATAAAGGTGAACAATAACATTAAACTATTATATTATTCGCAGGTTCGAATCCTGCCTCGGGCATGGATGTGTGTGATGTCCTTAGGTTAGTTAGGTTTAAGTAGTTTTAAGTTCTAGGGGACTGATGACCACAGATGTTAAGTCCTATAGTGCTCAGAGCCATTTGAACCATATTATATTACTGAATTAATATCACAAATGAGCTTACATTCGTCATCAATTAACAAACATGTCCCACGTCTACCAGATCAGACAAGAGAAAAAAAATAGATAGTAGAAGAAGAACTAAACGCTGCTCTTCTTCACATTAAACTTACAAAGATTATGTTGTACATAATTAGTAATCTTTGCACTCAAATATTGAAATTAACATTTTACGTAATAATAATACAAATGAGAAAAATTTATGCCACCTATGCGGCCAGTATCGCACTCAGTATAATATTTCGGATCAAGATAAAAGCTCTCTTCCATATTAAATCTTTTTAATATTTGCGTTTTATTTTTTCAATATTTTCACTGTGGACTGTACATGTTCTGCTCAAAGGCAGGTTTTCACATTGTAATTTTCCATTCATTCCTATCTTCTCCCAGCCTCTTCACCTCTGCGTAATTTCTGCTTTCTTATAAGGCCTCCTTCCTCTCAATCTCCTCTCAAAAACCAGTCTTTTCAAAGCTACTGCTAGTATACACTCCTATCTCGAAGAATATTCAATCTAGTTCGTTTTTATTTCTCTCGTAATCTGCCACGATGAGGAACTCGTTTTTATGAATTACAGCTCGGACAATGATGATGAATAGCCTGTCAATTAACATTCAAACACTTCCGTGTAGTTCATATTGCGCTAACAGGTGGAATTTCGCAAAAAAAAAAAAAAAAAATAAATAAATAAATAAATAAATTTAAAAATTAAAAAAAAAACAGGCAAAATTGTTCTGGTTTATCATGCTAACATCCAGAAGTAAGATTGTACTTTGGATTAATGCCAACAAAATACATTTTGAAAAGTTTTGTTTATTCATTGTTGTGACTATGATACGTGGAAAAGTGTCCCCATAGTTATGTATACCTGCCCCATGACCGGGGCATGTCACGCACTCAACTCGAGCCAATATAAAATTACTTAGGTGTAATCTTAAGGCAGCGTGTGTATATTTCAATAACTATGTTACTGACATTTTATTTGAAATACTTTAAACACTTCAAAAAATTTAAAAAATTTCGAAAAGAATTCGACCTAAATGTGTCTTGGTCTCTCCTACTCATCTAAAACTGAAGCTAAATCACTGTACATAGTCTAGGCACACAAGAAATAACAACCTAAAAATCACAAGAAAATACTGTTTAACAGGGGAACTCTTAAGTCATATACGTATATGGAGCACAGCGCTACATGCAAATGTAAACATTATTCAAGCAATTACATGTCATGCATAGACACAGATGTAATATTTGGTAAGCAAAACAGTAACACGGGTCATAAGTCACATACAGTGCTTTTCCAGTCGCCAGCAAGTTTAACTTATAAACATCTTCACAATATTTTTCATTTAGTGTAAGTCTGTATACAAAATCAGTGGTATAACATAGTACACTTTCATTGTCAAAATACACGTTGCATTCACTTGTACTATTTTCTTTGCGTTTTTGCCCTTTTATGGCTTAACGCATCTTCAGGGATTTATTAACATTGACCTTGTGTGTGTTTACGAAGGAAAGGCTCAAAATACTACATGCTATTCTGTAAAATCTTTCGTTTTGAGACTGTATTGATAAGACGGTTCACTGTTTCCACATTCATGTTTCTCTCTTTCCAGTAACATTTCCACTTAGTTCTAGGCTTTGCCCTTACATGTCTATGCTCGAAAACGGTTTATCAAGCAGCTTCTAATTACAAGAAAGAATATCTGTTTAAGTGCAGAACACTGAGAAAGCTCACACACACACACACACACACACACACACACACACACACATACACACAAATACAGTTTTAAAATAAGTATAGATTACAGCCTCTTTCCCTCATCAACCATCTTCAGAGTACCAGTACCCAGCAAATAAAAGAACGAAACAAACAGAGATGTGTAGGATACATTCAGTTGAGGGAGGGACAGAGGGAGGGAAAGAGAGAGAGAAAATTAAGAAGTTCAGATTAAAAAATAGGTTTTACCGGAACGCATACTCAAATGTCAACATTTGACCTTCTGGTGTCGTGAATCTGAACGATTCATGTACACTTTTTGTAATATGTGTCCGATATGGTTGCAAATATCACGCATTTAGTCCTAATGCCACTAACTTGGAATCAGCGCTTGGATTATATTCCTATCAGCAGCGTGTCTCCTATTTCACTATATTAGTGGAATATTCGGGAAATACGAAACGATGTTATAATAGTACAATGGAAGTGGGCACTGTACCATCAGCAATATGCTTTCTGCTGTATCCAACGGAATATTTTCTATATTTTACTATTGAAGGTTTAATTCTGCAAACTAAACCTATACTGTTGTGTGATAACTATAAGCTGGGCTGCAACTAACGGAGTAAATTAAGTATATTACGCCAGATGCGTCATAATTAATAATTAGAGCACCGTTTCTCATAACAACCCCATTAATCAGACCATTCATTGTACTAGAAAACGTAGCACAAACAGAAAAAAAGCCCATTCTACTAGACAATGTAGCATTAATTGAAAAAATGCTTTAGTACAAATGAGATGTACCACTTGCATCCGAAAATCATTCCTTCCGATACCATGATCGAATTTAAGCAGAACGTAATTAGTAATGGACTATGGCAACCGGAGGGAAATATACATCAATGTAGTCTTTCTTCTCTCCACGATCAGAATCTGTAGACCATTTCATTACCCGGAGACTGATACACCACTCAACAGTATCGTCCTCTTCCGTTACGTAACTCACGGAATAGGCACAAAAACTTGTATCATAATATGTCTCATCCCGCCATTTATAAACATTGTAACCTCCGCCCTTATTCGAATGCAGCAGGTGCCAGTGATTTGTAAGCCGTGCTAGTGGCTAGAGAAGGGAAATTTCACAGTGTCTTACTCAGCACCCCAAGAGTGAAAACTCATTCACTTGCGTCAGCAGCAGTGGGTTTCCGATGGAAATATCCGGGTAACAACAGAAGTACACCTCGGCCATCAAGCGGGAAGTGTCCTCGTGATTCACTTGTCATCCTCTCTATTGAAGAATGCGCAACATAGCACAGCACCTAAATAAGTCGTTCCTGGATCACTGTCTGACAGAATTAATCCAAGACGAGTCAAACTGAGCAGAATGAATATTTGTTCACGATTCAACAGACAGATGATAGTGCTTGCCATGAAAGTCATCGAAATTTCCTTTTGGAACCACGTTAACGGCTACATGAACACTACCGAGACAGTACTGTGCCAATAAAAAAATGGAACAGCTTTATATCTCTGGTGCAAATTAAGGTTTGCGAAAGAAGTTCCTTGGTTGTAAACCGAATGTAGAAACTGGAAATTCGCCTCAAACATTTACAACTGAAAAGGCTCCTGTCCCAGTTCCAACTCTCTGGGATCAGGTCTCAAAGACCACAGCTCGACAGTGAGTTGATATCTAAAACATCTCCCGCTGGCTGCTTGGAAGTACATTGAATATCTGAAAAAAAGTTCTGATTTGCACAGTCGTATGGCTGAAATGTTTGGACCGATAAATTATAAAGCTGTACCTGCTTCTTTAAATTCTGCTCCACATCTTTGATAAAAGACGTTAGTGTATATACCACCAAAAGCTGCTATACAATTAGCAGGGTCGTTCAATAAGTAACGCAAATCACCTTTTTTTCTGAAAGCAGGTCCGTTTTATTTTGTGCTCCAATACACCACATTATTCCTCACTTCTTGACTTCAGAAACCTATTTTTAACATAATCTCCGATCAATGCCACGGCTTTACGCCCCCTTACTGGGAGAGCCTGTATGCTCGCATGGTACTACTCTACTGATCGACATCGGAGCCCAGGTCATGCTGCATCAATAATCTCCAGATCATCCATGTACTGCTTCCGCGGAGTTCATCCTTCACTGGGCCATATAGGTAGAAGTCGTAAAATGCGAGCTCAAGGCAATAGGGAGGATGAGGGAGAACAGCCCAATCAAGTTTTGTGAGCAGACTTGTGTGAGATATCGAGTTGTCGTGGAGGAGGAGAAATTCGTTTTCATTCTTGTGTAGACAAAAACGTTGAAGTCGTTTCTTCAATTTCCTGAGGGCAGCACAATCCACTTCACAGTTGATGGTTGCATCATGAGGAAGGACATTAAATAGAATCACCCCTCTAAGATCCCAGAAGACCGTAGCTTATGACTTTACCAGCACATCGGAGGAGAGGTGGTGTGGCGCCACACCGTGGACAACAATTTTGTTTGCCACTCGGAGCGCTGAATCCATTTTTCATCGCCTTTGACGATGTTCGACAAAAAATGTGACTATCAGCCTCGTAACTCTCAACCAATTACTCACAGATGGTTCCTCGTTGCTCTTTATATGGCTGGTGACGACGAACCCACAAGGGACCCACCTTTGAGTACCCCTTGTAGTGGACGTGCTTGTCAGTACTACCACCAGTGACCTAGTGACCTTCAGTTGAGCAGCGAAGTGTTTGATTATGATCCGTCTATCACCCCGAATGAGAGTGTCCTCACATTCCAACATTGCAAGAGTCGTAACTGTGTGCGGCCGGCCAGCACGTGGGAGATCGGGCAGGTTTGCGCGATCGCCTTTTGATAATGAGAGATGCGTCGCCCAACAATTCAACACTCCTTTGTTCACTGTCAGATCTTCGTAGACTTCTGCAAGAGTGCATTAATGTCTACAATGCTCCGGTTTTTCTCTGCTTGAGTGCATTAATGTCTACAATGCTCCGGTTTTTCTCTGCTTGGCATGCACCGACGCCATTTTGAAGGCTATGTATAACGCCTCCACCTATCGGAACTTCGCGAAAATTACACGGCCTGTAACGGGAATATTCCTCAATGTTCCGCAACAAATTCTGTTTTTCCAACTGAAATTGTCCGAGAAAAAATGTGCTACATTCTTATTGAACGGCCGTCGTATTTTGCTGCAACTATTTCCGACCAGTTCTTCACCACCTCGTACGCTTGGATGTAATATACAATAAGAGTAATAAATGTTTTGAAGAAAATTTAATACTAAGTTATCTGTTCGTAATATAGGTATGTCAGCTTGGTGCATATGAATACCAGTGCAAATAATTTCCAGTGGTGAACTAAACTATTATAATCAGCTGCTTAATATCGTGTTGGTCCATCGAAGTGTCCTCACATTCCAACATTGCAAGAGTCGTAACTGTGTGCGGCCGGCCAGCACGTGGGAGATCGGGCAGGTTTGCGCGATCGCCTTTTGATAATGAGAGATGCGTCGCCCAACAATTCAACACTCCTTTGTTCACTGTCAGATCTTCGTAGACTTCTGCAAGAGTGCATTAATGTCTACAATGCTCCGGTTTTTCTCTGCTTGAGTGCATTAATGTCTACAATGCTCCGGTTTTTCTCTGCTTGGCATGCACCGACGCCATTTTGAAGGCTATGTATAACGCCTCCACCTATCGGAACTTCGCGAAAATTACACGGCCTGTAACGGGAATATTCCTCAATGTTCCGCAACAAATTCTGTTTTTCCAACTGAAATTGTCCGAGAAAAAATGTGCTACATTCTTATTGAACGGCCGTCGTATTTTGCTGCAACTATTTCCGACCAGTTCTTCACCACCTCGTACGCTTGGATGTAATATACAATAAGAGTAATAAATGTTTTGAAGAAAATTTAATACTAAGTTATCTGTTCGTAATATAGGTATGTCAGCTTGGTGCATATGAATACCAGTGCAAATAATTTCCAGTGGTGAACTAAACTATTATAATCAGCTGCTTAATATCGTGTTGGTCCATCTTTGGAATGCGACATTGAAGCAATTCTGCATGGTACTATTCGACAAGTCTTTGGTAGCTTTCCGGAATTATCAGACGGTCGCAGGTGTCTACTGACAGGTCCCACGGTTACGGTAAATTACGGCCTGTTGATTTGTCGATGCAGGCTGGTACCCAGTAGCTTCCCAAAATGAATGGATCTAAAATTGTTGGGTGCTAAAAAGCGCGGTCATTAGTGCCCTTTATCAAGTTCGTGGTACTGGTGGATGAGTAGTCACTCTTACTAAAACGAAGAGCAAAGGCTATATAATTACAGCCACAGTCATAAAAAATTTCAAATACAGTCTACACTGGTTCACCGTTTCTTCTTAATGGGAGGCCAAACTGCTGAGGTCATCAGTCTCTAGGCTTACATACTAATTAATCTGACTTAAACTAATTTATGCTAAGGACAACACACACACCCATGCCCGAAGGAGGACTCGAATCGTGGGAAAAGGAAGAGAAGGAAAAGTAGTGGGTGAATATGGAATGGGGGTAAGGAATGAAAGAGGAAGCCACCTGGTAGAATTTTGCACAGAGCATAACTTTAACACTTGGTTTAAGAATCATGAAAGAAGGTTGTATACGTGGAAGAGACAATGGAAGGTTTCAGATAGATTATATAATGGTGAGACAGAGATTTAGGAACCAGGTTTTAAACTGTAAGACATTTCCAGGGGCAGATGTGGATTCTGACCACAGTCTATTTGTTATTAATTGTAGATTAAAACTGAAGAAACTGCAAAAAGGTGGGAATTTAAAGAGATGGGACGTGGATAAAATGAACGAGCCAGAAGTTGTAGAGAGTTTCAGAGAGAGCATTCAGGAACGATTGACAAAAACAGGGGAAATAAATACAGTAGAAGAAGAATGGGTAGATTTGTGAGATGAAATGGTGAAGGCAGCAGAGGATCAAGTAGGTGAAAAGACGAGGACTATTAGAAATCTTTGGGTAACAGAAGAGATATTGAATTTAAATGATGAAAGGAGAAAATATAAAGATGCAGTAAATGAAGCAGGCGAAAAGGAATACAAAAGTCTCAAAAATGAGATTGACAGGAAGTGCAAAATGGATAAGCAGGGAGGCCAGAGGACAAATGTAAGGATGTAGAGGCATATATCACTATGGGTAAGATAGATACTGCCTACAGGAAAATGAAAGAGACCTTTGGAGAAAAGAGAACCACTTGTATTAATATCAAGAGCTCAGATAAAAAAAACACTTCTAAGAAAAGAAGGGAAAGCAGAAAGGTGGAAGGAGTGTATAGAGGGTCTATACAAGAGCGGTGTACTTGAGGGCAATATTATGGAAATGGAAGAGGACGTAGGTGAAGATGAAATGGGAGATATGACACTGCATGAAGAGTTTCACAGCGCACTGGAGGACCTATGTCGAAACAAGGCCCCGGCAGTAGACAACATTCCATTAGAGCTACTAATAGCCCTGTGAGGGCCAGCACTGACAAAACTCTACTGTCTGATGAGCAAGATATATGAGAAAGGCATAGATCTGTACCTCCATGGAGAATAGTATTCTTATTAATGTTGACTGTCTGTGGATTTATGTCAATTTAGTTTACATATCTCCCCTCTTTGAAATCTTACCTGAGATGTGTTATTTTTTTAACATGTTCAGCATTGTGCAATGCTATAAAAGTGATTGAGGGAATTATCTCAAACGCTTAGACCCAACAAAATGGATATTTTCCTCTGACATGTATGTAAGTCATTTTTAGCTAGGGTAGCCTGATCTGTGTAACATGTAGGCCTTCTTTTCCAACCGTAGCGTATTTGCTCCTTTTTCTGAATATTTCTTGTCAGGAATAACTAAAACATATCACCATTAGAATGTACGTCTACTTTAATCATTTACTTGATTTTGGTTTTCAATTTCATTTTGAGGTTTTAAAGGTATAGTAGTCTGTACCACACTTTGTGGTGTACCGACACTTAGTTACTTTCATGTTCAATGTATCATTTGCATGATTAATCATTATGGTATTTCTTGATTTATATCAATCTTTCTGATTGGAAGTCAAATATACTATTTATACTAGAAAAACAATTATCTACCTCATCAATAAATTGAGATGTATAGAAATAATCATACTACATTTACAAAGTGTCAATATCATGCTGCTGCTTCAAATCCAAAGTGGTGTCTTGGTGAAAATTGATTTATTGAGTATCGAAGTAGACATGTTGCTAAGAAAATTGTTCCAATAATTACATGGAGTCCATGGAAACCATTTGCAACAAAGAATGTTCAGCCATATACTGTGTCTCCAATAGTGAAAGGTGCTTCTTAATATTCATATACTTGAAGTATTGTGAAATATTGCCCTAATAGTAGTGTGAAGAATAGGCCTTGTAATGCTTGAGTGTGGTTAGATTCTATGAGACTGTGATATGCTCATGTTACGATTACTCCTGAGGCTAAAACAATGGATGTATCAAGTAATGGGATTTGTATGGGACTAAAAGGTTTAATTCATATTGGAGGTCACAATATCCCTAGTTCAATTGTTGGTGCTAGTCTTCTTCTAAAGAAGGCCCAAGAGAGTGATACAAAGAATAATACTTCTGATTCAATAAATAGAATTATCCCTCATCATAGTCCAATTGATACAAATCCTGTATGTAATCATTGATATATTCCTTCCTGTACTACATCTCATCATCATTGAATTATAGTTAATAAGGTAATTCCAAATAAGTTTATGAATAAGTTGACATTAAATATTTGTAAATAATAGATTTCAGCCATCAGTCGTCGTTTGGAATTTTTATTGGCAGATCTAGATTTCGGCTAGCAACTAGCCATTCTCAATACACTATCCTTTTTCGGTCAATGCATGTAATGCCTGTTGGTCTGGCTTTGTACACAGTTCAGGAACTGTGTAAAAAGCCAGACCAACAGGCATTACATGAACAGGCAGTCATGAACTGTGTACAAAGCCAGACCAACAGGCATTACATGCATTGACCAAAAAAGAATAGTGCATGGAAAATGGCTAGTTGCTAGCCGAAATCTAGATCTGCCAATAAAAAATCCAAAGGACGACTGATAGCTAAAATCTATTATTTAGAAGTCAAAATAGCAGTCGCTGTGAGCAACAGTCTCTGAATGGAGGGTAACCTGATGATGTTAAAAAGGTGAAATCATTTTGCTAATCCTGATACTAGGACTATTGCTCCAATTGCTCCTGTTAATGGTCAAGGTCTATAGTCTACTAAGTGGAATGGATGATTTGAGTGAATTTTTAGCATACTTCCCTAGAATATAGAGTTCTTAAAATTGAGAAAACACAAGCTTGGATGGTCCTGTATTTCTTAATTGGGTTAATAATAAGTGTCTAGAGATTATATTTGCTGCTAGTCATACCACTAATATACCTGGTCAGATAACATTTCTAATTGTTTCAATTAATACTATAAATGACATTAATGCAGGAGGTGTTTCCTGGGGTACAAGGTGTATAAATATGTGATTAGTGTGATTGATCCATCGAAATAATACAAATGTTAATCACATAGGTAGAGCGACTGAAAATGTTAATGCTAAGTGACTTGTTCTGCTAAAAATGTAAGGAAATAGTCCTATGAAATTATTGAATAATACAGGGTGATTCAAAAAGAATACCACAACTTTAGGAATTTAAAACTCTGCAACGACAAAAGGCAGAGCTAAGCACTATCTGTCGGCGAATTAAGGGAGCTATAAAGTTTCATTTAGTTGTACGTTTGTTTGCTTGAGGCGCTGTTGACTAGGCGTCAGCGTCCGTTGATGCTAAGATGGCGACCGCTCAACAGAAAGCTTTTTGTGTTATTGAGTACGGTAGAAGTGAATCGACGACAGTTGTTCAGCGTGCATTTCGAACGGAGTATGGTGTTAAACCTCCTGATAGGTAGTGTATTAAACGTTGGTATAAACAGTTTACAGAGAATGGGTGTTTGTGCAAAGGGAAAAGTTCTGGACGGCCGAGAACGAGTGATGAAAATGTAGCACGCATCCTGCAAGCATTTGTTCGCAGCCCAGGAAAATCGACTCGCAGAGCTAGCAGAGAGCTGCAAATTCCACAATCAACTGTATGGAGAGTCCTACGAAAAAGGTTAGTTATGAAACCTTATCGTCTGAAATTGGTTCAAGCACTGTCTGCAGCTGATAAGATTAAAAGAATCGATTTCTGTGATTTTATCCTTGCTCAAATGGAAACAGATGAATCTTTCGTTTCAAAGATTGTGTTTAGTGATGAAGCAACTTTCCACACTAACGGGAAAGTCAACCGTCACAATGTCTGTACATGGGGCACTGAGAATCCGCGGGAAACAACTCAGTATGAACGTGACTCGCCTAAGGTGAACGTTTTCTGTGCCATTTCAGCCAGTAAAGATTTTGGTCCCTTTTTCTTCGAAGGAGCTACTGTAACTGGACTACAGATGTCAGAGAATTGGCTGTTCCCTCAGGTCGAACAAGAAGCACAACAATTCATATTTAAGCAGGATGGAGCGCCACCACATTGGCACTTATCTGCCCGTAACTACCGGAAGTCAACTACCCGAGGCGATGGATCGGCCGCCAGGCAGCCCGTGACAGAGCACTTCATCACTGGCCTGCAAGAAGCTCTGATCTTATCCCCTGCGATTTTTTCTTATGGGGGTATGTTAAGGATATGGTGTTTCGGCCACCTCTCCCAGCCACCATTGATGATTTGAAACGAGAAATAACAGCAGCTATCCGAACTGTTACGCCTGATATGCTACAGAGAGTGTGGAACGAGTTGGAGTATCGGGTTGATATTGCTCGAGTGTCTGGAGGGGGCTATATTGAACATCTCTGAACTTGTTTTTGAGTGAAAGAAACCCTTTTTAAATACTCTTTGTAATGATGTATAACAGAAGGTTATATTATGTTTCTTTCATTAAATACACATTTTTAAAGTTGTGGTATTCTTTTTGAATCACACTGTATTATAATGAAAATTGAGATAAAGATGAATGTTGTTCAATTACATGATTTTGGTATTAATACTGTTTTAAATTCGTTGTGTAAGGTTAAGTTTAGTTTATTGCAGATAATATTAATTCGTGATGGTGTAAGTCAGAACATTGATGGGGTTAATAATAATCCTAGGAATGTTATAGTTCAATTTAATGACAAGTTGAAAATATTAGTTGATCGATCAAATGTTGAGAATAAGTTTATCATTTTCAATTTAGATTTTTTATTTCAATTGTTCTTTTTTCTGCCCTTTTAACAGGATTAGGTTTAAATGAGAAAAAATTGATTTGATTGAATATAATTAAAGTGGCTGAAAATATAATGAATATAGAGAATCATATGAGAGGAGATATTTGAGAGATTTGGATTTCAATTTCCCCATCAGAACTAGTACTTAATTTCCTATTATTTGGTTTAAGAGACCATTACTTACTTTCAGTCATCTGATATTTCAAGGTGTACTAATTGTTTAGTCATTTTAGATTGACACTCTAATGTTATATACTTTAACTAACTCCTTAGATTATCTTAGCTAATCACTTGATGAATAAATTTACTGAAGTTGTTTCAATTACAATTGGTATAAATCTGTGGTTTTCTCCACAAATTTCAGAGCATTGGCCAAAAAATAGTCCAGATCAGTTTATTGTACATGTTCCTTGATTTAGTCGACCTGGTGTGGCATCAGTTTTAACCCCTAGAGCATGTACTGCTCATGAGTGAAGAACATCTGAGGCTCTTGTTAATACTCATACTTCCATATTTATTCGGAGAATTGTCCAGTTATCTACGTGTAGAAGTCAAAAGCCATCATTTTCTAAATCTTGCTCTGGTGTTATATAGTTATCAAATTCTATGTCTATAAAGTACGAATATTCATATCTTCAGTATCACTGTCGTCCAAATGTTTTGATTGTCATTATTGCATCTACTGAATCATCAAGTAAATATAGTAGTTGTAGCGATGGGAGTGCAACAAAAATTAGGCTAATTGCTGGTAATGCTGTTCAGATAGTTTCAATTAAATGTCCATGAAGTATATTTCGGTTTGTGTAGGCAATAAATAGTATGTAACTTAGGCCATAATCTACAATTACTGTAATTATTAATAATATGACCATAGTATGGTCATTGAAGAATGATCATTGCTCCATGAATGGTGAAGCTCCATCTTGAAGAGATAAATTTGATCATTTTGCCATTTACTTGTTTCTAATAAATGGTCAAACCTTTATTTATAGAGCTTAAATCTACTCCACTAATCTGCCATATTATAATCTAGAAATTAATGTTAATTCTGAGTAACTATGTTCAGCATGTGGGTTGTTTTGTAATCATCCTGTTGATCTTCTTATATTAGCTCTAAATATGATTGCTCAGTTTGTAATTATTGTTTCTCATATAATTACAATGAATATAATTATTCCTACAATAGTAATTGTAGACTCAATTCTTGATACTACATTTCATGATGTATATGTGTCTGGGTAGTCTGAATATCATTGTGGTATTCCTGCTAATCCTAGGAAGTGTTGAGGGAAAAGTGTCCTGTTTACTCCAATGACTATAATTGTGAACTGAATTTTTAATCACGTATTATTTATGGTTAACCATGTAAATAGTGGGTATCATTGAGTAAGACCTCCTGTAATTGAAAACACTGCTCCTATAGATAAGATGTAATGGAATTGGGCTACTACTTAATATATATCACAAGTACAATCTCAAGTGATGAATTTGCAAGTACTAATCCTGTTAATCCACCAATTGTGAATAGGAAAATGAATCCTAGAGCTCATAATAATGGTGGATTAAATTTGAATTTAGTTCCATATAAGGTGGCTAATCATCTGAATACCTTAATTTCTGTAGGTATGGCAATAATTATTGTTGCTGATGTAAAGTATGCTCATGTGTCAACATCCATTATTACTATAAATATATGGTGTGCTCATACAGTAAATTCTGTTAATCCAATTGATAACATGGCATAGATTATACCTAGTGTTCCAAATGATTCAATCTTCCCCCTTTCTTGGCATACACTGTGTGAAATAATACCAAATCCTGGTAAAATTAAAATGTAAACTTCTGGGTGCCCAAAGAATCAGAATAGGTGTTGATATAGAATTGGGTCCCCTCCTCCCACAGGGTCAAAGAATGATGTGTTTAGGTTTCGGTCTGTTAATATATGCGCCCCATATGCAACAGCTCCTGCTAGAGGAGGGTAAACTCTCCATCCTGTACCAGAACCATTATCTACTATAGAAGATGTAAGAAGAAGGGTTAATGAGGGCAATAGTAATCAAAAACTTATGTTATTTAATTGTGGGAATGCTATATCTAGTGCAGCAATTATTAATGGTTGAAGTCAATTACCAAATCCACCAATTATAATAGGCATTACTATGAAGAAAATTATTACAAATACATGCACTGTAATAATAACGATATAAACATGGTCGTTTCCAATTAGACATCCTGGCTGACCTAATTCAGTGCGATTAAGCATTCTTATTGATGCTCCTACTATTCCTGCTCATGCTGCAAATAGAAAGTATAAAGTACCAATGTCCTTATGGTTTGTTGAGAGTAATCATTTTTGCAGTAAGATGGCTGAATTTTAGGTGGTAGGCTGTAAATCTACTTATGAGATATTTTCTCTCTTACCATATTTTGGTCTTATATTTAATTATGATTCTAGACTGCAATTCTAGAGGTGTAAAGTTTTACTAAGGCCTAAAAGATTATTCTTTTAATTATAACTTTGAAGGTTATTAGTTTAATTAACTTAAGTCCTTAGCATAATGAGATTAAGGTTAATGTTGAAATCAATCCTATTTTTGAAATTATCACAGTTATAGGAAGAATATTTCTTGATTTTTGATACTTTATTTTTATAGATAATGAATTTTCAGTATATGATATAGTTAGAGCCAAGAATCTAATTTGTACATAATAATAAAGTGTAATTGTAGTTAGTACAACTATAATTGTTATAATGGTTGTTATGTTGTTTTTTATATTACTGATTGTATAACAATTCATTTTGGTAGGAATCCAAGAAATGGTGGTAAACCACCTAGAGATAGACTTCAAGAAGAATATAATAATTCCAATCCCAAAGAAGACAGGTGATGACATGTGCGAAACTATCGGTTTAATTAGTCATCGCTGCAAAATACTGACATGAATTCTTTACAGACGAATAGAAAAACTGGTAGAAGCCGACCTTGGGGAAGATCAGTTTGGATTGTGTGGAAATGTTGGAACATGTGAGGCAATACTGACCCTACCACCTATCTTAGAAAATAGATTAAGGAAAGGCAAACCTTCGTTTCTAGCATTTGTGGAATTAGAGAAAGCTTATGACTGGAATACTCTCTTTCAAATTCTTAAGGTGACAGCGGTCAAATTTACAATTTGTACAGAAACCAGATGGCGGTTATAAGAGTCGAGGGACGTGAAAGGGAAGCAGTGGCTTGGAAGGGAGTGAGAAAGGGTTCTAGCCTCTCTCCGGTGTTATTCAGCCTATACAATGAGGAAGCAGTAAAGGAAACAAAATAAAAATTCGGAGTAGGAAGTAACATCCATAGAAAAGAAATAAAAAGTTTGAGGTTCGCCGATGATATTGTAATTCTGTCAGAGACAGCGAAGGACCTGGAAGAGCAGTTGAACGGAATGGACATTGTCTTGAAAGGAGGATATAAAATGAACATCAAGAAAAGCAAAACGAGGGTAATGGAATGTAGCGTAACCAAATCAGGTGATGCTGAGTGAATTAGATAGGAAAAGGGACAATTAAAGTGGTAGATGAGTTCTGCTGTTTGGGGAGCAAATTAACGGATGCTGGTCGAAGTAGAGAGGATATAAAATGTAGACTGGCAATGGCCAGGAAAGCGTTTCTGAAGAAGAGAAATATGTAAACATCAAGTATAGATTTAAGTGCCAGGAAGTCTTTTCTCATAGTGTTTGTATAGAGTTTAGCCATGTATGGAAGTGAAACGTGGACGATAAATAGTTTGGACGAGAAAAGAACAAAAGCTTTCGAAATGTGACGCTGCAGAAGAGTGTTGAAGATTAGATGGGTAGATCATGTAACTAATGACGAGGTACTGAATAGAATTGGAGGGAACAGGAATTTGTGGCACAACTTGTCTAGAAGAAGGGATCACTTGGTATGACATGTTCGGAGGCATCAAGAGATCACCAGATTGGTGGTGGAGGTCAGTGTAGAGGGTAAAAATCGTAGAGTGAGACCAAGAGATGAGTATACCATGTAGGTTCAGAAGGACGTTGGGAGCAGTAGTTACTTGGAAATGAAGAAGCTTGCACGGGATAGAGTAGCATGGAGAGCTGCATGAAACCACTCTCTGGACTGAAGAGCACAACAGCAACAACACAGTAATTATTTCTGTAGATGGCATTTTTCCCGTAAGTGTCTGTGTACAAGATCTTCGCTTTCCAGGGTTACAAGCCTGTCATGGATTGGGAGAGATTTTCTGCCTTCTTCCCTGCGCCAAATCATCATTGGTTAACCACGACAAAATCCATGAGAGTAAGAATTTGTGAACTTAATTACGAATTTATTATTTGTTGGAAGTTACAGATCTGCTGCAGTTGGCTTACAAGTTTCCTACACTGGCAGAAACAGTCAAGTTTTTAAGAGTTAAGTCAGATGACCCTTGCTGCATGGACACCAAAGATAGTGCAGTGGCGGCTGAGTCACCACGCAGAGAGAGGTCTCCGTATCAGAACTGAGTGTAAAGTTGGACTCGATCTGTTAGTGCCGCCGTCTTCCACGCTCTCAACATTAGTGGTGACAATGCAGTCGCCGAATTCATGGACATATGAGGGTAGTTAACTTTTAGCTGTGTTCAACTGCACTTTTTTAATCTTTGCTAACAGGTAGTTGCTTCCATCATACAAACCGCTGGTTTCCTTTGCAGTTTGGATGATCTGCTTCATTAATATATTAGTGTATGGTGTGTTCCCCGTATTTTCATGCTAAAGTGGGCCAGCCTTAGCAATTTTCCTTCAATAAGACATTTCCGTCATGCGACATTGTTCACCTTAAATTTGGATGATGTTAAAGGGAGCTTCCCTTCCTTGTAGATCTCCGGGTTTGGACTTACAGCATCGCAGGAATATGCTAAACAGCTCAACTAAGTCCTCACAACAACATTGACAAAACAGTGCATCACATAAACATGGTTTGTTGATAGCGGAGCTAATAGGAAGACTCAGTCACTCAAAAACACATTAAATTTTTCCTCCAGTTAAAAAAGGCAGGTATCTTGACACCACACAAAATCTCAAACAATTTTCTTGCTATTGTCTCGTAATAGCCTAAAACTGAGGGTAAATGGCTTGGTAGAAGAAAGTCTTCCTTCCCATCAGCATACAAAACACGATGTTAAAAGGTGATGCACCATGAGTGTGACGCTACAAACACTGCATTCCGGCGGATCTTCATGCCGCAAGAGGCAATCATGTGTCACTGGGCAGAGTCTGATACGAAACTAGTGATCACCACTTTGTCCCTTCGTTCGATTCGAAAGGAAACATGACACAGTCGAATAGTTAGCTTGACCGACAGCATACAGCAGCCACTCCTCTATCGGCAGGTTTTTATATTTTCTCTTTTGATTGGATTATTCATACATTTGCCTATAGTCATACATTAAATACTTCTACAATTGACCAAGTCGCCTCTTTTCATGGACGAGGGAATGTTATAAAATGTTACTTTTAGTCGTCTGTGGAGAGGATTCTGGTAACTTAAAAATCTATTTTTGATTAGTAAGACACAAGACACAGAAGTAGAATGTACTTTACCTAGTACATTTTTATTAGGTTCGAGCATATGTGTGTCAGAGAAGCACTCGTCATATACTTCCCTATCAAACTATTTAAAAAAAGTCACGCCTCGTTGTATTAAACTGATTGTGCCGCATGTAATGGTGGATAACAACTAGTGGCCCAACTTGTTAACATAGCGTCTGTTTCTTTCCACTGATGAATGTGAACTAACTTTCTCTGGTGTTGTCTGCATCTTTCTGAAGAGGAAGATAATTGAACACACACAGATTAAAATAAATCTTTGCTCTACACATTTTTCATGAGAATGTGTATAAAACGGGGTATGGGTATGACCCTTCCTATGTTGGAGGTGCAAAATAAAAAGTAGATACTGTATGCAGCTTGTTGTTGGCCCCTTCATCCACTGCTTTTCACACTAATCCAACAATCTCTTTGTTCCCTACGGCACTATAGCCTGTATGGGGACGATAAGATGAATGGTGTATTTTCTCGGCAGCCTTACCTCGCTGCTCTGTCCGCTTTCTCAGTTCGATTCTCACGTGTCTGGGGACCCAGCAAGAAGACCACCTCTTCTTCTACCTGTGCAGGAGGTGGATAATTTCCTGGACCATCATATCCACTGGGAACATTTGCTGAATAGCCTACCAAAGGTTAAGAGAATTCAAGCAGACAAAAGCTTCCCTCCCCCAAGAAATCTCATATGCTCTAGTGCCTTCTTGATCACCCACGACTCTGTATAGTACACCGAGAAGCAGCTTGTTAGGCGATTTTTAATGACGAAGATAACGGAACACCAAACATTGTCCTGTTGTTCATCGGTAAAAACCATCAAGCGCTAGCAGTA
This sequence comes from Schistocerca piceifrons, assembly GCF_021461385.2. Classification (NCBI taxonomy): domain Eukaryota; kingdom Metazoa; phylum Arthropoda; class Insecta; order Orthoptera; family Acrididae; genus Schistocerca; species Schistocerca piceifrons. Next base: position 300,445,352 of record NC_060139.1, on the reverse strand, counting down.
CTCCATCAAAATGCCGCTAAAAACCCTTTTCAAAAGTATAAGCGGAGTGGTGATCTTGTCCAAGTGAACTGTGGGCCTGTATGGATGGTATTTGATCCATCCCTGTCTAAGAACTGGTATGTCTGCTATTTGCTCGAGATAGTCCTTTGCATAGAGAGATATATGCCCACTTGCACGACGACTGATGAACCTTCGTTGTGTGGGTTGTTCAACCCCAAGATGGACAACAGAATTTTCGGAGATGGACCTCACCACTTTGCATGCATGTTGTCCCAAGAGGAGTTCTCGCCGGAAGATAAGAACGGTGCACCACTTTCTGGACGGATGCTGTTTCGGTAGCCTTCTGTCACCAATCTAATGCCCATGTGTCGATAGCATCAAATATCCCTGAATGGGTAAGGTCCAACCTTAAGCTCCCATAGTCAAGTCGCATGTGGACGAAGCTTCTATAGAACGACATCAGACTGAACCCATCCGCTCCTCGTTTCTTACAGCTCAGATGTTTCAAGTCGTTTAGTGCCTATAGACATGTGTATTTCGGATCATGCAGGTGTGGCAGCTATGTTAACCTTTGATCAAAGCTGAGGCCCAAGAACCGCTAGATGTGTAGTAGGAGGCACAGTAATGACGGTAAATCCCACGTAACTCCGAGACAAAAGATAGGTTTTATTTGAGTTGCTTTGTCAGAGATTTGGGCAACGCGAATTAGAATCCACTTTCACAACAAAAATAGTGGTAGTCTGTAATATATTTCTTTTCCATGTGTTTGGCCCATAGTGATTCAGCATCGTTTAGACCGTCTGCTGTGAGATGAGTATAGCTTGGTAGTGAAGTTTAGAATGCTCTTTTACAAAGATACTTTTTGGTCCGTGTTTGACAGGACAGAATCTTCGTACGCCTTAAAGCAGGCTACTCATTAACACTGAACGTACTAAAAATTAAAAAAAATAAACAGTAGATTTAGCGACGGTTCTTAGGAGCAATAAATTTTTCTCGTAAGGCACCACAATGTCAACCGACAGGACTGCATCTGTCTTTAAGTGGACATAAAATCGGTATCAATATGTGTCAGGTGTTTCGGAAGCTAAGAGCAACTGGGCAGTGTGCCGAATGTCTGGCAATGCGATCCCTGCGAACGCCATAGCAGAGCCGAGCTCATTTCTTCTGGAGTTAGCACCAAAGAGATTGGGCCATGAGACGGCTAATGCGCTCTGCTCAAATAAGTAACCATTCATTTTCTATAAAAAAAACGTTTTGATGTGTATTCCTGTGGATCAAATGTCTTATTAGGTATGGTCAAAGGGTTATGGTGGAAAGATATCTCATTGATGGCTGTAAATTTCTGACAAGGAGAAACAACGTTTTGATTGGTCGATGATGGAGTACTATTACGCGTAGAGGAAGAGACATGGAACACTACACCTACATGGGCTCCTTTTTTCGAAGGTTCGGTACTGCTTATCTCCTTTTTTCGAAGGTTCGGTACTGCTTATCTGTATCGTGCTGCTCTGGGAATGAATAACTCGGAGATAAACAAACCCACTGCACGAGAGCGTCTCGCGACCGTGCACTCCTGGCTGCGACGTCGTACACTGAATGGTGACTGGAGACTGATACCACTTGACCTGAATTTCTGTTTCTAATCGTCACGCTTTGTAAGAAAAAAATGGTTCAAATGGCTCTGAGCACTATGGGACTTAACATCTTAGGTCATCAGTCCCCTAGAACTTAGAACTACTTAAACCTAACTGACCTAAGGACATCACACACATCCATGCCCGAGGCAGGATTCGAACCTGCGACCGTAGCAGTCGCGCGGTTCCGGACTGAGCGCCTAGAACCGCGAGACTACCGCGGCCGGCGCGCTTTGTAAGACACCTCCTTGCTGTTGTTTCGTTGTTACCACTTTACTCGATCTTTTTTTCTGATTACTGTTGATACGTTTTATTGTTGTTGTTAAGTGCTTATTACTTTTTGGTGAATACGAGTTTCACATTCATGGGTCATATAGATGAGCTGTTTAGGTATCTGCCGCTTTCCCGCGCATTTCCAATCTGCTGATGATTCTATAGAAGGAGGGACTCGCGTACCTCACAGTCTATGGAGAATGGGCGGTACACAAAGGCCGCACGTAGGAGCGCCCCCTTAAACAATCAAATATTTCGTCAAACGTAACAGTGCTTTCCAAACGTATGGCCACGTACGGTGTTGTTTGGCGTGTTTGTCAAGCACAGATCACGTTTGACGTGATTGCAAGATATTTTGATTGACAGAAAGTTTGACAAGATGGCAGACGTTGTGCCGATGTTTCGCCGCGTATGTATACTGAAAAATTGTTTTATTTAAAATTTATTTCACTGTATGGTGAGTTTCTACAGCAATGGAAACTAAGATTAAGGACTACAAAATAGTGCTGTTACCCAAATGGTTGGAGTATCACGTCTTTCCCAGCCATACATTACGCCAGAATAGGTTGTGATCAAAATCAATATTTTATGCATAGCATACAAGCGGGAGTGCAATGAAATAAAAGAAATCGAAGTTCTCTGGTTCTCTTACGGAATATGTGGGCTATATGTTCCCATATTGTGGTATTTTGATGAACTGTCTTTAAAGGACCAAGAAGAAGAGAATAAATTTTCACATACTTGTACTTGCGTCTTCTTTTCCAGTGTGAGGGCAAAGTAACTCCAAGTAAGTTATTAAATGTTTCACTCCATCCGCAGGAAGGTGTAACATCAAGTTCTGAGTGTTACATTTCCATTACCAGGTATTCAAGTATATATTTCACTCTCATTCCAAACAGTTCCCTGGCCAAGCGTCTTGTTTCCTTATTTTCGTTCTTCTTTCAACACAGTGAAAGAGTAAATATTAGAAATGCTTTTCCTACATTTGTAACCATCTCTCTCTAATTTTAAGCCATTTCCTTCTTCTTCTTCTTCTTCTTTTCATTCTTTAAACGCAGTGACAAAGTCAGTGACAGGACTGTTTCGTCTGCACTTTTGATCATTCTCACTACTGTCGAAACACTCATGAATATGAACAGCGACTCCTTCAAAGAGAGGTTACACTAACAAACTTTGTTTGTACCTGTACGGGCTTGCTTGACAAATCCGCGGCTACACAAGAACGCGTTTGACAAACACTTTTGCCCGTTTGAAGCGTCCTTAACGGGGCTCGGCCAGTGTCCTGTGGACTGGAGGCAGTGGATATAGGTTTTGTGAAAAGAGGCAGTGTTACAGATGCAGATGAAAACAATTTTATCTTCCAGTTGGATGGTGGTAAAAAGAATACTGCCACAAATACTGTATTGTGGATACTGTACAAGACTCCTAAATAGTTCAAAACAATCAAGTCTCTTGATTTACAAAATTTGTGGAACATCTTAAAGTCCTGTGCTAAATGCAGTCATATTGCAAAATTACATTGGTGTGAGAAAATTATTTCCAGAAGCATGGGGAAAAATTCGGCAACAGGGACTTCAAAACTGATAGAAACCATTTGCAAAATGCTTACACAACAGAGACTTCGAAACAAATAAAAAACAATTTGCAAAATGTTTTCCAGAGACACTAAAACGGGAGAAACACATTATCTATTTACGATGGTTCTTAGTATGACGCAATGCACACCATGTGGTTTTTTTAGTTGTCTATTTATTTTTTTATTTTTTTAACAAGCTTTGATTTCTAATTTCAAAGCTCCTCAGTTTATCAATAGTGTCGCAATAATTTATTCCTAGAAGATCTTGCCTATGAAACTGTTTTCGTAACATAACATTATTTTAAGTTTCCAAATACACAGAATCGTTATTAGCAGGAGTATCTGACCACAGGAACAGTTGAAAGAAGAAAGAAAACCTTACGTGTCCGAAACTTGTTGCTTGTCTACAATGGACGACAGGTGCTCACACTTATTGTACCTAAACTTAAGAGCAGAGGTTGGTAAATACGTTATTACACAAGAGTAGTAGACAGAGTCCATCTAACACTATGGCGACACAATCCTAACGCTTTTTCTCTGTCGTACTGTAGTGTAACGGAGGTAATCACTCATTAAGTGCAGTCTGATACTCTCTCAGGATGCTGGACACACACGTAGGTATAGAGTATTAATTCCCATTCGTGCCGTTGTGCAAACGCATATTAAGTAGCTAAATCTATACCAACCGATTTTAATAAAATTTCACACTTTCAAATCGTAGTTGTAGATTACCATTCAAGTCTCAAATTGGTATCCTTAACAGTTGGTGACACATATAAATTCACTTAAAACGCGAAATTTGGAGACTTGAGTAAATAACAGCTTCGTTTCGCACTGATATGACATTGTATACATATCATGAAGTTATGTAACTAAACACACTGTAGCTTTCGCGTTTCGACACCTACACAGTACTCCATTTGGATGTGCCAACTTCGTAAGTTTTTCATTATGGAAAGCTGTGCGGTGTATGGCGGTCAAGCGGTAATGCGCATGTCTGGAAACAAGGTAGTCTCGGGCTCCGATCCCAGTCGAACCATGGAAATTTTCAGTCTGCCTTAACTTGGGCTGACCTCTCATCGACGCGAGGAGTCTCCAGGAACGATACGTCGTTCGGAATCCACGTTAAGCCGTAGGCCCGCTTTCCCTGGTGGATAAGTGGCGTGGATAAGGAAAGCGCAGGTCGCGAAAGTGGCATCTAGTCGTAAGGCTTGCACTCGGCCATCGAGACACACGCAGTTCTTATTACTACAAGAAATTGTATAGTATCTTCTAAGGTGAATAAACTGCGAGAGTTAATCCTTACAGTCTGCATTCTCTTATTCACTGAGCGTTGGAAGAAAGGACTGCGTATCTCAAATCTACTGATGTGATCTCGTTGTCCTATTTGATCTACCCTCCGTAGGTCTTAGCTTCTAGTCTATATACAGGGTGTTACAAAAAGGTACGGCCAAACTTTCAGGAAACATTCCTCACACACAAAGAAAGAAAATTTGTTATGTGGACATGTGTCCGGAAACGTTTACTTCCCATTTTAAAGCTCATTTTATTACTTCTATTCAAATCACATTAGTCATGGAATGGAAACACACAGCAACAGAACGTACCTGCGTGACTTCAAACACTTTGTTACAGGAAAAGTTCAAAATGTCCTCCGTTAGCGAGGATACATGCATCCACCCTCCGTCGCATGGAATCCCTGATGCGCTGATGCAGCCCTGGAGAATGGCATATTGTATCACAGCCGTCCACAATACGAGCACGAAGAGTCTCTACATTCGGTACCGGGGTTGCGTAGACAAGAGCTTTCAAATGTCCCCATAAATGAAAGTCAAGAGGGTTGAGGTCAGGAGAGCGTGGAGGCCATGGAATTGGTCGGCCTCTACCAATCCATCGGTCACCGAATCTGTTGTTGAGAAGCGAACGAACACTTCGACTGAAATGTGCAGGAGCTCCATCGTGCATGAACCACATGTTTTGTCGTACTTGTAAAGGCACATGTTCTAGCAGCACAAGTAGAGTACCCCTTATGAAATCATGGCGGTGAATCGACGAAATCCGCAGCTCGCGGTCGTGCGGTAGCGTTCTTGCTTCCCGCGCCCGGGTTCCCGGGTTCGATTCCCGGCGGGGTCAGGGATTTTCTCTGCCTCGTGATGACTGGGTGTTGTGTGATGTCCTTAGATTAGCTAGGTTTAAGTAGTTCTAAGTTCTAGGGGACTGATGACCATAGATGTTAAGTCCCATAGTGCTCAGAGCCATTTGAACCATTTTTGAATCGAGGAAGTACAGTACATACTGACGAAACTAAAATGAGCTCTAACATGGAAATTAAGCGTTTCCGGACACATGTCCACATAACATCTTTTCTTTATTTGTGTGTGAGGAATGTTTCCTGAAAGTTTGGCCGTACCTTTTTGTAACACCCTGTATATTGAACATTAACTGCAAGTACGGTTACTTAATTTGATGGTTACTTTACTTTACATGTGGCAGGGGCCTTATCGGTCATACACCTACTCTACAGGTCTCTTCCTTTCCTTTCTGGTGACTGCATTGTCTGTCTAATTGGTGTTGATGTTCATCCCAGCTGTTGGTTGGTTGGTTTGGGGGATTAAAGGGACCATACTGCTATGGTCATCGGTCCCTTTTTCCAAAGACAAAGAACACCCACAGAGAATAAAAACGAGGAACAGAAGAGATCACAGACGATACAGAACAAGAGAAACTGAGACAAAGACAAGACAAAACGAACTAAAACCACACAGAGTGTGACGGTGGTTGGCCGACCATAGAAATAAAAAAGGAAAAGCCAACCACTTAGAAACACATTAAAAAAATCAGTTGAAAATCATAGGCCAAAGGCCAGAATCAACACAAAACAATAAAATAAAACAGAAACACTCAGATTAAATGATAAAATCCCCCTGCCCGAATAAAACGTAAAACTAAGTCAGCCATAGTGGAGTCGTCTGTTAAAAGGGCAGGGAGCGTATCAGGCAGCGCAAATGTCTGCCTGACCACAGCTAAAAGGGGGCAGGCCAACAGAATGTGGGCCACTGTCAAAGCCGCCCCGCAGCGACATACAGGAGGGTCCTCCCGGCGCAGTAAATAACTGTGTGTTAGCCGGGAGTGGCCAATGCGGAGCCGACAAAGGACGACGGAGCCGTCCTTCCAGATGTTATCTCGTCACCTAGTTCTGGATCTTCCTCTCGTTCCATATATTGTCCTGCCGAATGCTGTTATAAGTAGTGTACTCACTGTCATTCTTGCTATGTGGCCAGCCCAGTTCGACCTTTTCCCACTTCGGCGACGTTATAGTACTTTTACAGCTCTTCTTATTCTTCATTTTTGTTTCCTCCATCCCATTTTATTTTCGTCACACACAGGTCCAAAAATTTTCCTTGGTATTTTCCTTTTAAATATTAACAGTTTTTCTTTATCTTTCTTTCTAAATATCAATGTTTCACATCCGTATAATGTTACTGGTATAACAGTCGATTGATACAAGAGAATTTTGAAGTTAGTATAAGTGATATTTTCCTTAAGGTACTGATAAAACTACAAGGGGTTTTCTTTGCTGTTCCTACAAGGACATTTACTTCTGTACTAGTTCTATTGTTGTTATACTAGTAAAAGACTCCCCAACTGTAAACTGTCTTAAAAATGAATCCATCCTCAGCCAAAAGAGCACCACCTCCTGTTTTCTTACTTGTGATTAGATATTTTGCATTTTCCTCGTTAATATGCAATCCTACTATCTCAGCGATTTATAATAATTTTGCATCATTCTGATTAATTCTGTTTTTTAAATATGTAGCAATGCTACGTAATCTGCATAAGGGAGTCTATTGATCCCAGGGCACTTGCCCGCGAAAGGCAAAGGTCCCGAGTTCGAGTCTCGGTCGGGCACACAGTTTTAATCTGCCAGGAAGTTTCATAACGAGTCTATTGATGTTCATCCCCTGCAGTTGATTCCATTATGGATTATTAGAGTAAATCCTGCATCGATCTTCTCTAAGTAGTGGATAAATAAAACAAGTGAAATGTCCAGTGCACACTTTATAATTTTCAGTTTCTCCTACGGGTGTTTTTAAACGACATAAAGTTTTATACACTACTGGCCATTAAAATTGCTACACCAAGAAGAAATCCAGATGATAAACGGGTATTCATTGGACAAATATATTATACTAGAACTGACATGTGATTACATTTTCACGCAAATTGGTTGTATAGATCCTAAGAAATCAGTACCCAGAACAACCACATCTGGCCGTAATAACGGCCTTGATACGCCTGGGCATTGAGTCAAACAGAGCTTGGATGGAGTGTATAGCTACAGCTGCCAATGCAGCTTCAACAAAATACCACAGTTCATCAAGAGTAGTGACTGGCGTATTGTGACGAGCCAGTTGCTCGGCCACCATTGACCAGACGTTTTCAGTTGGTGAGAAATCTGGAGAATGTGCTAGCCAGGGCAGCCATCGAACATTTTCTGTATCCAGAAAGACCCGTACAGGACCTGCAACATGCGGTCGTGCATTATCCTGCTGAAATGTAGGGTTTCGCAGGGATCGAATGAAGGGTAGAGCCACGGGTCGTAACACATTTGAAATGTAACGTCCACTGTTCAAAGTGCCGTCAATGCGAACAAGAGGTGACCAAGATGTGTAACCAATGGCACCCCATACCATCATGTCGGGTGATACGCCAGTATGGCGATGACGAATACACGATTCCAATGTGCGTTCACCGCGATGACGCCAAACACAGATGCGAAAATCATGATGCTGTAAACAGAACCTGGATTCATCCGAAAAAATGAAGTTTTGCCATTCGTGCACCCAGGTTCGTCGTTGAGTACATCATCGCAGGCGCTCCTGTCAGCGATGTATCGTGAAGGGTAACCGCAGCCGTGGTCCCCGAGCTGATAGTCCATGCTGCTGCAAACGTCGTCGAACTGCTCGTGCAGATGGTTGTTGTGTTGCAAACGTCCCCATCTGTTGACTCACGGATCGAGACGTGGCTGCACGATCCGTTACAGCCATGCGGATAAGATACCTGTCATCTCGACTGCTGGTGATACGAGGCCGTTGGGATCCAGCACGGCGTTCCGTATTACCCTCCTGAACCCACAGATTCCATATTCTGACAACAGTCATTGGATCTCGAGCAACGCGAGCAGCAATGCCACGATACGATAAAACGCAATTACTATAGGCTACAATCCGACTTTGACAAAAGTACGCGTTTCTCCTCCTTACACGAGGCATCACAACAACGTTTCACCAGGCAACGACGGTCATTCGGTGTTTGTGTATGAGAAATCGGTTGGAAACTTTCGTCGTGTCAGCACATTGTAGGTGTCGCCACCGGCGCCAACTTTGTGTGAATGCTCTGAAAAGCTAATCATTTTCATATCACAGTGTCTTCTTCCTGTCGGTTAAATTTTGCGTCTGTAGCACGTCATCTTCGTGGTGTAGTAATTTTAATGGCCAGTAGTGTATATATACACTTTTTAACAAATTTCATTAACTTTGAAAGTGTTTGATATTTCCCCATTATATTTAGGACTGTGAGTCGGTGTATGCTATGGTAGGCCTTTTTGAAATCTAGGAATAATATGCAGACGCCTACAATGAATTTACAAGCCTTCTCAGTTACTTGTCGTGGAGTGAATAAATCATCTAACGTGGATCTGTTTCTGCGGTCCTTAGTGGCAGTCCGCAATTACTTCAGTTATGAGTATCAGCCTGTTCAATAGGCATATCGATCGGATTTTATAAGTCACTTCTACTGAAACAACTCCTCTATAGTTATCTCTCATAAAGGGATTCTTCTCCTTCAATATGGGGCACACAACTGCGGTTTTCCAATTTGCAGGTATGGTTTCCGTCTTCCAAATTGTTTCTATTAGAGACTGTCGTTCTAATTCTAGTTGAGGTAACTCATTTTTAATAACTGAGAGTATCTCTGGTCTTCATTGTCAGACTTGTAAAACTGAATAACAGTGGTCTCCTTATTTTTTATTTGGCCTTCAGTGTTACGTATGGAGCGCGACCGCTACGCTCGCAGGTTCGAATCCTGCCTCGGGCGTGGATGTGTGTGATGTCTTTAGGTTGGTTAGGTTTAAGTAGTTCTAACTTCTAGGGGACTGATGACCTCAGTAGTTAAGTCCCATAGTGCTCAGAGCCATTTGAACCATTTGTTACGTATGGAAATTACACGTATAGTTGAAGCTGTGGTAAAATTAATGCCGCATGAGAGCCAGCAAGACCCGTAAATGAACATGTATTCTAAGCCTGCCATGTCTAAGCACAACGTTCCGAGCACTGGTCTTATCGTGGGCAGTATTACCACCGTCTTTCGGTAGCGAAAATCATTTTGTGTAACAGCTAAGTTACCCGAAGCACTTTACCCAGACTTTTGTCGGTTTATAATATACAGCTGTTATGATGTCAAAATCTGTGATGGAAAGAATGAAGAGTGTACGTAAAGAACGAATTTTAGAGCTAAATAAATAGGCATGTGTAAGTGTATAGCTAGTGCTATGCAGTTAGGTTGTGGATCAAAGAGACTATACGAAAATCATTTTGTAAAACAGCCGTTGTTTATATTGAGAAAGTAATGCCTTTACTTTAAACCTTCGAAGATATTGTTCCTTACAATTTATTGGCATTCTTAAAGGTCGTAATCTGACAGAATACTAGAGGCTTAAGATTGGTCGAGAACGGAAGTACCTAATTATGCGAGGGCAGCAATAATAGTCATTGGTGGTAAGTTCCTATGGCACCAGACTGCTGAGGTTATCGGTCCCTAGGCTCACACACTACTTAATCTAACTTAAACTAACTTACACCAAGGACAACACACATACCCATGCCCGAGGGAGGACTCGAGCCTCCGATGGGGCGAGCCGTGCGAACCGGGCCAAGGCGCCTCGGACCGAGCGGCTACCCCGTACCAGTGGTCATTGGTTACAGTTTGTCTCAATCAATCAGAAAAGACTGTAGACTGAATAAACGGATTAAACGTCAGGGAGTAGCGATCTAGTTTTCGTAGAGGAAGGATGTACAGGGTAGGTATAATTACACTTTCACTACTTGAGCCAGTGTAGACAGAAAACTATTTACTGTGTGCGTACCCGACACAGGAAATATGTTGAGACTGTGGGCTGCAAGATTTGTATTGTTAGTAGTGTTAGGCGCTGTTGCTGGTACGTCGACGTTAGAGCCCCAGGGCGTCAGGCGACATACGGCTAAAACACCAGCATCAGCGTGCATTACAGTGGGAGACAGTCCAACTGGTTCTGGACAACGTGAGCATTTACCCGTAAAGCTGTTCCCATCAAAACAAACCAATAGCGCTGCTACTCTTCGCACGTATCGACATATTCTTTCCACACCGGGATTGAAAAATATGATTCGGAAGTTTGAATTAACTGCCGATTCGGGAATTTCTCCTGGAAGATACCGGCGGCCATTAGTCATCATTGTTGAAGAAGTTAATGTTGCCGAGGCGGAGAATGCTGGACGTAATGTGATATCTTCAAGCAGTGCATGAGCTGTGTCACGACAGCTGAATATTCCATGGTCCACCCTTCGAAATGTGTTGCAACAATAGTGAAATGGTGTCTTTGGCAAGGTTCCTGGCTATCATGGATGCAGATGGTCATCACACTGAGTAACGTTTAAACCTGAAACATAAACATTGGTCACAATTAACAAACGTTACAATCTCATGTGGAAATTATAATTTGTTTCCTTTACTCGTTCATTCCTTAAGTCCTTACAAATGTTTTCTCAAAGTTTCATTGTCCTATGATCACTTGTTTCTCATGGATGCCCTCCCAAGCAGCGAAAGTTTAATTATAAACCACGCTGTATCTTCCACTTCTCTGAAAATTTTGGTAAAGTGTACAGTCACGGGTTTAACTAGGGACATTATAAAGCGGACGTAATGATCTACGTGCGATTTTGATGATTTGACTGAGAATTTTTATCAATCAAATTGAAAATTACCTTTCTTCCTACTAGTCGTATTAAGGCGTGGCGTATTATACAGCTTTTGCTTGGAGACATCACTTCGCTGCGAAGTAAAAATCTGAGTAATGTTTTAGAGAAAATTGATCATTTAATACCGTGTGAACTTTTCGGCTCCACACAGATTGATTTTAGCTGCAGCTTGTAGGTCAGAAGTTTTTGGTTCGATAAGAACTCTGGCGGTATGACTGAGCTCTTCGAGTGTACTTCAAATGGCCCTAAGCATGATAGGACTTAACATCTGAGGTCTTCAGTCCCGGAGACTTAGAACCAACAGTCGTGTGTTAGAACCATGTACTTGTTTTGTTTTGGGTTTATGAAAATATTGGTGAGTGTTATGTACGAAAAGACAGCCCAGTTATGTTTCAAATAGCTTCCCTCTTCAGCTAGAGAACTTGTGCAAAATAAATTTACTGTAGATTAATAGCCACTAGAATGCTGGCTTGAGACATATCCAGTGCATTCAGCTTTTCATAGCTATTGTTGACTAAGTACTTTATGTTACTGATCGCCCTAGATTAGGTAGTTCGTTTGTGGAATTCACTGAGGACAGTGAGCAATGAGTAAAATATACCGCGCTGCCGCAGTACCGGTACGTCGTAAAACAGGTTGCCCTCCCAGAAAATCAGTGACATGTTATCGTTATTAGGCACGTAACACAAATAACCTACAAAGAAGAAGAGCTACTGGTTGATGATTGCCCAGTTGTATTTGGGCTATTGAAATTTATAAGCCGTGAAAAAATGCGCCATTATACTTTATTTTCTGCGACAACCGTGAAATATTCTCAAATCTGCGACTTATTTCCCAACCACGTTAACAACGAATAATGTGTTTAGTATAGCTCTTTCCCTTTACTTAACTTCCCTCGAGTGTTGCTCGTCGTTGCATTCCTATCAGTTATACGAATGCTATTTACTGTGAATAGAAGGCCGCACCTCCATTTTGACTCAGGCTACTGGCTCATTTCGCAAGAGTCCGAGCCCACTATTCTCCCCAGAGTATTACAGTGCCACAGAGTCGTGACTTCATAAGCGTGTTTACACCCCCGAGAACCTTGTGAAGTGTGTTTTACGACAAATGGAGATTTTCTTGAGTATCGAGCTATGCGCTCTCATTTCCCAACGCTAGCTTGCACTGCAGTGTTTATGTGTGGCGAGCTAGAGTTGTATGTAGGATCACGTCTTGAATATGAGTGACTGCGAGTAGTACGCTACCAGTCAGGCCAAAAAAATACCTGAAAACCTCCGCCTGTTACACACTTCATCCCATCCCTTGCCAAGTTGATTCTTACGAGTGCGTATTAGCGACAGCATTTTTGTCACACATAGTTCAGACAAAATCCCACGAATTTGGGGTACGTAATTATCGTTCTCCTAGAGACCTGGACAGACACGCTATGTGATGCTGCTGCTAAGTGAGACTAGAATGAGTGCACTGTGGCACACTTCGCGAACCTCTCACAGGTCGTGACCTCGCAGTTGAGGCGCAGGGCAGTTCATCAGCTGAAGGACAAGTCCCTGTATACGAAAGAGAACATGTTACTATCGGTGAAACCCAGCACTCAGTGAGGTCTTCGCGTACCTCTCATAGGTCGTGACCCAGCAATTGAGTCACAGGGCACTTCTTCAGCTGAATGGCAAGTGTGTGGATACGAAGGACTACGTGCTACTATCGGCGAAACCCAGCACTCGCTCAAGTCGTACCCAGACCGCCTGCGAATGGACACTGCCTATTGAAGCAAGGTACTCTACTCCATTGAGACGACCCACCATGGAAGATTGGTACTATGTAAATTTCAATGCGTAATATATTAAACACTTTCTTTTTCCTGGCGGGGGAAAGCTTCCCAATTTACCTGCTAAAATATGTTCAGTCTCATAGCCAATGAAGTGAATATTGTACCCCTTTAAGACTAATTTAATGTTCAACTGCTCCTTAGAACTTTCCTGTTTTGTCCAATACCTGGGATATTCGTTATTTCAGTCACGTTTGCTGACTGGTTACTTCTCCTGTTGTACCTGATCATCACTTTCCAACGATCCCATTACATTCGGAATTTTAGTCCCTAGCAAAGTATTAATCCAAGATGTTAAACGAGAATAATGTATTAAAAACGTTTTCTCAGTTATGAGAGAAGGAAAGCACGTGGGAAAAAATATACAAGAATATACGAGACGAAAGGCCGCATCAAAATCCTAGGTACCTGGAAGTGCAGTGTAGATCCAGAGCAGCCTTAGAACAACGGCGAAGGAACAAGGGGGGGGGGGGGGGGGGGGTCGACAACTGGTCGCTGTTTGCTGATGAGTGAAAACTAAACAATTGATTATATTCCGTCAATCTTTGTCCTGTACTTGTTTCTGACTGACATTTCCTTTATTTTTCCAGTACAGGACTTCTGAAACTAATATTGATTGAATGCCTCTAAAAGAACGTTAGCAAGCAGTTAGATCTACGCGCAAATAATGGATTGTTTCCTGCCGATCATATGGTAACTTTATTCGTTCACAGTAATTCACAGTTTTCTTTTGCATTAATAGATGTGGCATACAGTTCACTGTGCACCATGTTTTACTAGACTGTGCTTTATTTTCAGACGAGAGGACAGCAGCAGATTTGCCGGTAGATCTGCCCACTATTTTAAGTGACGATGAAACGAATGTGGTTAAAGTTCTACGGCTTTGTGATCTCTCTAACAAGTTTCCTAAAATTTTAGGGAGATGTTCTTAATGTGTTAACAGGACGACTTTCTCAGCCACGTTTTTTTTCCGTAAAGTGATCAGCAGGTCACATTTCCTTATGCCTTTCGTATAGCTCTTGTGTGGTTTTGCTTCTGTTTTAATCCCATGTACAACGCCTTGTACCCTTCTCTACGGTATTAAGGCCTGTGAGATACAGCGATTGTGTGTGTCACCACGAGTGAGATGGTACTGACTGAGTGAGTGTCATTTTATAGGTTTCCCCCTCACTGTATGGCAACAGTTTCAGTCATTTTATCCACATTCGTTTCTTTTGATATGTGTAAGGACGCTGAAAACTCGAAGTTGAGGGCCCGTAAGCTCCAAATACCCCCCCCCCCCCCCCACACACACACACAATTAAAGGCTGTGACTGACAGCATGATCACTGATTTCAATGAATAACGTAGTGTGAAGTTCTATTCTCTTAGTAGTTGCTACGTAAAGTTGTGAGAATTACTTGTTCCTAGTTTTGTGATGGAGTACTTACTTTGCGCTGCTGCTACGGTCGCAGGTTCGAATCCTGCGTCGGGCATGGATGTGTGTGCTGTCCTTAGGTTAGTTAGGTTTAAGTATTTCTAAGTCTAAGGACTGATGACCGCAGATGTTAAGTCCCATAGTGCTCAGAGCCACTTAAACCACTTATAACATAGGTGATACTGATGTTAGGCACCTGAACAAAGAAAATTTTAAATATTATTACGATACGTTCGTGACGTGAAAGTTGAGATATTTTTCAGTTAGACTCGATTATTCAATACGAAGAGATATCCCGCGCAGCTTATTTAAATGGTAGATACAGAACAGAGAATGGAATAATGGTTTCTTTAAAATCATACTCGTTTTAATACGTGGATAAAAGTCAGTGGGTGTTGGCTAGACTAAGTGTGTATGTAGTCTTTTTTTCCTCCTTGGTGGAGTATGAGTTGTTACGATCTCTTGCATAGCATACAATATAAAAATGGCTAATGACAAATCTGTTACAGAGCCCCTACTAAAATAATCAAAGGTACCACAAATTTATTAGCACGACAGATACACAGATGTGATTCAATTAAACTGTCAATCTGTGCTTAAAATAATCACATACAGTATCTACATTTTTAGACATACCATGGCGTTACGCTTCTATGAAGAAGATGTTGACATCTGCTAAACCAATACTACGCCTCTGAAGATGACAAATTAATTTGTCGAAGCCGGTAAAGCATACTACAATATATTTGCAACTGGTGACTGAATTTTATCCTGAAAAAATGTATAGTACAGTTGCTGAAAATTAGAGGTATAAATAAAATAAACAGCACATCATATTGGACGGCAAATGCTCACTATAAATGAGGAAAATATTGGGCACATTCTAAAGAACAGTAAGAATAGTCTCCTGTTCTCAGCACACAAAAGCTGTTTATCAGATAGAATCAGCAGCATTACCATCCTTTCCGAAATCTGACACAAAGTTGAAATATCTACGCTAGCGGAAACACTACAAAGTAATATGGGTTGGGACCAACATGTGAAATCAGTAGTAGATAAGATGAACTGGGGAGTCATATTAGTTGACAGAAATTTAGGAAAGCGGAGTCCATTGGGGAGGAAAGGTCAGACATTTTTACACTTGTTCATACTGAAATAGGATAATATCAATACAAGATGTTAATGGGACGTTTTCTAGAACACTGTTTCGAAGTATGGAGTGCTAAGCAAATAAGCATGGCAGTAGACTTTTAACGCATTTTGGTATGTCCTACTATGATCGTGACAGCGTGAAAACTATCCTTACAAGAAGGAAGTGTGATAGGACAGTTATTGTTCACAATGTACATATACCGAGGTGACAAAAGCCATGGGATACCTCCAAATATAGTCTCGGACCTCCTTTTGTCCGTCGTAGGACAGGAATTACACGTGGCGTGGACTCAACAAGTCGTTGGAAGTCCCATGCAGAAATATTGAGCCATGCTGCCTCTATAACCGTTCACATTTGCAAAAGTGTTGCCAGTGAAGGGTTTTGTCCACCAACTGACCTCTCGATTATGTCTCATAAATGTTCGATGAGATTCATGTCGGGCGATGTGGGTGGATAAATCATTCGCTCGAATTATCCGAAATGTTCTTCAAACCAATCGCAAACAATTGTGGCCATTTTTTAACATGAAGTCCATGAATGGCGGTGTGTGGTCTCCAAGTAGCTGAACATAAACTTTTCCTGTCAGCGATCGGTTCAATTGGACCAGAAGACCCAGTCCATTACACATAAACACACATCATTATAGAGCCACCACCTGTTTGCACAGTGCCTTCTGATAACTTACATACATGGCTTCGTGGGGTCTGCGCCACACTCGAACCCTACTATCAGCTCTTACCAACTGAAATCCGGACTTCGCTGACCCGGCCACTGTTTTACAGTCGTCTGGGGTCCAACTGATACGGTCACGAGTCCACGAGAGCCGCTGCAGGCTGTGTCGTGCTGTTAGCAATGACGCTGTCGTCGGTCGTCTTCTGCTACAGCCCATTAACGCCAAATTTCGCTGCACTGTCTCAACGGATACGTTCGTCGTACGTCCCACATTGATTTGTGCGATTATTTCACATAGTGTTGCTTGTCTGTGAGCACTGACAACTCAACTCAAACGCCGCTGCTCTGAGTGGATAAGTGAAGGCCGTCGGCGACTACAGCGTCCGTGGTGAGAGATGCTGCCTGAAATTTGGTATTCTCCACACACCCTTCACATTTCGGATATCGGAATGTTGAATTCCACAACGATTTCCGGAATTAAAATGTCCCATGCCTGTAGCTCCAACTACCATTCGACGTCGATAGTCTGTTAATTCACGTTGTGCGACCATAATCACGTGGCAAACCTTTTCACATGCATCACCTGAGAACAAATGACGGCTCCGTCATTGCACTGCCCTTTTATACCTTCTGTACGCGATACTACCGCCACCGCCATCTCTATAACTGCATATCGCTATCCCGTGACTTTTGGCAACTCAGTGTAAATAATGTAATAGAAAGCGTCGGAAGCTCCTTAACACTGTTCGCAGACAATGCGGTTGTCTAGAAAGGTAGCAACGCCAGAAGACAGTAGCGATTTGCAGAATGGCACGGAGAGGATTGATGAACAGTGCAGGGTCTGACATTTGACCCTTAACGTAAATAAACATAACATACTGCGCATACATAAGAAAAGAAATCCGCCGCTCTACAACTATACTGTTGACGACAAATTGCTGCAAACCGTATACACATTGCCATATTGACATTCATAAGAAGTATCTTAAGAAAATGTAACCCATATGGTTCATCAGTCTGGGGTCCTTACTAGATAGGACTGATAGAACAGACAGGGAAGACCCAATGAAGAGCGGTGAGCCTCGTCACGTATCGATTAGCCGGCACTAGAGCGTTACAGAGAAGCTCAACGAACTCCGTCGGCAGACGTTAAAAGACAGGCGTTGTGCACCACGGTGAGGTTTGCTATCGAAATTTAGAGAGAGTGCTTTCCGGGAAGAGTCGGACATGTTACTTCCTCCCACATACATGGAAATGACCACAATGAGAAAATTCGAGAAATTAAAGAGACTTACTAACAGTCACTGTCCTTCACGCGCCATTCGCGATTGCAACAGGTAGCTGGGAAGCGGTAGGAGGGGGAGGGGGGGCGGGCGATTTTGGAGGGAAGGGAGGCACCAGTTAGTGGTACCATCGCTCACAGCTAGCTGGCTTGTGGAGTGAAATGTAGATACACAATTGTAGCTAAGATTATTAGAATATTTAATTGTAATCTAATAGAAAAATGTGACGTCGTTCTCGTCGAACCCTGATGCATAATTTTCAGAACTGGAGTTCAAGGAAACATGGGTAATTTCCTGTCTACTGCATTACTCGCGTCAGGAGTATAAGTCCAAGATGGAGGAGGTTATGCCACTCGCAGAAGCATATGGGTGAGAATTATGTTCCATCTCTCCATACTCCTGCACGGTGAATACTGGCTAACAGAGATACAGAGTACCATTTGCCACGCACTTTACAGTGGCTTACGGGTTGCGTATGTAGACGTACAAGTACTGTGTCTAGAATTTCTGTATGACATAATCGTTTACGTTGTTTTCGGTATGTCTTCGTTTCTTTCCAAGAATTCTGTTAATCTGCTATTTCCATCTCAACATCGTAATACATAACCATCACATGAAAACGGATCAAACTGATGGCTGCTAGCGGAATGTCCAACTCGCTCTTATCGAGCAGACTTCTAACTGGTGAGACATTCCCAACGTGGTATGGTTTTCCTTAAACATCCAACTGTCTATAGCATGGTCCAAAGTCTTTGACAGAAGGTCTGACGTACACTTCGCTTTTTATATGTACAGTCGTGAACAAAACGAGCGAGACCCCTCGCCTTTACGTTATGCTAATCCGCACGGCTTAAAAATCTGCTACACAGCATAACAGGCAAGGCGACGAAGTGCTACCAACATACTATGCACAGGCGTGAAATTGACAAATTATCTGAACTTTTTTAGACTGTTTTCCATAATTTTTAAGACTATATTAATGCTGATTAATGTGTTAAACACAACACGTAAATATAAGACAGAAATGAAAGAAGAAACGCTAATTGGTATGAACTGTACCAATAAAAATGAATTTCAACTTATCGAGAAAACATAACTGTTTTAGTAAGACAAAGAACCCCAGATCGTTACGAATTAGCAAAATATTATCCGCATTCGGCCACGAAACAGTCTGTGTCAACGTTCAGACCAGTCATACTCGATTACTGTTGCTGACCTACCACGAAAGTGTGCAAATTTAGCAATGCGTGAAGATTCATAACGAAATTCAGTTAAAAATCATTCAGTGCCATACTTAAGTCAATTCCATTATTGACAGAAGCGGAAAAAGGTAGGCAGTAACATGTATTAAATTCTACAAAAGTGTCATATTGACATCCACAGCATAGAATAAAGGTAGCGATAAAACGTATTGGGGGCGCGAGAATTTCTTAAAATTGCTTTACTGATATTCTACCTGCCTCCATCGAGATTAGAACCGAAAACAAACCAGACCTTCATTTCACTACACTAGCAGACAACCCAGGCAAACAGCCCTCTATTATAACCCCTGACATGAATAAGCCGGCAATTTCGCAATGAAAATGGCAAAATGAACTGCAGTTTCTGTTGCATAGAGCTTTCTGGACTCAAAAACATGAATTTTCTACCTTTATGTCACCGCTTGTGTGACTGTTATTCGGGATGTTCATCGAAATAACAAAATACTGTTATTAGCGAGTAAATTTAGTAGGATAATTCTGCACCACCCCAAGAGATAAACGGCTACATAGCTGCCAAACGTATTCTACACTGTTTAGAATTCTCCACTAGGCTCGCCACAGCCAGAAAATATTCATTAGCCGAAGTGTTTCTTAAGCTAGCTAGCAATGGGAATGTTCGCACTTCTAAAACGCGGTGGCATTAATACTGGGATGTGAATTACCACGTGTATAGGCAAATGGATTCTATTTGCATTCTTGTAAAAGTAATTTGGATCGAAAGCGTAGCTACGATTACTTTGCTGATGTATCGACTGCAACTAGAACATTTCGAATAAAGAGCAGGGGGTGTTATTTATGCGGCCCTCATCTTCAGTAACTGTCGTAGCTGTTTTCGTTGTTAGGATTTCGTCACCTAAACCGGTAAACCCTACTAGTCTCACTTTCTTGACCGTCTATCGGTCTACCCAACCCTTAAAACCCGTTTACCTCGAGAACGGGTACACATAATAAGCGCAGATGTATCGCACTTCTTCTACATCTACATCTACATTTATACTCCGCAAGCCACCCAACGGTGTGTGGCGGAGGGCACTTTACGTGCCACTGTCATTACCTCCCTATCCTGTTCCAGTCGCGTATGGTTCGCGGGAAGAACGACTGTCTGAAAGCCTCCGTGCGCGCTCTAATCTCTCTAATTTTACGTTCGTGATATCCTCGGGAGGTATAAATAGGGGGAAGCAATATATTCGATACCTCATCCAGAAACGCACCCTCTCGAAACCTGGACAGCAAGCTACACCGCGATGCAGAGCGGCTCTCTTGCAGA
The DNA here is from genome assembly GCF_021461385.2 of Schistocerca piceifrons. NCBI lineage: Eukaryota > Metazoa > Arthropoda > Insecta > Orthoptera > Acrididae > Schistocerca > Schistocerca piceifrons. Next base: position 300,424,975 of record NC_060139.1, on the reverse strand, counting down.
GTCTGCCACTTGAGTTTGTTAAACATCTCCGTAACGCTATCACGGTTACCAAATAACCCTGTGACGAGACGCGCCGCTCTTCTTTGGATCTTCTCTATCTCCTCCGTCAACCCGATCTGGTACGGATCCCACACTGATGAGCAATACTCAAGTGTAGGTCGAACGAGTGTTTTGTAAGCCACCTCCTTTGTTGATGGACTACATTTTCTAAGGACTCTCCCAATGAGTCTCAACCTGGCACCTGCCTTACAACAATTAATTTTATATAATCATTCCACTTCAAATCGTTCCGCACGCATACTCCCAGATATTTTACAGAAGTAACTGCTACCATTGTTTGTTCCGCTATCATATGATCATACAATAAAGGATCCTTCTTTCTATGTATTCGCAATACATTACCTTTGTCTATGTTAAGGGTCAGTTGCCACTCCCTGCACCAAGTGCCTATCCGCTGCAGATCTTCCTGCATCTCGCTACAATTTTCTAATGCTGCGACTTCTCTGTATACTACAGCATCATCCGCGAAAAGCAGCATGGAACTTCCAACACTATCTACTAGGTCATTTATATATATTGTGAAAAGCAATGGTCCCATAACACTCCCCTGTGGCACGCCAGAGGTTACTTTAACATCTGTAGACGTCTCTCCATTGATAACAACATGCTGTGTTCTGTTTGCTAAAAACTCTTCAATCCAGCCACACAGCTGGTCTGATATTCCGTAGGCTCTTACTTTGTTTATCAGGCGCCAGTGCGGAACTGTATCGAACGCCTTCCGGAAGTCAAGAAAAATAGCATCTACCTGGGAGCCTGTATCTTATATTTTCTGGGTCTCATGAACAAACAATGCGAGTTGGGTCTCACACGATCGCTGTTTCCGGAATCCATGTTGATTCCTACATAGTAGATTCTGGGTTTCCCAAAAAACGACATGATACGCGAGCAAAAAACATGTTCTAAAATTCTACAACAGATCGACGTCAGAGATATAGGTCTATAGTTTTGCGCATCTGCTCGACGACCCTTCTTGAGGACTGGGACTACCTGTGCTCTTTTCCAATCATTTGGAATCTTCCGTTCCTCTAGAGACTTGCGGTACACGGCTGTTAGAAGGGGGGCAAGTTCTTTCGCGTACTCTGTGTAGAATCGAATTGGTATCCCGTCAGGTCCAGTGGACTTTCCTCTGTTGAGTGGTTCCAGTTGCTTTTCTATTCCTTGGACACTTATTTCGATGTCAGCCATTTTTTCTTTTGTGCGAGGATTTAGAGAAGGAAATGCAGTGCGGTCTTGCGCTGTGAAACAGCTTTGGAAAATGGTGTTTAGTATTTCAGCTTTACGCGTGTCATCCTCTGTTTCAATGCCATCATCATCCCGTAGTGTCTGGATATGCTGTTTCGAGCCACTTACTGGTTTAACGTAAGACCAGAACTTCCGAGGATTTTCTGTCAAGTCGGCACATAGAACTTTACTTTCGAATTCACTGAACGCTTCACGCATAGCCCTCCTTACGCTGACTTTGACATCGTTTAGCTTCTGTTTGTCTGAGAGGTTTTGGCTGCGTTTAAACTTGGAGTGAAGCTCTCTTTGCTTTCGCAGTAGTTTCCTAACTTTGTTGTTGTAGCACGGTGGGTTTTTCCCGTCCCTCACAGTTTTACTCGGCACGTGCCTGTCTAAAACGCATTTTACGATTGCCTTGAACTTTTTCCATAAACACTCAACATTGTCAGTGTCGGAACAGAAATTTTCGTTTTGATCTGTTAGGTAGCCTGAAATCTGCCTTCTATTACACTTGCTAAACAGATAAACCTTCCTCCCTCTTTTTTATATTCCTATTAACTTCCATATTCAGGGATGCTGCAACGGCCTTATGATCACTGATTCCCTGTTCTGCACATACAGAGTCGAAAAATTCGGGTCTCTTTGTTATCAGTAGGTCCAAGATGTTATCTCCACGAGTCGATTCTCTGATTAATTGCTCGAGGTAATTTTCGGATAGTGCACTCAGTATAATGTCACTCGATGCTCTGTCCCTACCACCCGTCCTACACATCTGAGTGTCCCAGGCTATATCTGGTAAATTGAAATCTCCACCTAAGACTATAATTTATGTGAAATGTATTCCAAATTTTCTCTCAGTTGTTGTGCCACTAATGCTGCTGAGTCTGGAGGTCGGTAAAAGGAGCCAATTATTAACCTAGCTCGGTTGTTGAGTATAACCTCCACCCACAATAATTCACAGGAACTATCCACTTCTACTTCACTACAGGATAAACTACTACTAACAGCGACGAACACTCCACCACCAGTTGCATGCAATCTATCCTTTCTAAACACCGTCTGTACCTTTGTAAAAATTTCGGCAGAATTTATCTCTGGCTTCAGCCAACTTTCTGTACCTATAACGATTTCAGCTTCGGTGCTTTCTATCAGCGCTAGAAGTTTCGGTACTTTGCCAACGCAGCATCGACAGTTTACAATTACAATACTGATTGCTGCTTGGTCCCGTCATGTCCTGACTTTGCCCCGTACCCGTTGAGGCTGTTGCCCTTTCTGTACTTGCCCAAGGCCATCTAACCTAAAAAACCGCCCAGCCCACGCCACACAACCCCTGCTACCCGTGTAGCCGCTTGTTGCGTGTAGTGGACTCCTGACCTATCCAGCGGAACCCGAAACCCCACCACCCTATGGCGCAAGTCGAGGAATCTGCAGCCCACACGGTCGCAGAACCGTCTCAGCCTCTGATTCAGACCCTCCACTCGGCTCTGTACCAAAGGTCCGCAGTCAGTCCCGTCGACGATGCTGCAGATGGTGAGCTCTGCTTTCACCCCGCTAGCGAGACTGGCAGTCTTCACCAAATCAGATAGCCGCCGGAAGCCAGAGAGGATTTCCTCCGATCCATAGCGACACACATCATTGGTGCCGACACGAGTGACCACCTACAGATGGGTGCACCCTGTACCCTTCATGGCATCCGGAAGGACCCTTTCCACATCTGGAATGACTCCCCCCGGTATGAACACGGAGTGCACATTGGTTTTCTTCCCCTCTCTTGCTGCCATATCCCTAAGGGGCCCCATTATGCGCCTGACGTTGGAGCTCCCAACTACCAGTAAGCCCACCCTCTGCGACCGCCCGGATCTTGCAGACTGAGGGGCAACCTCTGGAACAGGACAAGCAGCCATGTGAGGCCGATTATCAGTATCAGCCTGAGACAGAGCCTGAAACTGGTTCGTCAGACAAACTGGAGAGGCCTTCCGTTCAGCCCTCAGGAATGTCTTTCGCCCCCTGCCACACCTTGAGACGATCTCCCACTCTACCAAAGGTGAGGGATCAGCCTCAATGCGGGCAGTATCCCCGGCAACCACAGTCGTAGTCCGATCGGGGGATGCGTGGGACGAGCCGGCCGTCCCCGACAAACCCCCATCCGGACCACCACAGTGATGCCCATTGGCAACAGCCTCGAGCTGTGTGACCGAAGCCAACACTGCCTGAAGCTGGGCGCGAAGGGATGCCAACTCAGCCTGCATCCGAACACAGCAGTTGCAGTCCCTATCCATGCTAAAAACTGTTGTGCAAAGAACGTCTGAACTAATCTACAGAGAGCGCAAACAAATCGACACAAAATTTAAACGGTTATTAAAATACAAGATTGCCTAGTAAATGCAGTAATGCTGCTACTTGTGCACTGCTGACACACTGCTCGGTGGTAACCGGTCACTTGGTGGTGTAAAAAAAGTGACCTTCTATGTCAACCCAATCTAAAGATACGGCCGTTTATGTAAAGGAAGTTTCCGTGAAAGGTCAAAAAATGGCTCCAAGAAATGTGCGACCAAACTGCTTAGGTCATCAGCCCCTAGACCTAGAACTACTTAAACCAACCTAACCTGACACACACCCATGCCCGGGGAAGGATTCGAACTGACGGCGCAAGCAGCCGTGCGTTCCGCGATATGACGTCGTTGAAAGCACGGCTAAACCGCGCCGGCATCTTCTGATGTTGCTAAGAAGTAATTTACTTCTGGTGAATGATTTTATGCGCAGTTCATTTAAGATAGAATAACTAAACTATAGTTGGTGTTACGGAAGACGAAGGACGCCTAATTCATTTCCCTCACTTTATTTATGATGTTAGATTCGCAATCTGAGCATAGGTATTATCCATAACCACACTTTAGCGCCGCATAGATATGTGATTGCAACACATTGGCGTACACTTGAGACATTTCGTTTCCCATGAAGTGGTGGCAGACGATGCTGTGGCGTCTTCGAAGCGCGAGCTTCGTCAGTGCAAGATATCTCAGCACAGCTGAGCGAACGTTTTCTTCCTGCTGCTAGTCTAATGGACAATGGAAATACTGTAAAATACTTTTGACATTAGTGGGTCCTAGTATGATACAGATTAGATGCAGCAAGTTATTCTACTCTACAGGTAATATTATTATTATTATTGTTATTACTATTATTTACTCTAATTTTTTACCGCTATAGGGCTCTAAGCATTAATCTACGGGGAAACTACATGCTACCTGCAGCGTTACAGGTTGTGCCAGAGCTACTATAAACCTACTAGTTGTTAGCCAGGCCCACTGAGCTAATCCCAGTGGGCATGCCCCTGGCACTGGGCTGGCTCTTGACTTGGTGTCGCTGCAGTGTATTCTAAGGTGGTATCCTATCTTCTACTTCTAATTTAATTTAACTAAGTGTCAAAATCGGTGTGCGTCATAGTCCGGTATTTATGTACACCCCTCCCTCCTAGTCCAGGGCAAGGCGGATTCCAGCCGTGAGGCGGCTGGCCAGTCCTTGCCCGGCGGTACAGTACGGGTGCACTAGTCAACGTCGGTAAGAGTTTTGTCTTTAGTGATGATAATTGTCCCTTAAGAAGTTCTTGAGTATCTTTTTCGATATTTCATCTGTGAGTTTGTTTAGGATGTCAAAGGTGATTTCACGCCTTAACAGGTGGTACGTGTCGTTATTTGGTAGCTGTTGTCTTAGCTCTTGGGCTACATCATCGAAGAGGTGGCACTCATACACCACATGTTCTGGGGTGCCCTGCACTGCGCCACAGTCACACGCTGGTGTAGCCTGCTTCCCAAACCTACATAGGTATGTTGGATATGGTCCATGTCCAGTAAGAAAGTGCAGCATTCCTCTCGTTGGCGTAAAAAATGTGAGTTTTATTCTTTCTTCTATGTCCGGCAGCAGCTCATAGGTTCTACGACCTGTATCTTCATTATTCCACTGATCTTGCCATAGTTCTAACCCTCTCTTTTTAATGGTGTACTTGTCCCCTGCATAAACCCCAAGTATTTCCCTGATTTTGTCCCTGTTCTCCTTTCGTACCCAGTACCAGGCAGCCTGTTCACGTATTTTTATATCTAATGGACAGATTCCCATTAACACTAACAGTGCTCCCCCCGGTGTTGTCCTATAGGCCCCTGTTGAACGTAGAAGCATATTCCGCTGCACTCTTCTTACGGCCATGGCAGGCATGACCCTCGTGAGTCTGTGTGCCCAGACTCCAGATCCGTATCCTATTATTGAGGTCAGGATGCTGTTGTGATATAACTTAATTAAATTTGGTGGGAGGTGAAACCGCTTGTGACCAATTCCGATAAGATTGTTTAATAGAACCAATGATTTTTGTGATACGGTATCAATATGTGATGCAAAGCTCCACCTCTCATCGATGATTACACCCAGGTATCGGGCCTCGTGGCGCCGAAGAACTGGTATACCATTAATTCTAACCGTCGGGTTCCTGACCAATTGGCCTTTGAGAAGTAGGTATGTGGACTTATTGGGTGCTATCGTCATTTTGCTTCTGTGGCACCATGATGTGAGAACAGTTAGGGCTCTTTCCACTTTCGGCTCTAATTCCTCGCGGCTTCGGCCGCCGACCAGCAGGAGGAGGTCGTCAGCGTATGCTATGACCTCTAGCACATCGTCACAGTTCTTGAGATCTTCTAGTAAAGGCTCCATGTTGATGTCCCAAAAGAGAGGTCCCAGGACAGAGCCCTGAGGACATCCTCTGGTGACAATCTTCCTGACTATGCCGCTAGGGGCCGATAGCCAGACCTCCCTGTCTGCACAATAGCTCCTCAGACACCCATATAGCGGCCCTGGACAGTTCTTCTCCCGCAAGCAGGAAAAGAGTGAGGGCCACCACAGGTTGTCGAAGGCGCCACTGATGTCTACCATGATGCCGACAACATACTTGTGCGGGGTGGAGCCACAGATCTCGGCAGCCAGGGCGATTGCGTCAGACGCAGAACACCCAGGCCGAAAGCCGAATTGTCTGTCACTCATCCCGCACAGCATGCGGTGTGCTGTCAGTCTGTTCGCTAGTAGCCTCTCAAAAAGTTTGCCCAGTACGTCCAACAAGCAGATAGGTCGGTAAGATTTAATTTCAGTGGGATCTTTGTCTGGACTCTTTTTGATAATAATTACATTGGCTTTTTTCCATATTTCTGGGAATTTCCCGAGTTTCAAGCACTCGTTATACAACTTAGTGAGAGGAGCTACGAGCTGGGGGGCAAGGAATTGCACCACTTCCGCAGTAATGCCGTCCGGGCCAGGAGCTTTCCCTCTTTTGAGGGCCTTGATCTGGGCAGCGACCTCCTCCTCAGAGAAGGGGTAGACTCTGATGTTATTGTTATAGTCCCTTTGATTTTCTCTCCTTATCCTTTTTTGTTCTTCCGTCTCATTTTCCTCCACGTCGTCAGGCAACAGAACCCGGAGGAGGGCCTCAGCAGCTTCCTGCCAAGTGCCCGTCATCCGGTCCCCATCCCTGACGGTGGATAGCACCATTGGTGATCTTATCTTTTCTCGTGCTAATTTATATGGGACTCCCCATGGGTCTATAGCCAATTGGCTTTTTACATAACTTTCCCAGCTTCTGAGTCTAACTGCCCTTAACTCCTGTTGGAATTGTTCTTTGCTTTCACGATAGATCTGAAGCCATCTTCGTTTTTCCCTCCAGACGACACTCCGCTGGTAGTACCTCCTTGCCCTCCTCACAGCCTGACGCATCTGTCCCAGTTCGACCGACCATGGTGTGGGGGTGGCCGCTACGGCTCTCCTCCTGGTTGGTACGGCTGCCCGCACCGCAGTGGTGATCGCGTGCACCAGACCTTCGGCGCATTCTTCCACGTTTCCGTCACCCTCCAGCAATGTCGGAATGTTGCACTCCTCCGCGAGACGGTCCCAGTTAGCCTTGTTGTAGTTAAGCTGCAGCTCCCACCCTATGTCCCAGTGGCACTCCCTTTCCCCAATGGTAAATGTTATTAAATTATGATCACTGGTGGTTGCTTTGTCCCACACTTTCCATTTGTCGACCTTTGTGGCCAGGTTTGGAGTTATTAGAGTGACGTCGATATTTGTACCTTCTCCCCCTCCGCCAGTATACGTGGGGGGGTTCCCTTGTTGGTTGGCAACCACCAGTTGTAATGCCATGATTGTTTCCTCGGCTTTTAGCCCCCGATCATCATGTGTGCCACTGAACCATAGGGGGGACTTAGCATTTATGTCCGCCGTCACAATCAATCTACGTCCCTGCAATGCCGTGGCGACTTGTGTAAGTACTTCTAGAAATTCCTCTATTCCTCTTCCATATTGGAAGTATATATTACAGATGTAAATCACTCCCGCGGGTGTTTGAAGTTCCACGACATTGCAGTGTTCGCTAGAGAATTGTGCAAGGACTGTAGCTCTAAATGATTTGTTGATAATTATAATTGCAGCCTTTGGCTCTTCGTTGGAATGTATAATTTGCCAGTTGGCAGCCATGAATGGGATCCGTCCCGCTTGGGAGTACGGTTCCTGTAAGCAGAGTACATCTAGACTCCTCTCTTCCACCACCCTCCGGAGTTCCTGCAGGACCAGTTTACTGTTATGGCTGTTTATCTGACCCACATTTAGTTGGCTCACGTGGGTAATATGTATGGATGTGTGATTCTGGCCACAATTTTCGCCAGTCGTGGGCTACTCTGCCATTGGTTATCACAGATTGACAATATAGATCATCCATGTCGAATTTTTCGTTTCTTCTTTCAAAGACCTTTTTAACTAGATCTCGCAGGGCTCCGAAGTCGGTGGGGAGATTCATTGTCTTGAGCTGAATTCTGTCCACGGCCTCCATTACTGGAAAGGTGACATCTCTTCCATACTCGTGGCCAACACGTACCACATGTCTCAATGCAGTTGTGAGGATTGCCGGCTCCTCTAGTCTTGATAACTGTAATGCGTGCTCCAGGTTGGGGTAAATTCGCTGGGGATCAACTCCCATTACACCCCGAGATGGTGTGTCAGAAGATGGAATTGAGCTGCTTATTTCATTGTACTGAACATGTTTGGTGGATATTACTTCTTTACTGTGTGGTTGTGATTGTGAACTCCCAAGTATAGGATGCCAGTGTGGTCGGGTATGCTCTTGTTTCGACCCAGGTCCCCAGCAAGGAGGAGAGGGAGCATCTTCTTCGCACGGGTCTGTCTGTATGCAGACATCTTTCATTATTGTCACCAAAGATCGTGGTTGTGTGATTTTTTGTATAAAATCTTTGAATTTGTTTGCCCTCAGAGCGTCCCTCAACCTCTTGCTAGGGGATTTCCTTTTTGGCTTCCTGAGTTCAATTACGGCCTCAGCCATAATCAATTCGAGAGATTAGTCTCTGTTCTAGCATCCTATACGTTGGGCAGTTCCTCCCAGTAGTGTTGCACGGTTTCCTTCCTCTCTTGGTACATGGAATGCAGGTTGCGCTTTTACTGCAGTTTTTTCTGGTGTGGTCCTCAGCCCCGCACCTGGAGCAGGCCGGCTTCCTTTCACAATGCTTGTGGACGTGGTCCAGATCGCCACAGTTGTGGCATCTAGGGACTACCAGGTAGTCTCTAACATTGATGGCGTGAAATCCTATATAAATTTTCCCCATAGCGGTAAGTTTTCGCCACATCTTGCCAGAGACCTCAGCGACGTGATGGACAACATCCCGTTCCCGAGGTCCCGTTTTGAAGCGCAGCTTGAATTCATTTTTAAATGTTTCCCATTCTGTGTCATCAAAATTTTGTTTATACATGGTTTCGTAAATGTCGCTTTCAGTTAGGGCCACAGGTACGTCGTACAGTATCACCAGAGGATTTCTTTTCCTGGGAGGTTCACATTTAATGGCCTTGTTCAGTTTGGAATTCTTTAATATTTTGTCCCTGTCCTCCTCTGTGGCAAGATCTACCACGACTACATTTTTTGTGGCCTTTACTTTGTTGATTTTTATTTTATCTCTAGCCGGGTCAATAGTTGTTGTAAAAATTTCTTGTACCTTTTTGATAGTTTGACCAGGCAGGGGTCTTAAAAAGACTGCCGTGTCTGGTTTTTTAGAGATTTTTGCGATTGTTTCCTTCGTTGTTTGGGCTTTTGTAGCGGCTTGTGCCACCACTCCGGCCCATGTCTTGACAGGTTGCTGTCTCAATCTAGCGTTTTCTTTTTCTAGTTCTTCGAGACGCCCCTCGAGCTTCGCGTTTGCAATAGCCCAGGAAGCGAGCTCGTTCTTTATTGCCAGGACCGCAGCCTGGCTTATTTTGCCGTTTTTGACACTAGAGTCTAATATTTGGTTAATTCGACAATGTCTGTCATAAACATTCAGATCTTCGTGTCCCCCTTCCTCCTGCGAGGTAGGGACAGTAGACACACTCGCCCTCGAAATCGCACAAAGATCACTCGCCTCCTGGTCAGCCATGATTAGTTAGACGAGTGAAAAGTTGGGAGCCCGTCTCTTGCCCCGGACCGGCTCCTCTGGCATGGGGGGGGACTTCTGCAGCTCGCCCACCAACCTCGCCCCTAGGTCAAGGGCACATCAGAGCTGCCAGGTTCAGCGCGCCGTTGCCAGCGCACTGGTCCTCGTCGATGGCCCCGTCGTCGACGATTTCACACGACGCTCCTCGGCAAGTGCACCCCGCACTCCGGAGAGGCGGATGCACCCCTCGCCCTTCGCCGCCTACTAGCCCGAGCTTCCACCTGAAGGCCAAGGACCCACTCCTACTCAGGTGGTGGGTCGGTCCCCCAGTCGTTCGGCGGTCTGGGCCCATCTAACCTGGCCCAGGCGATGTCACCACCACCTGGGTTTGGCAGAACACGCCCCGGTTACCCAGGGGCGCGGCGAAGCACCCTTGCCGACTCGCGCCGTGATCCCACGCCGACAAACGAGGTCGCCGGCATGCAGAGCACCTGCTGGTCTGTGCCCTGCGAACAGAAAGGGACTGGTGTTCGGTCCCTCGACACAGCTCCCCCTGTGCCACGCACCCTTCGCTTTCGCATCGGGTTGGGTCGCAGCTCTCCCTTTTGACGCAAGGCAGAATGCCGAGCTTGACGTCTGGCACCACGGGAAGGCGGAAAGAGCTACTTGGGAAGGAGAGGCTGTAAGAGACGCTTCACTTCCCCGAGTGAGGACTGCCGCGGCACGCCCGACTGGAAAGCGATACGCCCCAGTGCGAGCCTCCGTGCCTTACGGCGCGCCGGCAACGGGCGGGCCCGCGCCGAAACGCGCCGTCAAGCGACTGACCTCACGCCAGGTAGTGGGTTAAAATGTATAATGTAATGTATTGAAAAAAAAAAAAAAAAAAAAAAAAAAAAAAAAAAAAAAATACTTTTGACAACTATGTGACCATCGATTTACGTTCGTTAGTCGTTCATAATTATGTTAGTAATTTCGCTCGATATTTTTATGTTCCTTAAATTACTTTTGCTACATGATTCGCATTGAAAACGTAGGAACTGTATGTTATTTGGTCCAGGAAGCACGTTCCAATAGAAATTGATGCTTACATTGACATTTATGTTGCGAATTAGTCGTCTTATCCGTCACATGGACAACGAGGATGCTCCGTTTTGCTACAGTTGTTTCGTAGCTTACAAGGGAACCTCCCCATTGCACCCCCCCCCCCCCCCCCTCAGATTTAGTTATAAGTTGGCACAGTGGATAGGCCTTGAAAAACTGAACACAGATCAATCGAGAAAAGAGGAAGAAGTTGTGTAGACCTATGAAAAAATAAGCAAATTATACAATCTGAGTAGTCCATGCACAAGATGAGCAACATCATGGAGGGTGTCTACCCACGAGCGCCGTGGTCGCGTGGTTAGCGTGAGCAACTGCGGAACGAGAGGTCCTTCGTGTAAGTCCTCCCTCAAGTGAAAAGTTTAATTTTTTGTTTTCAGACAATTGCTATCTGGCTGGCCGTCCGTCCGATGCGAGGTAACGGCGCCGTAGTATGGGGACGCTACACCTAAACAAACGTCGAAACACACGACGTCAGTCGACTACAGCGCACGGAAGAGAGAGTATTCCTGTTAACAAGGCTCCCTGGCTGGCAGTTGACTGTTCGCTACTTTGGACGAGAGTGCTTTAAATACGTGATATGTATTCCGTGGCCAATATGACTTTTCCGGTTGATGCCGTAGAGAAAACTTTTTCGTCCGTGAAAATCACTCGCCTCCAAAACTGGAGAGGTCTGTCGACATATTCAGCAGCAAAAGCAAGGCGAGCTTCTCTGTGGGAGACAGTCAATCTCTCTTTCACAGCAGCGCTTCTTGCTCTCAGTCCACCTTCCCTTACACGACGAGTGACGGTCTTACTGCTAACAGACCCAAAGTCTGCTGAATTTGTCGTGCATTGACAAATGGGTGGTTCTCACTGAAACGGCGTATCTGCTGATCCTGAGCTGCTGTTGTTTTGCGGCGACGGCCATGAGGCCTCCCATTCAGGTTACCACTCTCTTCCTTTCGTCTAATCCACCTGTCTACCGTCGACTTGTGAAGACCCATAGTTCTTGCTATATAGCCATTTGAAAATCCCTCTGCATGGAGTGTTATTATAGCGCCCTTGTCTGCCTCAGCGAGATGGGCCATTTTGCGTTGACTGAATGATTCGTCGCGGTTAATATCTGCTGCGGAAACAGCTGCTATAGTGTAGATACCTCTTAGCGGATAATGATTCAACTGAAGCGGTGGCTCTGTGGCTACCATCGCGACTTCGGGACTTTGCGCTACGAGTTCGAAACCTGGTTTTTCCTTCCCCCCCCCCCCCCCCTCACTCTCTGAATTATCTACGAATGTTTATTCCAATTTATGTTGAAACAATGTTGTCGTTATTCGTCAGTTAATTTACTGTGTAAAGAAAGAAGTTATAAAGGGAACACACAGCGCGTAGTGGGGCGATCACTCTGTTGTAGAAATAATTCAGAAGCCAAGATCGCTTAAATACTGTTTACTGGATAACCGGTTCCAATACACGAAAGGTGCCATCATCGGATCTGAATGTAGATTAACATTTATAAACCATTTGGATATGACGATACATGAGGCAGACCAGATGACTTTAGATCAGCTTGTCTCATTCTTTTATTATTTTTTTAAATTAATTATTTACACATAAAGCTAATTGGCGAATAACGACAACATTATTTCAACATAAATTAGAAAAAAAAACATTCGTAGATAATTCTGATAGAGAGGCAGAAGAAAATAATATTAAAAAAAAACCAAGATGGTCTCGAACACGCGAATCGAAGTTATGAAGGAACAACGAAAGCCATGAGCCACCGCTTCGATTGCGTTCTCGCATGCAGAAGGTATCTACACTATAGCAACAGCGCGTTGATAACTTTGACCGTCGCATTCTCGGAAACGGTCGAATGTTTGCATGTAAGCCGAAACACAGGTTCGCTTATTTTGTCCTCTCCTTCACTGAGCAAAGTTTCCGGACAATCAGCCTATGACACCTGGCGAGTTCCCCTCGTTAGTCGAGTCGCTTCTTACGCCCGGCGAGAACTATGTATGCCTCAGAGTAAACTGCGCCGCATGGAAACACGGCGAGCGAGGATAAACACATTTTCCTTCCTATAAGGCAACCTTCTAAAGCTAAAATTCATGAAGTGTTCTTCAGGTTGCCTCAGATATTTCAGTAATGTTTCCTGCGTTTGGCCTGCCGCATATACAATCAGCAGCAACAGATGTTACAAGGCTTTTTTTTGTTTTTTTGTTTTTTTTACAGACGTATGTTTTATATAATTTTAGGGAAACGCAGTAAGTGAAATGTGGACAAACAAATTAATTGACAGAAATATATGTAATATTTAATTTGCTAAGAGAAGAAATACTCACCTCATATATTCATGCAGTCTCTAAAAATATATGACACGCGTGTATATGCAAGAAGGGTACAAAACAATTCAGCACAAATGAAAAATATTGAGGAGAAGCTCGCCGATGAAGGCGTAATTGGAGAACAAAGGTTGGGCTAGAAGGAGAGGTAAGGAGGCTCGAAAAAGCAGAGAGCAATCGAATACCCAGTAGACTTTGAGTCGTTGTCGCAGCAGAGGGCGGTTGGTATATGCGATTCGGAGCAACAGTAGAATAACAGTTTTATTTACTGATTTTTGAGGCTTTATTTTGTGGCAGCTAAACAGTGCTGCATCATGAGACCCACTATTTGTCCACATGTGGCTAAACATCAGAGGTGTAAAAAAGTTTGAGAGGTGCCGAAGTTCTTTGGAACAGTAACGCGTTTTAGACAAGAAGATGATTTTTAGTTCATTTCATTTTAACCATTCACACTATGCTTTGACATTCTAATCTTTGATTTCATTTTATTATTATGTATCTTCTCTTCAGTGAAAGTGAACGGTAGTAAGTTTCAAGATATGAAGAATAACTGGAAGTTTTTAATTTGTGGAATAGCGTATTTAACAGTTAATATTTTCAACCTATTAAGAAGCAAGTCAAAAATGGCATTGTGGAAAGGTCAGGTTGGTCTCTAAAGGGTAACGACGGTCAAATAGCAAATACGAAACTATGGGTAACAACTATTGTTGATGGTGAGAGCCATAATCGATATGCCACTATTCTGTAATTGTATTTCTGAAGTTTATCGTCAATCCTAGGATTGAAACCGATACTCTGTTTTATGTAAAGAATATAACCTTCAAAATTTATTTAGCAGAGCAGAATATTAAATCTTAGTTTATAGATCAGGAACCTAATCCAACTGCCTTTAATTTTATTCTCACGGATGACATTGAGACAGTAAATAACAAGAGAAATAACAAAACTCTCACAATCAATATAGAGATTTCAAGTGTCCAGTGGATTCAAAAGTTTGCTATAATAGCGAATAATTGCTTTTACTGACTCCTTCATGCCTACGTTTTCTGTCAGACAATGTTTGAAACTAAGTCTAGCAAGATAAACAAAGCCTGAAGAGTCACAATTTTTGCACAAATTGTCAAATTGGAAGTCGAAGAGCCAGTTACACCAATTACGATGACAAAAAACATTTTTCAAGTGTACTGATCACAGGAGGCATCCTACGCATTTATAGTGTGTTAAATGCACAGTATGTAAACTGGCAACGCCACCAACACACAATACCACTAACAAGGGAACCTCCCTATCGTACCCCCTCAGATTTAGTTATAAGTTGGCACAGTTGATAGGCCTTGAAAAACTGAACACAGATCAATCGAGAAAACAGTAAGAAGTTGTGTGGAACTATGAAAAAAATAAGCGAAATATACAAACTGAGTAGTCCATGTGAAAGATAGGCAACATCAAGGACACTGTGAGCTCAGGAGTGCCGTGGTCGCGTGGTTAGCGTGAGCAACTGCGGAACGAGAGGTCATTGTTTTAAGTCTTCCCTCGAGGGAATAGTTTAATTTTTTATTTTCAGACAATCATCACCACACGTACTGTTTATCAAAAAATGTAGGAAATAATCATACAAATGTTCGACAATCGTTCGATCCCTTAAGGAACTTTCCGATTCCTTACAGTTCGGAAAATATTCATTGACCTTGTTATTGAAGTCGCGAGCTATATTATCTGGATTCATATTGCCCACGGAAAACATCTCACGTATTTCATGCACTCTCGCCCAAAGTAGCGAACAGTCAACTGCCAGCCAGGGAGCCTTGTTAACAGGAATACTCTCTCTTCCGTGCGCTGTAGTCGACTGACGTCGTGTGTTTCGACGTTTGTTTAGGTGTAGCGTCCCCATACTACGGCGCCGTTACCTCGCATCGGACGGACGGCCAGCCAGATAGCAATTGTCTGAAAACAAAAAATTAAACTTTTCACTCGAGGGAGGACTTACACGAAGGACCTCTCGTTCCGCAGTTGCTCACGCTAACCACGCGACCACGGCGCTCGTGGGTAGACACCCTCCATGATGTTGCTCATCTTGTGCATGGACTACTCAGATTGCATAATTTGCTTATTTTTTCATAGCTCCACACAACTTCTTCCTCTTTTCTCGATTGATCTGTGTTCAGTTTTTCAAGGCCTATCCACTGTGCCAACTTATAACTAAATCTGAGGGGGGGGGGGGTGCAATGGGGAGGTTCCCTTGTAAGCTACGAAACAACTGTAGCAAAACGGAGCATCCTCGTTGTCCATGTGATGGATAAGACGACTAATTCGCAACATAAATGTCAATGTAAGCATCAATTTCTATTGGAACGTGCTTCCTGGACCAAATAACATACATTTCCTACGTCGTCAATGCGAATCATGTAGCAAAAGTAATTTAAAGAACATAAAAATTGTGGTGTCACCGCCAGACACCACACTTGCTAGGTGGTAGTTTTAAATCGGCCGCGGTCCATTAGTACATGTCGGACCCGCGTGTCGCCACTGTGTGATCGTAGACCGAGCGCCACCACAAGGCAGGTCTCGAGATACGGACTAGCACTCGCCCCAGTTGTACGGACGACGTAGCTAGCGATGCACACTGACGAAGCCTCGCTCATTTGCAGAGCAGATAGTTAGAATAGCCTTCAGCTAAGTCAATGGCTACGACCTAGCAAGGCGCCATTAGTAACATTGCATGTATCTAAAGAGTCTCACTTGTATCGCCACAATCTCCAGATGTACCAAAAGGATGGATTAAAGTTAAGTATTCCAGAAGCTACGTACTTTTCTTTATAGCATTCATTACGTATCCTGTTTCAGACTTCACGCCCATCCTGCTTTCGCTTAGCGCGTACCTTTCGGCTTCCTCGCATTGTGTCTAGGCTGTCTTGCCTAGACACAACAAAAATATGGAGTGAAATTACTAACATAATTATGAACGACTCACGAACGTAAATCGATGGTCACATAGTTGTCAAAAGTATTCTACAGTATTTCCATTGTCCATTAAACTAGCAGCAGGAAGAAAACGTTCGCTCAGCTGTGCTGAGATATCTTGCACTGACGAAGCTCGCGCTTCGAAGACGCCACAGCATCGTCTGCCACCACTCCATGGGAAACGAAATGTCTCAAGTGTACGCCAATGTGTTGCAATCACATATCTATGCGACGCTAAAGTGTGGTTATGGATAATACGTATGCCCAGATTGCGAATCTAACATCATAAATAAAGTGAGGGAAATGAATTAGGCGTCCTTCGTCTTCCGTAACATCAGCTACATTTTAGTTATTCTATCTTAAATGAACTGCGCATAAAATCATTCACCAGAAGTAAATTACTTCTTAGCAACATCAGAAGATGCCGGCGCGGCTGCTTGCGCCGTCAGTTCGAATCCATCCCCGGGCATGGATGTGTGTCAGGTTAGGTTGGTTTAAGTAGTTTTAGGTCTAGGGGCTGATGACCTAAGCAGTTTGGTCGCACATTTCTTGGAGCCATTTTTTGACCTTTCACGGAAACTTCCTTTACATAAACGGCCGTATCTTTAGATTGGGTTGACATAGAAGCTCACTTTTTTTACACCACCAAGTGACCGGTTTCCGCAAGAAGTGCGATACATCTCCGCTTATTATGTCTACCCGTTCTCGAGGTAAGCGGGTTTTAAGGGTTGGGTAGACCGATAGACGGTCAAGAAAGTGAGACTAGTAGGGTTTACCGGTTTAGGTGACGATATCCTAACAACGAAAACAGCTATGAAAGCTACTGAAGATGAGGGCCGCATAAATAACACCCCCTGCTCTTTATTCGAAATGTTCTAGTTGCAGTCGATACATCAGCATATTAATCGTAGCTACGCTTTCGATCCAAATCACTTTTACAAGAATGCAAATAGAATCCATTTGCCTCTACACGTGGCAATTCACATCCTAGTATTAATGCCACCGCGTTTTAGAAGTGCGAACATTCCCATTGCTAACTAGCTTAAGAAACACTTCGGCTAATGAACATTTTCTGGCAGTGTAGAATACGTTTGGCAGCTTTGTTGCCGTTTATTTCTTGGGGTGGTGCAGATTTATCCCACTAAATTTACTCGCTAATAACAGTATTTTGTTATTTCGATAAACATCCCGAATGACAGTCACGCAAGCGGTGACATAAAGGTAGAAAATTCATGTTTTTGAGTCCAGAAAGCTCTATGCAACAGAAACTGCAGTTCATTTTGCCATTTTCATTGCGAAATTGCCGGCTTATTCATGTCAGGGGGTATAATAGAGGGCTGTTTGCCTGGGTTGTCTGCTAGTGTAGTGAAATGAAGGTCTGGTTTGTTTTCGGTTCTAATCTCGATGGAGGCAGGTAGAATATCAGTAAAGCAATTTTAAGAAATTCTCGCGCCCCCAATACGTTTTATCGCTACCTTTATTCTATGCTGTGGATGTCAATATGACACTTTTGTAGAATTTAATACATGTTACTGCCTACCTTTTTCCGCTTCTGTCAATAATGGAATTGACTTAAGTGTGGCACTGAATGATTTTTAACTGAACTTCGTTATGAATCTTCACGCATTGCTAAATTTGCACACTTTCGTGATAGGTCAGCAACAGTAATCCAGTATGACTGGTCTGAACGTTGACACAGACTGTTTCGTGGCCGAATGCGGATAATATTTTGCTAATTCGTAACGATCTGGGGTTCTTTGTCTTACTAAAACAGTTATGTTTTCTCGATAAGCTGAAATTCATTTTTGTTGGTACAGTTCATACCAATTAGCGTTTCTTCTTTCATTTCTGTCTTATATTTACGTTTTGTGTTTAACACATTAATCAGCATTAATATAGTATTACAAATTATGGTAAACAGTCTAAAAAAGTTTAGATAATTTGTCAATTTCACGCCTGTGTATAGTATGTTGGTAGCACTTCGCCGCCTTGCCTGTTATGCTGTGTAGCAGATTTTAAAGCCGTGCGGATTAGCATAACGAAAAGGTGAGGGGTCTCGCTCGTTTTGTCCACGACTGTACAACGTGTGGAGAACGCTGTGTCACGAATGGCTGCTTGTTCCTGAATCCGAATGAATGGAGCACTGATGCAGGAAACGGCCATGCGGTTTCTCAGCAGACGTGCTAAAACAGTTTGACAAGGACAGGACCTCGGCAGTGTTTACACTTTTCCGATGGCCAGACCAGTCACACAGCTTTCACACTTAAGAGCAGCGACTCTCAAATCGATAAGAGGCCTCAGACTTTTCACGTAGCAGCAGTCTTCATTTGAATGGCCATTTTTCGATCCTAAAGAAAGTCAAAATGTAAGTAACTTAATTGCAGACCAATTATGAGGATTTACCTCAATAAAGCGAAACGCGACTAGTGAAAAACACATATTTTTTGTAGTTGCGACGACAGAACGAAAATACCCTCAAGAATTGTCTCTTAGATGTCTATATTGCTGAGGCGTTGGGGAAGAAATAAGATTGCTGAGAAATGATTGTAGAAACAGGTGCACGAATTTTTTAGAACTTTAGCCTCAGGAAAAGAAAGCTTTGAGCAACTAACTAGACACACATGCGTGCGGCGCAACCTTTCGTCATGTTAACGACAGTGATGCGACTTGGACTCCACAAGGTACTGAGTTGGAGAACCATTCGTATATACGACCTCTCAACCGTCTCCCTAAACTGATGGAAACAATTACAGAGCTCTATTCAAGGCATGCCTATCTCGCTCGATGGTGTCCCAGACTTTTTTCGGTGCCACTGAAGCTTTGTGGTACGCAGGTCAACAAAAGCATCTCCATGTATATGGACTGTGCAGTTCGTTAGCCATGGTTGGTGCTTTGATTCATAGTTCACGTGTGCACTGCTGTAGCTGTAACATCCAGTGTCGGTATAGCAAATGTGAACTATTTTACTACTCTTTACACAGTACAAAACACACTGATAGCTCTCTAAGCCAGTCCCTGTCTCAATATCGTACAAAATCATCCGAAAGAAAAGTCCGTACTCGTCACAGAGTCCATCCAGCTGCGAAATGAAAAAGTCTGAAATAACAACCACTAAGCAAATCCAGATTGACAGCCAAGCACAACGGATCACGGTGCTGACGATCCCTTCACTGAAGTACAGCACGATTCGAAGTGAATGCTGTAAGTTTTTCGTAAATAACTAATATATGTAAAGCAAAAATTGTAAATATTTCTACGTGTCAGAGGGACATCGCTACCAACTCCAATCACCCACCAGCTCTCTTAACACCAGATCCTTCGAGATAGCGACGGAGAGGGTACAGACATGTTGAGAAAGCACTTAGGGCAATAACAACAACATGAAGACCAACGCCACATTAGAAATGCAGGTTTCAACCAGGTTGGACTTCAGGAGTACAACGCACAGCACAGACATTTCATATGTCACGACACTGCTACACAATGGAAGAGCGTGGGGAGAATCATAATACGATGAGACAACAATGACGGTACAAAAAATTACTAAGATCTACAAACTCATCAAGTAACATTTGAAAAGGCAGTCAGATCCTACAAATCCTATATCACTCCTACACTAAAATTCACATATTACTAGCCCAAGAAGAACAGAAGAATGCAAGAAAGAAGAGATGAACAGAAGATGCAAGATAAAGAAGGGCAGAAGATAGGAAGATACCTTTCTCTCCTATTTTACAAAGCAAATTGCAACAAACGTCTTTCCATGAACTTTGAGGCATGGCAACTACTACAACCACCCCTCCAAAAATAAACTTTGAATCGTCAAACAAATACAAACGAATGACGAACGGAATATTAAGTAGTACCAACCAACATTATCTAGAAATAAATTCAGCAAAATAAACAGTATTCTCCCTACCACATCATCAAATTGCCATACCGAACCAGGTGTGAAGTACCAAGACGTCACAGCACAATATTGGGTGACGATCGTCGGTAGTCAACTACAATCATCGAACTGCCGTACCGTCCCAGGTGTGACAGCAAAGGAGAACCAAAACATCACTGTTTATGCAGTAAACCAGTCATCATCATCGGTTAAAAGTACCACTCCATGATGACAATGTCAACAAGTAAGACCCGGCATCGCATGCTAGAGAGCTTCTCTCATGATTTGTGACACCCATACAAATGAGTCGACGCCTTCCAATATTTCAGTGGGGATTGTCGAGCACAGAAACTGACGAAGCACAAAACGAAAAAACTGATAAAAGACGGATGTAGAGTTAAAAAAATGATATATTTGTAAAAATATATTTTTTTTCCTTTTTTGTAAAAGTAATTATTTTTATTATGTATGTAAGGTCCATAATTTATAGATACCTTAAAACCTTTTGTAAAGAAACTTAGTTAGTATAGTTATATAATCTCACAAACTCATGGAAAGTCTATTTATTTCTTTTATACGTAAAATTAGAAAAGGATTTATGCAGGATTTTTCTTCTTTAAGTAACATTAAAGAACACCTTTTTGGGGTAATAATATTAATACTGACGATAGAATTAATAGGAAACGCTTCTTCATACTTACAAAAAAAAAGTGACACATAAAGAAAAAGATAATGCCTAAATAAGTAAAACAAAGTAACACAACAGAGCTTTTGCGAACATTTACGAAAAGCCTAACTGAAGAAAAGAGATAACCACACCAAGAGATAATACACTGTACACTTAGGAGTTTAGAAAACTTAATATTGTGAAAACAAATTTTGGAAATGAAAAAGAAAAACAGAGACACGTACTGGCAACGACAAAGAATAACAAACTTTGAAAAGTCTATATTTGCCTAACAACAAAACATAAATTATAGAATTAAAAAGTAGAAACAATAGCTATATAGAAAACATTAGAAAAAATTGTTAAGAATGGCTGAGAAAAGTTTATTGGAAAACCTAAAAGAACCATTTTTGCCTGACTTTGTCAATGTTTTCCTCTGCATTGACAAACCGCAGACAAAAATTTTGTCAGAAGGACAGAGGTATGTAAGACGTCTTGGTATACGCAAATAACAAGTAAGCGCACCGTGATTGAAATACTCCAGGCTGGCGGACACAAACATATTCCAGACACGACGGTCACAGGAGCTTTTAGTTCAGGAGAGCAACCGCACCCCAGGAGGCCGGTCCCAACCTATCTACGTCGGCCGGTGACCGCCCGAGGAGCAGACAGCATTTGCCCGAGTGAAAGGACAACCCCGTGTTTGGCTTAAAAGCAAATTCCGCTACATTGTGTGGGAGTGCCCAGCCTATGCATTCTTTACAAATATAGCACGTAGTTTCAGAGATTTTCACGGGGAAGCAGCAAACGCCAAACGCCGATGCTACAGATTTCCGGATTGCTCGCCTTAAACGAAACTTCATTCTCCCGTTTTAGAAGAGCAATGCTGATTGGCAGACGATATTTCTGACACCTTGAGCTGAAGGAGTAATGGAAGAGACCGAAAGATATACCCCTTCACGTCTGGCGTGGAGAGGGGCCGTTCCGTTGTCGCTCTTGGAGCGAGAACACGTAACGAGAGCGTGCGCGCTCGTACGTGTGCTCAAAGATCGAGGAACAAGTCTCTCCCCAGTACTTCAGTGGGAGAGCACCTCTGTCGAGAGCGAATCGGAGTGCGACTCTATTTGAGTGCTTGTGATTAAGCATTGTTCACTGTGTTTGCCGCCACACTTATTGTGCGGTAAAATGGACAGAGTTATAGTTAAGTGCCTACGAGCGAATTTTTGAGTGGCATCGCGGTGGACTGGGTATCTGACCGGTGTACCACGCCAATAGTTAGACTAGGGGCGAATAGGAGTCCTTGGCTTCATCAAGGTGTGGGGAGAGTTTGATTGGTGAAGGTCAATCCAGATAGAATGAGAGTTATCTTATTTGTCAGCAGCGAGCGGCGCAGACAGCAGCCATCGCAGCTTACGGTATTGTGCGCTACAGCTCTTGCGAGTCCTATATTTCCTCCACAACAGTACATTTCACTGCATTTCATACGCGACAGCCTCGACCGTATCTAGCAACATTCTAATGGATAATTATTCAAGTTGAGTAGGCGCGGCTCTCAGCCATTCTGCCAATTCAATAACAATCTTAAACTTTGTATAGAAATTTCATTAGCGAATCCTGTCCTTAAAGAGATAACTTCACATTCCGAAAAGAACCCGGAAATAAATTGTTCAGTTCATAACTAAAAGTGCCATTGTGATTTCTGAGAATTTTTGCAAAATAAATAATAATTTTCGTTAGTATCATGTTTTTCTTACACTAACTAGCACTACTCCAGTACTCAAGTATTCCACTAGTTACGTAAGAAATTTTGTGAATTTTTCTGTCATTTCCTTACAGCGGACGACTCCAGAAGATATTTATTGCTGAAAGTTTTTCAGGCATTTCTCTTTAGAACGTTAGGAGCGTCTGTCTGACTTCTGTAGTAGTGTTGGGGTGGAAACTGCATCTTGCAGGAGTCACAGGGTAAAGGGTACATCTCAGATTAATCCGTTTGCGCAGAATGACAGAATAACACCCACACGCTCACAATGCACTGCGATGGATGGCGATTTACACCTTCTGGTCTTCTGATTAAAAGCGCTCGTACGGCACTATGTAATGCGGAATTCACTACTAGATGTCTGGAGAGCCGCAACCGCCAGTGTAGAAGGAAACGGTGAGTATCAAATTGTTAGTAGGTAAGCAGTAGCAGCAGAATGGGTAGGTCAGGACAGCTCAGTGACTTCGAATGTCGACCACTCATCCGGTGTCACCTAAGTAACAAATCCATCACGGACACATTCCGTAGTTGACCGTTTCCGACGTAATTGTGAAGAAACGCGAAGGAACAAACATAGCTAAATCAAAAGCATCATGACACTGCTCGAAGTCACAAAGCAGCATCTATTAGTTAATGGTGTGAAGAAAATAAAATTCCTGAAATGGACTACCCTGCCCAGCGTCCCGACCAGACCCAATGGACCACCTCCAGAATGAGTTCAAACGTCGACTTCGCTCCAGGCTCTAGTGTTTGGTTTCGGTTCTTGAGGAAGCATCAGCTACCATTCCTCTAAAATCATACAGAACCTTATTGAAAGCGTTCTTAGACGATTTCAAGCTGTCATAAACGCGAAAGGTGCATACACCCTACCTTAATGTCTACTAACAGATGCCCTAATGTTTTCTATCATGTAGTGTATGTCACACGTGTGACGCGAACTGTTCCTTTTACATGACCGTCTTCTCACTCCATCTTGCTGCAGTCGATGATGTCTGTGGCAGCGTTGATCTTGACCTGTCGAAAATCGAGACTTATCAATGGGCACGAAAGCATATGATCATAAATGTGTTATAGCATGTGTTGGGCTCATGGTGCGCTCTATTACAAAGGCCAGTCAAGTCCAGATACCACCTTCGCATAACACGCTACAGACCATTCACTAAATACACTGATATGCAATACTTAAGGACGAAAGTAACTTTCACGTGATACAACACTACACCTTCCCAAACCAGAGATCTTGTTCGGCTTTGCTGGAGGTGCCCTGTCGAACATAATCGTTTTGGTAGACCGAGTGTTATGGTGCGGCGATGCAGAATGTTAACGTCCACAGCTTTGAACACGGTACACTGACCTCATTTTTGTAAATGACAATGCGCGACAACAATGAACTGCTCAGGTGGAGCAGGTCTTAGCATGAGAGGATATTCGGCGCCCGAGCTTGCCTGCCCGTTCCCCCGAGTTACATCCCGTCGAGCACGTGTGGGTTGCGTTGGGAAGACTTACTGCAACACGTCCACATGCACCAGCGACCGTCCAGCAGTTGTCAAGCACACTGGTGGAGGAATGGTCCACCCTACCACAACGACTCCTTAACAACCTTCTACATCTACGTATATACTCCGCTAACCACCAACAGGTGTGTGGCGGAGGGCACAATTCGCGCCAATGTTATATCCCCCCCCCCCCTCGCTGTTCCACAAGCGGATCGTGCTGCATGAACGCCTCAGTACGAACTCTAACTTTCATTATCTTTGAATGGTGATCATTGCGCGATTTCAAAGTTGGTGGTAATAATATATGCTCTACATCCTCGGTGAAGATCGGATTTCGGAGTTTAGTGAGCAGCACCTTCCGTTTAGCGCGTCGTCTATCTGCATGTATGTCCCACTTCATAATTTCTATGAGATCTGTAACGTTCTCGCGATGGCTAAATGTACCAGTCACGCTCTTCTTTGGACCTTCTCAATCTCTTGAATAAGACGCAACTGGTAAGGGTCCCATACAGACGAACAGTACTCCAAGACTGGACGAAGGACTGCATCGCTTCAGGATTCTACCAATAAAATGCAATCTAGAGTTCGCCTTGCCCGTTACTTTTGTAATCTGATCATTCCATTTGAGATCATTTCGAATAGTCACACCCAGATACTTGACGGATGTTACCGCTTCCAAAGACTGGGCATTTATTTTGTACTCGCACATTAATGGGGATTTTCGCCTTGTTATACGCAGTAGGTCACACTTACTAATATTGAGAGATAGCTGCCAGTCGTTACACCACGCATTTATTTTCTGCAAATCCTCATTGATTTGTTCACAACTTTCATGTGATACTACTTTCCTGTAGACTACAGCACCATTGGCAAACTGTCTAATGCCGCTGTCAATACCATCAACCAGATCGTTTATGTAAATCGTAAAAAGCAGCGGACCTATTACGCTGCTCTGGGGCACACCTGAAGTTACGCTTGTTTCTGTTGGAGTCACCCCGTTCAGGACGACATACTGCTCTCTGTCTCTTACAAAACTTTATACCCAACACCATATGTCATCGGATAGACCGTAAGTGCGCACTTTTTGGATCAGGCGACAGTGCGAATCTGAGTCGAATGCCTTTCGAAAGTCGAGAAATATGGCATCAACCTGGGAGCCGGTATCTAGAGCTTATTGTATGTAATGGACAAAGAGGGCCAGCTGTGTCTCGCATGACCGCTGTTTCCTAAAACCGTGCTGGTTTCTGCACATGAGCTTCTCAGAGTCTAGAAAGGTCATTATGTCTGAACACAAAATGTGTTCCATGATTCTACAACAATGAAATTTGCCGGTAATTATGGGCATCCGATTTTCTACCCTTTTTATAGATGACCTGGGCCTTCTTCAAGTCCCGTGGAACTTTCCGCCGTTCCAATGATCTCTTATAGGTGACGGATAAGAATGGTGCTATATTTGCAGCATGGTCAACACAAAATCTTACGGGGATACCGTCTGGACCGGATGCCTTTCTGGTGTCTAAGGACCTTAACTGTTTTACAGTCCCACATTCACTAAACACTATGTCAGCCTTCCTTGCGTTTGTTCGATAAATGAAAGGAGGATTGGTGCTGCAGTCCTCTACCGTAAACGAGTTTTTAAAAGCTAGGTTTAGAATTTCGGCCTTCTGTTTATCATCATCCGTTACATTACCCGTACTGTCAGCAAGAGAATGTATTGAATTATTTGTAGGGTTCATAGATTTTACGTACGACCAAAATTTTTTTGATGTTATTTTTAGAATCTGCAGATAAAATATTGCTTTTAAATTCTTTAAAACCATCTCCCATTAGCCTTTTGACAGCTGCTTTCATTTCACACAATTTCTGTTTGTCAGGGGGGCAGTGACTACGTTTAAAACGACTGTGCAAAATTCTCTGCTTTCTCAGCAACTTCCTAATTTGTTTGTTGTACCAAGGTGGATCCTTTCCCTCCCTCACATTTTTGCTAGGCACATACTTCTCCAGCAAGTGGTGGACGATACCTTTAAATTCCGTCCAAAGATGCTCAATATCTTTGTGTCCTGCGGTGAATGCTTGGAGCTGACTATGAAGATTTTCATTAATGACGCTTTTATTTGCTTTCCCAAACAAGAAAATTCTACGCTGTTTTTTTTTTTTTTTTTTTTTTTCAACTTCCACTGACATAAAAGCCACAACGACATTATGGTCGCTAATACCTTCTTCTAGATTAACTTCCCCGAAAAGATCAGGTCTGTTTGTCGCCAAGATATGTAATATGTTCCCATCTCCAGTTGGTTTTCTAACCAATTGCTCAAGGTTGTATGTTGAGAGCGCTCCTAAGATAACTTCACACGAATCTTTGCTTCTGCTCCCTGTGACAAACGTGTAATTTTCCCAGTCAGTGGATGCTAGATTAAAGTCTCCACCTATAACTAATGAATAATTTGGGTATTTACTTCCTATGTACTCAAGACTTTCCCTGAAACGTTCTGAGACGTTTGTTGCGGATGCTGGTGGTCTATTGAAACATTCTAATACAATGGTCAATCCTTGTCTGATTGACAGCTTTGTCCAAACTATTTCACAGCCCGACCCAGTATCGATCTCAACTGCGTTTAAATGCCTTTTTACTGCACATGAACATACCAACTCCCATAGCATCAGTACTATACTTCCTAAACATTGTCAAGTCCGAGTTCAGAATTTCACTGCTATTTATGTCTGGTTTCAATCAGCTTTGGGTACCTACAACAGTTTTGGCATTGCTACTGTTTATTCCGGTGAGTGACTCGGGGTCTTGCTACAGACACTTCGACAATTTACTAACATGAGAAGTGGCATATTTAAATCCTTTGAAATGACCTGTTTAGGCGAACTAACAATTTTTACAGTTGGCACACCCACATCAGTGTCATGAACTGGTAATTTTTCAGGCCAACGGTTTTTTCCCTGTGGGGAGGAACATATCAAAAAAAAAAAAAGATCATGTGCACGCCACAAGTACTGTGCTACCCATGTAGCTGCTTCATGTGTGTAGTGCACCCCTAATCTATCGAGGGGTGTCCTACAACCTTCCACCCCATAGCGTAGGTCGAGGAGACTACAACCATTTTCATCACAGAGTCGACGTAGCCTCTGGTTTAGATTCTCCACTCGACTCCAAATCAGAGGACCCCGCTCCACCCTGGGTACCCATGGAGCCGCATGGGAGAATGCTGAAGAGCATGCATTGCTTTCCGCGATGATCACAAACCCCATTAACAAACACGTTCCACCTTTATTTGTAAAGACACGGCACCCCCAAAAATCCCGGCGATTTCAGTAAAAGTGTCATTTCTATTCGGCTAATTACGTATGTCTCTCAGTTATTTTGTGTTCTATATTGTAGCATTCTTTCTATGTATGGTCCGATTTTCATTGAGCTATGTTACTTGGAAGCGACAAACTGTGCGAAAGTAAGTTACTTCTGGCCTTAAGTTTTATACACCGGTGCATTTAATGAGTAGACCCCTGTTTCGATTGTTACGCCTCACGGCCTTGACAAGTAATTCACTTATCTTCCCCAAGGCATCCTCGATGCCAGGGTATTGTCCCTGACCTATTATTGAAGTGGATCGTGATACACCAGTGTATGCCATCAACACCTCCTTGAACCGGCAGGTATGTACACTAATAGATGTCTAGTGAAGCAACTGCATTAGTTCGAGTGACATAAATATTAAGATCGGAAATTTAATCCGAAAGACCTACTAGGCTTGGAAGTACACTACTAGCCATTAAAATTGCTACACAACGAAGACGACGTGCTACAGACGCGAAATTTAACCGAGAGGAAGAAGATGCTGTGATACCCAAATGATTAGCTTTTCAGAGCATTCACACAAGGTTGGCGCCGGTGGCGACAACTACAACGTGCTGATATGAGGAAAGTTTCCAACCGATTTCTCATACACAAACAGCAGTTGATCGGCGTTGCCTGGTGGTGAAACGTCGTTGTGATGCCTCGTGTAAAGAGGACAAATGCGTACCATCACGTTTCCGACTTCGATAAAGGTCAGTTTATCATATCGTGAAATTGCTGCTTGCGTTGGTCGAGATCCAATGACTGTTAGCAAAATATGGAATCGGTGGGTTCAGGAGAGTAATACGGAACGCCGTGCTGGATCCTAATGGCCTCGTATCACTAGCAGCCGAGATGACAGGCATCTTATCCGCATGGCTGTAACGGATCGTGCGGCCACTTCTAGATCCGTGAGTCAACAGATGGGGACGTTTGCAAGACAACAACCATCTGCACGAACAGTACGACGACGTTTGCAGCAGCATGGACTGTCAGCTCGGAGACCGTGGCTGCGGTTACCCTTGACGCTGCATTACAGACAGGAGCACCTGCGATGGTGTACTCAACGACGAACCTGGGTGCACGAATGGCGCAAAGTTATTTTTTCAGATGAATCCAGGTTCTGTTTACAGCATCATGATGGTCGCATCCGTGTTTGGCGACATCGCGGTGAACGCACATTGGAAGCATGTATTCGTCATCGCCATACTGGCGTATCACCTGGCGTGATGGTATGGGGTGCCATTGGTTACACTGACTTCTCAGGATCCATGCACCCAAACTGAGTGAAAATGTAATCACATGTCAGTTCTAGTACAATATATTTGTCCAATGAATACCCGTTTATTATCTGCATTTCTTCTTGATGTACCAATGTTAATGGCCAGTAGTGTATGTACAGCAGTTAAATACAAGCGGACAGAAACTTGCCTGGTGCCACCGAAGTCTAGGCATTTGTTTTAAGAAGTCTGTATAGGTAGCTCTCTCTCTCTATTTATGTATATACGTCTACTTCTACATCAATACTCGGCCATCCATCTGACCTAGAGTGGCGGAGAGTACCTCTGATACGACCAACTGATTCCCTCTTCTCTGTTCCTGTGCGTGGGAAGGACGATTGCCGGTAAGCCTCTGTGTTAGCTGTAATTTCTTGAATTTTTTCATCGTGATCATTTCGCGAAATGTACGTGGGAGAATGCAGTATGTTGTCCGACTCCTCAGGGAAGATACTCTATCGAAATTCCAATAGCAAAATTTTCTATGATGCACAACGCCTCTCTTGCAGCTTCTGCCATTGGAGTTGGCTGAGCGTCTCTCTATCGCTCTTGCGTGAATGGAACGAGCCCACGACGAAACGTGGCACTCTTCGTTGGGTCTTATCTGTCTCTTTCTATCAGTCTTACTGGTAAGGATCTCAGTTTGATAAAAAATAACCAAGAACCAGTCGATAAATGACTTGTAGGCCACTTCTTTTGTGGATGAGTTATATTACCTTAAGACTTTTCCTATGAGTCTTAGTCTGGAGTCTGCCTTTCCTACTTTTTGTTCTATGTGGTCAATCCACTTAAGTTTGCTCTGGATAGTTAATGCTCGATATTTTACGGTATACACCGAAAAGAAATTTGTCGTCATAGCTGTAATTGTACCGTAGTGGATTTCTTTTCCTATACATCTGTACCGTGTTACATTTACTTATGTTCAGCGTGAACTGTCAGAGCATGCACCATTTATCAGACCTTTGCAGGTCATTCTGCAAATCGATGCTGTATTCTGGTGCTGCTACTTTGTTACAGACAATCGCATCATCTGCGAACAGTCGTAAAGAGCATCCGACGTTTCCTACTAGATCATCTATATACATTGTAAATAGTAGCGGTCCTATGACACTTCCCTGGGATACTCCGGAAGTTATCTTTGCAACTGTCTATTTTGTTCCGTTAAGTCCGACGTGTTGATTTCTGTCAGCAACGAAATCCTGAACCCAGTAGAAAGTCTGGTAAGCTATAATGTTTTTCACTAGACAGCAACGCGGGAAGATGTCAAATGAGTCCTTGGAATCAAGGAACACGGAGTCAACCTGCGCGCCGTTGTTTACAGGGCTATAGATCTCACGGAGGGAGAGAGAGCGAGCCGAGTTTCGGAAGATCTCTGTTTACGGGATGCATGCCGATTTTTATGGAGGAGGTTTTCGTTCTCCAAAAATGTCTCTGCCTCTCACATACAAAGACGAAGACACGCACACACACACACACACACACACACACACACACACACACACACACACACACACACTTACACACAAACACTAAGAAAGTAGAAGAGTGTATGATTTCATACATACACACACCAAAGAACGTTTTGCATCACCCTGAACTCCTGAAGATAGACGTTGACTGTGGATATTGTATCACAGACACAGTCCCTTTTAGTGTTCAGAGGTTTGACTAAACCCGCCCAAATACGTAAACAACCATGCACGAACAGCGCCTATTAGACGGAGGGGTCAGACAGCCCATGAGTTCCAGTGATCCCACCAGGAAGGAGGTGCACGGTTTGTGTTGTCTGCATTTCAACCATGCCTAGACGGTCAATACCGCGGCTCGATCATGTCCAATTTGTTACTTTGTGTTCGACGTCTCGGATCGAACTAACAACGTACAACACAAACGTCTCGTTGCTACTGTACGGCAGCTTGTTTTGAACACTAGTGCTACTGACAACATGACTCGTGCACATGACGATGCTGGTGCTGATGCTGCATTTAACATTTGACGATGCCACTATGGCTGCAGTACATTAGAACTTTGTTTTTATGAAACAGGTATGCCTCTTCATATTTAAAGCCCACAAACGCGTGTATTTGTCAGTAGTACTCTTCATTACGGTCTGTTTATTGTTTTTCAGCTATAGACAATCTGCGAGTGTATTTATGGTTTTTCCCATTTTTTACTGCAGATCTGACGATGGTCATTATAGGCCGAAATCGGTAATCTGTTAACAAAAAGTTTGTGACCATAGACTTAAATTAAAGGAAACTTACTGCATATACGGGTCACTGTTTTATTCGCGACAATGCCGCAGCTTGTGAAAGCGATGTCGTTCGGACATGGAGAAGATACACAGAGACAGGAACTGTTGATGACATGCCTCTCTCAAGCAGTCCAAGGGCTACTACTGCAGTGGATTACCACTACCTACTGATTATAGCTAGGAGGAAACCTGACAGCAACGCCACCATGTTGAATAATGCTTTTTGTGCAGCCACAGTAAGTTGTGTTACGACTCAAACTGTGCGCAATAGGCTGAATGATGCGCAACTTCACTCCCGACGTCCATGGCAGGGTCCATCTTTGCAACCACACCACCATGCAGCGCGGTACAGATGGGCTCAACAACATGCCCAATGGAGCGCTGAGGATTGGCATCACGTTTTCTATACCGATGAGTGTCGCAAATACCTTCAACCAGACAATGGTCGGAGACGTGTTTCGCCCCGGTCAGGTTGAACGCCTTAGACACACTGTCCAGCGAGTGCAGCAAGGTGGAGGTTTCCTGTTGTTTTGGGGTGGCATTTTGTGGGGGCCGACGTACGCCGCTGGTCGTCATGGAAGGCGCCGTAACGGCTGTATGATACGTGAATGGCATCCTGCTGGTCGCCATGCAAGGCGCCGTAACGGCTGTATGATACGTGAATGACATCCTCCGACCGATAGTGCAACCGTATGGGCAGCATATTGGCGAGGAATTCGTCTTCACGGACGACAGTTCGCTACCCCAACGTGCATATCTTGTGAATGACTTCCTTCAGCATAACGACATCGCTAAACTAGAGTGGCCAGTATGTTCTCCAGACATGAACCCCATCGAACATGCCTGGGATGAACTGAACACTGCTGTTTAGGGACGACATGACCCACCAACCACTCTGAGGGATGTACGCGGATTCGTCGTTGAAGAGTGGGACAATCTGGACCAACAGTGCCTTGACGATCTTGTTGATAGTATGCCACGACGAATACAGGCAAGTAAGAGGACGCGCTACTGGGTATTAAAGGTATCGGTGTGTACAGCAATCTGGACCACCACCTCTAAAGGTCTCGCTGTATGGCGGTACAACATGCAATGTGTGGTTTTCATGAGTATTAAAAAGGGCGGAAATGATGTTCATGATGATCTCTATTCCCATTTTCTGTACAGGTTCCTGAACTCTCGGCACCGAGATGATGCAAAACTTATTTTGATGTGTGTATTATGTAACTGTGTATCTGCAATTATGAAGTGTGTATTCCGTGTTATTTTAAACTCCTTAATCTGTGGCAAGAAAATTAGAGTTTTGTAATGTATATATGATAAAAAGCAAAAGGATATGTTAAATGATAATGTATTATAATATGTGTATGTTCAAAAAAAGAAAAAGTTTATTGAAAGTTGGTTCATGCTTAGAGCACTTGTATTTCTAACATGTAAAAGTTGTTGAGAAGTCCCCCCCGCAACGGAAGTGGAATGGCGCGATGTAAAAAGTGGTTTTGGTGATCGAACTGAGCGGCCCCTTTTCGTGAACGGCGCACGGTACACTTCGACGGTGATAAGAGAGGCAATTGGCAGCTAATTTACAAAGGATTTGCCTCGGATATGGATTTGGCTCTTATCTAGTATTCTCGGCGTAAGGGAATGGCTCTAATATGTCGAAATTCCGATGCCAAGAAGAGATTTTATAGAGCATTCGAACATCAAGAGCCGTGAGTATAGTTAGCCACCATGTCGCTTGCCACCAATCTTCGTCACTGCTTCACTAACTCCGTACATTCAGTAATGTATATGGACATGGACCAGTTAATTTGTTGTGTTGTTTTAATAATAATCACAAAATCAATTTTCTATCCTCATCACGAAACTATGCAGGGTCCTCACCTAAGTGCTATTAAAATCTAGTATCCTGATTTAAATGAACAATTCTTGCATTCAAGTGTTTAAAAGTAATTTTTTGTCTACTGTAAAAAGAGTAGTAAAAGTTATAGCTAAAATCACATAAGTGAATTTTGACAGGTTTTTGCTAAAGTTTCCTTAGTTTATTACAAAATATAGTTTTGTAGGATTACAGTGCAAAATTGTGAAAATGTTATTGTCTAGACTACCTGCTTCACATGTGCTAAAAAGGCAAATAAGTTATGCTCATTTTCTAAAATAGCGTAGTTTTTATTTGTATCACGAATGGTTCCTTTTTTGAAGTTAATTAAGTCCAGTGTTGTATTTTATTGTCTTGCAAAGTAAATTATGAACTACTCCAAATGAAGTGAATGGCTCAAAATGGTTCAAATGGCTCTGAGCATTATGGGACTTAACTTCTGAGGTCATCAGTCCCCTAGAACTTAGAACTACTTAAACCTAACTAACCTAAGGACATCACACATATCCATGCCCAAGACAGGATTCGAACCTGCGACCGTAGCAGTCGCGCTGTTCCAGTCTGTAGCGCCCAGAACCGCTCGGCCACTCCGGACGGCTGAAGTGAATGATTGGCTTTTCTACTGTAATAATCAAAGAGCGCTGACTAATGAAACTATACTAGTTTATGGCACCCATCATGTTCTCCACCTACTAGGAAAAAAAACTGAACAATTACTACTATTGCTAAGGAAAACTGATATATGTAGAGGAGTTTAAACAATGTATTTATGATATTACTCATCTTTATTTGTGATTTTTTCATGTCAATTAAGGAGCAGCCCTTCTTGTCCAATTATTGTCTGCAATTCAGCAGTAACATTTCAGTATTTGATTAAGTAATGCTCCTGAATGTAGCTGTTATAAGTATGAGCTTGGTGCAAAATTACTTCCTATAATTTACTGGTGTGTGCGTTATTTGTAACTGCTGCTACACACAGTACAGAGTGCACTGTGTCAGTTTGTATCCTGTTTGCTATTCAAAGACAAATCTCAACGAAAGTCACTTCAATAGCCAATATTCAATTTTCTTAAACATTTATTTCCAAATTTATGTTCCTAATTGCGCTGGCGACCGTTCATTTTTTTCATTCATTTATGATTTTACCACTTTCATTAACTCTCAGGGTTAAAGTCCGTTTGGTTTTTCTGTTTATTTCACCAAATTCAAAATTATGGTCAGATACCTGTTCAATCTTCGAAATCCTCTCAGAGGGTAACATTTACGTGTTTCACGTTAGAGTGATATACGTTAGTATTATATGTCCGACAGAACAGACACCTTTCTTCCTATGGTTCTATGGGGACGACGGTTGTTTGATGAAAACGCTTCAGTGTGAATGCGCAACCAACATCGTAACTCCTACAGGAATCAGAAATTAGAGAGTAGGGGTTAATTGGTGGATGTTGTTTCGGTGCAGCGTAATGGATGTGGGGAATTTGGGTCATACAGAAAATGTTCCCTGATGGCCGAGAGGGTTAGGGCAACCAATCTAGAGAAGCGGGGAATTCAGGTTTCAGTACCCGCGACATCTACTGTCTTCTCCGAAAGTACCCACCCCGAAACCCTGTCGAAGCACGTCACCCCCAGGTTTCATGGCCTACAGTTTGGAAAACGATCCACCAACCATACCACACCACTGACACCACCGCTACGTGGTACCTTCTCAACGGCAAATATACTACAAGAGAGAAACTACATAGCATATCGAGCGCTAGTGGACTTACCCCTGTGCTTCAAGTGCAATGTCGAAGATACAGATTTACACCGTATTGAGTGTGGGCCAACAGCAGCTGTCTGGACCCTCGTACAGAAGATTGTGGCTTTCTTCCTCCGAGTAACCCCACATCACGTTTCTCCTATCATGGTTATATATCCCGACACGACCTGCTTTCCATCGTCTAAGTAGCACGCCATCGCATGGATCAGTGACTAGGTTATCAACTACCTCTTCCGGGACGACATCGTCGATCCAGAGGACTTTTGGACACGCCTCCAAGTACATCACTACATCCTTCGCCGACATCGACACTATCGGGCCACTTTCGCGAACTATTTACAGAGTATTTTCGCTAACCCGCCTCGGAGCTGGAATCTCAACGAAACGTGCCAGCGAAGACTGGACGATCCCACGTTCCCCTTATAATGGTCAATGATAGAATGGACGTTGTTCTGATGGCGCGCCAAAGTGGAGCATGGCGCAGAAAGTATTCCTGATTTCCTGATTTCTTTCATTTCTCTTTTCTCCTCATCTTCTAAGTCTCTTTTTCCTTACACAGGTTTATCCTTATCACGCGTAGCTCTCTATCTGCAGCCTATTTGTTTTCTTTCTCCTGTGCTCCCCCATGAAAATAAAATTAAAAAGCAGTTGGTTTTCTGCTGATGGTGAGACTGCATACTTACTTACGTTTCCAAAAAAAAAAAAAAAAAAAAAAAAAAGTCCCCATCCGCCAAAAATTTTCATCTCTCGCCGTTGCATTGCTGCAATGCCCTGCGCGGCAAAGTCACCATTTCCTTCCTGTCTCTATCCAATCCTGTTTCCTTTCCATTCTTTTCACTCCAGTTATTCATGTATATATCCTGTCTCCTCTGTCGAACGCGCCCGACAGAACAGACACCACGCACATCTGTAAAACTCCATTCACCACACTAACTAGAAGTTTTGCCTAAGTCATCTTGTATACTCCCATAGTCACTCAAAAACGACACCTTCCCGTATGCGACAGCATCATCAGCAAATAACCACATATTGCTGTTCACCCTGCCCATCAGAAATCTGTCCACATTGCCTTAGAAATTCTTTTAGCAAGGTATTGTTCGTTATGATTTTTCCGTGGAAAACGTGTGTTTCAAGACGACTGGTGATACACCAGACTTGTTGAACATTATCTCGACGAGATAATGCAGAAGCGCAGTTGGCACGGGAGCTTCATAAAGAAAGCAATGATTTGTAGGAGGTACTCCCACTTCTATGTAATTACAAAATTTATGAAATTCGGACTTCCCCAACATAAGCCGCTTCAAACGAATCGTGAAAAAACCTGCATGGCTTGTTTGCAGAATCAGATTAACCTAAACACAAATGCGTTGCCGAAGATCTCCAAGTTAATCATATAAATCTGTCTTAAATTAGATTGCAAGGCTTCAGACAAGTGCAGTAGATGTGATGGGTGCGTTTTGGTTGTCTTGGATTGGCAGCACTCGCGTTTTCTTTTTAATGTCACAACTTCATACTGCGTGAAGAAAACGATTCTCAGACTACATTGCGTAATTTTGACCGTGAAATTTGATTATTTCAACTCAAAAGGACCTGTTTACTTCCGAAGTTAACAGAAGAAACGAACTGCAAAAGACACGAAACACGAAAATTTCCCGTGCATAAATTCGTAAATAATTAAGAATATGACTGTAATTTTGTTCAGTTACTACTCTAAGCCTCCCCCCATGAACCATGGACCTTGCCGTTGGTGGGGAGGCTTGCGTGCCTCAACGATACAGATAGCCGTAGTGTAGGTGCAACCACAACGGAGGGGTATCTGTTGAGAGGCCAGACAAACGTGTGGTTCCTGAAGAGGGGCAGCAGCCTTTTCAGTAGTTGCAGGGGCAACAGTCTGGATGATTGACTGATCTGGCCTTGTAACATTAACCAAAACGGGCTTGCTGTTGTGGTACTGCGAACGGCTGAAAGCAAGGGGAAACTACAGCCGTAATTTTTCCCGAGGGCATGCAGCTTTACTGTATGGTTAAATGATGATGGCGTCCTCTTGGGTAAAATATTCCGGAGGTAAAATAGTCCCCCATTCGGATCTCCGAGCGAGGACTACTCAAGAGGACGTTGTTATCAGGAGAAAGAAAACTGGCATTCTACGGATCGGAGCGTGGAATGTCAGATCCCTTAATCGGGCAGGTAGGTTAGAAAATTTAAAAAGAGAAATGGATAGGTTAAAGTTAGATATAGTGGGAATTAGTGAAGTTCGGTGGCAGGAGGAACAAGACTTATGGTCAGGTGGATACAGGGTTATAAATACAAAATCAAATAGGGGTAATGCAGGTGTAGGTTTAATAATGAATAAAAAAATAGGAGTGCGGGTAAGCTACTACAAACAGCATAGTGAACGTATTATAGTGGCCAAGATAGACACGAAGCCCATGCCTACTACAGTAGTACAAGTTTATATGCCCACTAGCTCTGCAGATGACGAAGAAATTGAAGAAATGTATGATGAGATAAAAGAAATTATTCAGGTAGTGAAGGGAGACGAAAATTTAAGTCATGGGTGACTGGAATTCGACAGTGGGAAAAGGGAGAGAAAGAAACATAGTAGGTGAATATGGATTGGGGCTAAGAAATGAAAGAGGAAGCCGTCTGTTAGAATTTTGCACAGAGCATAACTTAAACATAGCTAACACTTGGTTCAAGAATCATAAAAGAAGGTTGTATACATGGAAGAATCCTGGAGATACTAAAAGGTGTCAGACAGATTATATAATGGTAAGACAGAGATTTAGGAACCAGGTTTTAAATTTTAGGACATTTCCAGGGGCAGATGTGGACTCTGACCACAATCTATTGGTTATGAACTGTAGATTGAAACTGAAGAAGTTACAAAAAGGTGGGAATTTAAGGAGATGGGACCTGGACAAACTGACTAAACCAGAGGTTGTACAGAGCTTCAGGGACAGCATAAGGGAACATTTGACAGGAATGGGGAAAGAAATACAGTATAAGACGAATGGGTAGCTCTGAGGGATGAAGTAGTGAAGGCAGCAGAGGATCAAGTAGGTAAAAAGACGATGGCTAGTAGAAATCCTTGGGTAACAGAAGAAATATTGAATTTAATTGATGAAAGGAGAAAATATAAAAATGCAGTAAATGAAGCAGGCAAAAAGGAATACAAATGTCTCAAAAATGAGATCGACAGGAAGTGCAAAATGGCTAAGCAGGCATGGCTAGAGGACAAATGTAGGGATGTAGAGGCTTATCTCACTACGGGTAAGATAGATACAGCCTACAGAAAAATGAAAGAGACCTTTGGAGAGAAGAGAGCCACTTGTATGAATATCTAGAGCGCAGATGGAAACCCAGTTCTAAGCAGTGAGGGGAAAGCAGAAAGGTGGAAGGAGTATATAGAGGGTTTATACAAGGGCGATGTACTTGAGGACAATACTATGGAAATGGAAGAGGATGTAGATGAGGATGAAATGGGAGTTGCGACACTGCGTGAAGAGTTTGACAGAGCACTGAAAGGCCTGAGTCGAAACAAGGCCCCGGGAGTAGACAACATTCCATTAGAACTACTGATGGCCTTGGGAGAGCCAGTCATGACAAAACTCTACCATCTGGTGAGCAAGATGTATGAGACAGGCGAAATATCCACAGACTTCAAGAAGAATATAATAATTCCAATCCCAAAGAAAGCAGGTGTTGACAGATGTGAAAATTACCGAACTATCAGTTTAATAAGTCACAGCTGTAAAATACTAACGCGAATTCATTACAGACGAATGGAAAAACTGGTAGAAGCCGACCTCGGGGAAGATCAGTTGGATTCCGTAGAAATGTTGGAACACATGAGGCAATACTTACCTTACGACTTATCTTAGAAGAAAGATTGAGGAAAGGCAAATCTACGTTTCTAGCATTTGTAGACTTAGAGAAAGCTTTTGACAATGTTGACTGGAATACTCTCTTTCAAATTCTGAAGGTGGCAGGGGTAAAATACAGGGAGCGAAAGGTTATTTACAGTTTGTACAGAAACCAGATGGCAGTTATAAGAGTCGAGGGCATGAAAGGGAAGCAGTGGTTGGGAAGGGAGTGAGACAGGGTTGTAGCCTCTCCGATGTTATTCAATCTGTATATTGAGCAAGCAGTAAAGGAAACAAAAGAAAAATTCGGAGTAGGCATTAAAATCGATGGAGAAGAAATAAAAACTTCGAGGTTCGCCGATGACATTGTAATTCTGTCAGAGACAGCAAAGGACTTGGAAGAGCAGTTGAACGGAATGGACAGTGTCTTGAAAGGAAGATATAAGACGAACACCAACAAAAGCAAAACGAGGATAATGGAATGTAGTCGAATTAAGTCGGGTGATGCTGAGGGAATTAGATTAGGAAATGAGACACTTAAAGTAGTAAAGGAGTTTTGCTATTTGGGGAGCAAAATAACTGATGATGGTCGAAGTAGAGTGGATATAAAATGTAGACTGGCAATGGCAAGGAAAGCGTTTCTGAAGAAGAGAAATTTGTTAACATCGAGTATAGATTTAAGTGTCAGGAAGTCGTTTCTGAAAGTATTTGCATGGAGTGTAGCCATGTATGGAAGTGAAACATCGACAATAAATAGTTTGGACAAGAAGAGAATAGAAGCTTTCGAAATGTGGTGTTACAGAAGTATGTTGAAGATTAGGTGGGTAGATCACGTAACTAATGAGGAGGTATTGAATAGGATTAGGGAGAAGAGACGTTTGTGGCACAACTTGACTAGAAGAAGGGATCGGTTGGTAGGATATGTCCTGAGGCATCAAGGGATCACAAATTTAGCATTGGAGGGCAGCGTGAAGGGTAAAAATCGTAGAGGGAGACCAAGAGGTGAATACACTAAGCAGATTCAGAAGGATGTAGGTAGCAGTAGGTGCTGGGAGATGAAGGAGCTTGCACAGGATAGATTAGCATGAAGAGCTGCATCAAACCAGTCTCAGGACTGAAGACCACAACAACAACAACAACTACTCTAAGAGTCAATTAAATTCGCACTTGGTCATGAGTATGCTGTAATACGATGTCTTATTGAACGTAAACACAGTTTACGTTGCTGACAGCTCCCATATTCAAAATACCTGCCCATAGCGTGCCTTGCACCAATAACAGGCGAGCCGCGTAGTTGTGATTGGTGTATTCTTCGCCATGGCTGGTGAGGTTTGCAGTAAACGTGGATATCGAGATTTGTCCTGAAAATGTTGGAACTTCGGCGACTGTCGCCACTGTGGTACAGTCCATGCAGGAGGACATCAACGTGGATACTGAAAGTACCGTAGCATGGAGAAAAAATCGAGCAGGAACGTAAAATATGAAGCCGGATAAACGCACAGTATCAGCTGCTACTCACAGCGCAGGTAAGACGACCTGTACTACAATGAGTATTTTAGCAGGGATAAGCTTTCCCGAGACGACAGATGACAGTTAGATGGATGTCCCTAACGTCAAGAGGTCAATGAATAAAAGAACTGGGGAAAAAGGTCAAATGCCGGCCGTTGTGACAGAGCAGTTCTAGGCGCTTCACTCTGGAACCGCGCGACCGCTACGGTCGCAGGTTCGAATCCTGCCTCGGGCATGGATGTGCGTGATGTCCTTAGCTTATTTAGGTTTAAGTAGTTCTAAGTTCTAGGGGACTAATGACCTCAGAAGTTAACTCACATAGTGCTCAGAGCCATTTGAACCATTTTTTAGAAAGGTCAAATGAAAATTCCAGCGAAGATTCTTGAAGAGACAACGACTGGAATGTCTTTATTGCGCAACCGACAAGAAGTGTCGGCTGGAAGGAAAACAACAGAGAGACAACGCAGGATACAAAACAGCTGATTTAGAGAGATCGACGAACTTCTCAAAACAAATATAAGAAGACAGACCATAAGTACTGTACATTGGAATTCTTGAGAAAAATATTATTAAACTGCACCCAGCGACTATGGTTAAGTAAATTTATGCAAAAGTACCCACTATGAAATCTTATAATGTGAATGTGCCTCCTATTAGCAAGACCCGTGTAAAAATAAGAGCTTGCAAAAAAGTGAGACAGTACCAATCAACACAGGACAAAGTTTTCGATGAAAATAATTGGGATGTTTATATCTCCACAGAAATGTTGAACAAAAATGAAGATGTAATCAGGGACGCCGACCTTTCAGTAAGTGAAGAGGAAATATAAGAAGTTATTATTAGTGAACTTGAAGCTATACCTACAGGTTCGAAAGTATTCAAAACGATTCATGCAAAATGGAACTGAAATGCTCTGGGAACATCAAACTTGTGTATAAACACTTGAGCTCAAACCTTACCCGAATATGTATATATTCATGGGGCGAGGTGTGCTCTAGAACCGTATGTTCCTGTCGTGAGACAGTGTTTCAAATGTCTACGCTGCAGTCACATTGGCACTAAATGCAGAGGACAGACGAGATGCGAAATACAGCATGCTGTGTGCGACACATATCACAGACATACAAATCTCCGGCCCTTATGTGTATTTACTGCAAAAAAATATCATCTAGCTACAGACAGAAGGCGTCGCGAGTAGACCAATAGGAAACACATACAGGAAGTTTCTACCTGCAATAACATATTTTTTAGCGAAGCAAACAAAATATTAAATGCATATATCTATGTGACTGCAGCGTACAGTTCAGTAGAATAGTCTCTTACAAACAGTACGCCTGGTATGCAGTGCCGGAAGAGAATTTCCTGTACTGAAAAATTTCCTCTACTAAAGATAACGGTTGTTACACACCAGATAATGAAAATAAGTCAACAACTACTGTCGAGAGCAACCCATTTCACTCCTCGACGGAACGTGAAAACAGATATGGATTCTCTGCAAGGAGATAAGACCAGGAACTGAAGTGCATGTCGTTCAGCTCACATTCCTTCCTCAAGGACAGATACAACCAATAATTTCGAATGCGTGGGTACTTTCACCTCACAAAGTAAACACTGGTGAGACACAAACCGCAGACGATCACAGGTTAGTGGGCGGTATCTTCTACTTAATGTTGACTATAGTAAACTGAAACTAACTCCATCCGAACACACCTCGGAAGTCCCATTGGTACCGACCGACCGCCGTGACATCCTCTGCCGACAGGTGTCACTGGATGCGCATATGAAGAGGCATGTGGTCAGCGTACCGCTTTCCCGACTGCCGCCACTTCTGAGTCAGGTAGCTCCTCAAATGACCTTAGTGCACCCCACTAGCCAACACCACCGGGCAGACATGGATAGTCACCCACCCAAGTGCCAGCCAAGCCCAACAGAGTTTAACTTAGGTGATTTGATGGG
This sequence comes from Schistocerca piceifrons, assembly GCF_021461385.2. Taxonomy (NCBI): domain Eukaryota; kingdom Metazoa; phylum Arthropoda; class Insecta; order Orthoptera; family Acrididae; genus Schistocerca; species Schistocerca piceifrons. The sequence continues at coordinate 300,383,219 of NC_060139.1, read as the reverse complement.
AACTGGTGTTACCAATGTGGCACGGCTGTTGGTCATGTTGACTGTAATGGAGCAAATAAAATCAACGGGATGAGAAAATATGCAAGTACAAAAAAATCAGGAAAAGACATGGAACACCTTATTTAACAAGATAATGGTTAAAATTTCACGACATCAGCAGCATCCGACAAAGAAAAGTTTGCCAGAGGAATTATACCGAAATGAAGTAAATGTCGCAGCACTCTCGGAAACATGGTTTAAACGAACTTCGAGTATAATGATTCCAGCATATCGTATTATAAGAAAGGACAGGGTATACCGAGCGAGGTGGCGTAGTAGTTAGCACACTAGACTCGCGTTAGGAAGGACGATGATTAAAACCCGCATCCGGCCATCCTGATATAGGTTTTCCGTGATCTCCCTAAATCGCTTCAGGCAAATGCCGCGATGGTTCCTTTGAAAGAGCACTGCCAACTTCCTTCCTCATCCTTCCCCAATCTGATGGGACCGATGACCTAGCTGTTTGGTCCACTCCCCCAAATCAACAAACCAACCAGCAGAATAAATGGGACACGTGGCGCAGCGATTAATGTCCAGCGGAATCTTTGTTACACAATTTCACCCCTACAATTACCACCGGAGGAAGAAATCCAAGTTCTAGCCATTAGAATTCATTCACATGTGTATGGTTTCTCTCTAAACTCTGGTTACTGCTAGCCAAGAACCAGAATTCATGATAGAACATGGCAAAATGCTTTTACCCAGACGCAACCACCGTATCTAATGTGTGGTGACTTCAGTTCACACAACGTTTTGTGATAGTGTGGAGTTACAGATGACAACGGGACACGTATGGAAGATATAATTGAAAACTATGGGTTAGTGCTATTTAATGAAGAAAAACTCACCTTAGTGTTTTGTCTGAACACACTAATTTCAGAACTGAGAATATACCAAAATGTAGAGAATGGTGATAAAGCCTTTATCGAACTCAGAAACGTATCACCTTCCGAAGCAATTCCAATGAAGAAAATATCAAAGGAACCACTGAAAAATCCAACCATTTAGTGGAATACAGAACTCTCAAGAGCAACTGCTGCAAGAAAAAAACGCACTGAGATGAAATCAGCAAACCAGTCACTCGATAACTACTTACAATATAAGATGATAGATTGCCAAATGCAGAGCATTTTAAAGAGAAAGAAGAAAGAGAGCTGGAGGACATTTTGTAACTAATTACAGAAATATATTAATATCACAATATATGGAAACGTATTAAGGCTCTTCGACATAGTAACCAAGGAAATAACTGTAGAGTCTTGTACTGTACGGAAGCAAGGGAGAGGCTGCTGTTATGGGTAGCCAGTATCCTCTTTCTACAACACAAATACACACGTGTATTAATATAGTTCCTTTTTTACATGAAGCTGCTACTAACCTGGAATAGAGTCAATGTTCGTGATAGAAGCTTTCAGACAATATCGGTACTCTTGCTATTACAAACTTTAGCCTCGCCCACTATGGCCACTAATCTGGTCGTTTTGTACTGTCTTAGCCTGTGAGGTGAACCACACCTGCTATGCGAGTAGACTGACAAACTTCAACGGGTGAGTGAGTCAGTGAGACCCTCCGGTCAGGCGGCCGTGGTGGCGGAGCGATTCTAGGCGCTACAGTCTGGAAACGTGTGACTGCTACGGTCGTAGGTTCGAATCCCGCCTCGGGCATGGATATGTGTGATGTCCTTAGGTTAGTTAGGTTTAAGTAGTTCTAAGTCCTAGGGGACTGATGACCTTAGACTGTAAGTACCATAGTGCGACTTAACTTCTGAGGTCATCAGTCGCCTAGAACTTAGAACTAATTAAACCTAACTAACCTAAGGACATCACACACATCCATACCCGAGGCAGGATTCGAACCTGCGACCGTAGCGGCCGCTCGGCTCCAGACTGTTGCGCCTAGAACCGCACGGCCACTCCGGCCGGCGCTCAGAGCCATTTGAATCATTTCACTCCTCCGGTCAGCGGCGGCGGCCTAAATGCTTACTATCGAGAGGGTGTTGGCGGCTTGTTGCTTTTCAGTGTGTCTCTGGCCTTTCTTCTGAAGGAGCGCTTGATCCAGCACCTACTTATCGATCTTCGCGCTCCATCTTTGCCGACCGGTCTGCTGGCCACAGCTTACACCAGCACAATATCAGTATGAGAAGCATGGATGAATGACTCGAAGACATATTTCTAGACACAAAATAGTGCGCCCTCAATAACAGCAGAATCTCTAAGTGCCCCAAAAGAAATATCACATAACTTACCATGCTCGCCATTTACAAAGGGACAACTATCGATTGCCTTAACTTTCTCAACAAGCAGAGTACCAGGAGTCGACGATAATGATTATGAAATCCTGTGGAATTTATGTGAAAAGAGTGGCTTTGTATATTTACAATCGAATATGGTTATACGAATCATTTCCTGAAGACTGGACTACACAGATCATTATACCATTACTGAAACTTTGAAAGGATCGAACGTCTGCTGTCTCCTAAAGATCCATAGCACTATCATATCACATTACGAAAACATTGCAACAATTAATTAAAAATCGTTTGAATGGTGCCTCAAAATTAATAATACACGTCAAAATTAATAATATACTGCCAGATTATCAAAATGTTTTTCGAAAACATAACTCTACATTAGATAATCGAACGCAATTATCTCTGGATTTTTAGTTAGAAGGACCGCCCAATTATTTTTAATCACCTGTTGGACTTACACAGGGATCGATATTGAGACCTATCCTGTCAATATTTACACAGCAGACATGGGAAACAGGCTGTCGAATGCTATTCAAGTACTACAATATGCTGCTGGTTTATGCGTATACACTTCTGATAGCGGCCTTGAAGAAACGAATAAAGTAATGAGTATAACAACATTCCAGTTAGGAAACTGGTTGCCAACTAAAGGCTTACAGCTCTCAGTCGTTACGACAACTGTGGTTAACTTTGGAAGGCGCAAGATTCCACAAGGACTGACAGACACAAGATTAAATAACCAATTTTCCCAGTGCAGAGTCAAACTAAATTCCTAGTAATTGTAACGGATTCACGCCGATCATGGGTGGGTCATATTCCATACCTGACAGAGAAGACTCACCCTTGCCTCAACGTGATGCTCAAAAAAATGGTTCAAATGGCTCTGAGAACTATGGGACTTAACATCTATGGTCACCAGTCCCCTAGAACTTAGAACTACTTGAACCTAACTAACCTAAGGACATCACACAACACCCAGTCATCACGAGGCAGAGAAAATCCCTGACCCCGCCGGGAATCGAACCCGGGAACCCGGGCGCGGGAAGCGAGAACGCTACCGCACGACCACGAGCTGGGGACCCAACGTGGTGCACTCAGGTACAAGAGTGTGGTGGGAGCGGATTGTAATAGTCTGCTACGAATTTACATAGGTCTAATAAGATCTAAAATCGACCGTGGAAGACTGTTGTTCTGCAGAGGCAACAGAAATCAATTGTGAAAGTAGACAAATTCCAGTTCAGCTGCGTCAGGACTTGCCTAGGGGCTATGCATACCATGCCAACATATGCTCTGTTCGCGGAAGCCGCAGAAATACCTTACGATTGAAATTAGTGACTGATACATTCCTGCTAGAAAGAATTTGTACTTATAAAGAAACTCAACAGATTGTATCAAGAAGTCGTGGACAGACAGAGAATAAACACTGCCCTAGAAACAGAGTTAAGTAAAAGCGTCATAGATTTAACCATTTGACAGCCGGACCTGAATCATCCAAGGTTATGTACCTTGACGAAGCCTTTTTCAGGTGTATCTAATTGTTAGACACGTAGCCGGTGTAGTAAATTTCTTCAATACCACACCTGTTAGACCACGGTTAATGGGAACTATGCACAACCTTTAATAACAAATCAGCACTCCTTTCAGCATTCAGACAAATGACATCTATATTTTCGAAGAACAGAGCAAATCTAATATACGAGTAAATATGCAATATTTACAAACTCAGTATGTTGGTTTACAAATTCACAGCAGATGTAACAACATATTTGAATTCTTCTTTGCTCCATTATAAACATTGTGACAATGCTACTTGATCTGAGACGTCTATGAAGGCTTATGCGTAATTATATGCCCAAAATTGTGGATGGTTTAGTGGTGCAACTTTTCATGAGGTGGTTGTTACAATCTCTGGAACGTCTATAATGGTCAGAAACAAGACATCTTGTTCTTCCATTTTCCTATAGTAACATTTGTGTTACTGTGCATGAGTAACACTTTCATCTTTTATGATCTTTGCTTTCATTACGGTCGTTGGACCGTACTTTCTCTTTCTCCCCAATGTACCAACAGGGTGGGTTGAACGTTCACTCATCTTATGGCCTAAGGCGACGCTTCTATAGTAATTGTCGAAATACAGAGTGCGTCCGGCATTTAACAATGGACCCGTCAACTGCATCACTACACTGGAGGACATATTGTGATCTGCGGGGGCAATCTCCTTTTCCAGTATACACTTTCACACTCCAGTTGTAGCCTCGATGAGCACTCACAATCCGTTTGTTTTGTTTTGTTCTAGGGCAACGTACTTTTTTTATACTTGAGACCATATTTTTGATGTCTCCACGGAATATTCTGGTGAAACCTCAGCCCTCTTCTAAATAGCACCATACCTTCATCAGTGCACGTTTTCTCACCAGGACAATACACTTCCTGAAATGTATCGTTTAGTAGTGGTGACATAGTGGTGACATTATGTACAGCTTCCCGTTTCTTGCGCCAGAATTTTTCGAAAAATGTAGCGTACTCAAAAGGGCCTCAAATCTGTTGCGGGGAAAAGCTTTACTTACTTCACTTCTGTGCAGTACATTCTTTGAGGAATATTTCTGGAGTGTGGGTTTTAGACCCAAAACAGTCCACAGAATATATAAATAAATAAGTAAAAAATCACAAGATTTCTTCGTTATTTGTGTGTACCGTTCGTCTTCATATGATCAGCAAATCAGTCATTACAGGTTGTGATAAAATAATTCACATTTCCAGTTACATGAATCCAAGTAACTTCGGAGACGTCTCTTTGGGGCACAATTGCTGATTCGCCAACAGTTATTCTATTTCATTTTCCCGGTCTGCCTGCATCGGAATTGTCGGAATCATGATCGGAGCTCTCAGCAGAGTATTTAGAATCATCGCCGCCAAACATATTGGCCTCACTCTCACTAAATTTGCTTTCCTCGTCCAAGCCACCAGCAATTGGCCCCGTGTTTGCCACTGTCACAAACACACAAGAAAACAAATCAGCTTTAGTAGCTGATGATATCTGCTTTCCAAAAGAAACAAATGCCAGAGCAAAACAGTTAGTAGAAACCTGCATTGTTGATAATTTCCCTCGATATTCCCATATTTATACTGACGGCTACAAAACCCCATATAGTGGTAGAATGGGTTACGCCCAAGCAAGGGGCTCCAAGTATTTGAATTCGCTTCCCAGGGAACCTTCTTCTCGGCAGAAAACACAGCTATACTCTTAGCTTTAAAGTATTCGCAGAACTTCCCAATTAGAAACATTTTGATTTTAACGGATTGCAGAAGGTTACTCCAAGATATACAGACATCTGCCATAGTCATGAAAAGTAATTCAGTAGTAATAGATACCATGAAAACTACCAAGGAAAATAAAGATCTCGGAAATATGAAACAAATTATGAGGACTAAAGGACATGCTAACATTAAATGTAATGAAATGCTCGATGACTTAACTAAAACCGCCGGTCAAGACAGTATTTTTAAAAACATTTTGTTACTGTCATCATATCTGAAGACTGCACTCTATAAAAGAGTAAGACGTCAATGGGAAAAATAATATAAATTATCACAAGGCATCAAAGAGAAATATTGTGGTCAAATACAACCAAACATTCATTCGACGCCCTGTATCCACACAATTATGGCGAATAAAAAATTTGTAATTGCAAATCATCAAACTGACATTATGACCACCTACATAATATCCGGTACGTCCACTTTTTGCATGGTGAACAGCGGCAGCGCATCGTGACACGAAAGAATGACGCCTTGGTAGGTCGCTGGAGGGAATTGGCACCACATCTACACACACAAGTCACCTAATTCCCGTAAATGCCGGGGAAGGTGTCGATGACCTCTGATCGCGTTCACATCTACCGAGTCTGGCGGCCAGCACATCAACTGGAACTCGCCACTGTGTTCCTTGAGCAACTCCATCACTCCTGGTCTTGTGACATGGCGTATTCTCTTGTTGGAAAACGTCACAGCCGTCGGGAAACACGATCGTAATGGCGGGGTATATGTGATCTGCAACCAGTATACGATACGCTTTGGCCGTCCAGTGCCTAGCTCGAGCTTCGCTGGATCCATGGATGCCCACGTGACTATTTCGTAGCCGCCGATGTCGTGGCGTTACCACTGGCACATGTGTGGTTCGTCAGCTGCGGAGGCCCATTGTCAGGAGTGTTCAGTGCACTGTGTGTTCACACACACTTTTACTCTGCCCAGCATAAAATTCAGACTCTGGTTCTGCCACACTGCATCGCCTGTCCTCTTTTATCAGTCTTCCCAGATCACGACATTCGACATCTGTGATGACAGATGGCCGCCCAACCTCACGACGTCTGGACGAGATTTCATCTTGGTTTCGATGCTTGTTGAAGAAACTCACCACAGTACTACCCGAAAACCCGATAAGTCGTGCAGTTTCCGGAATGCGCGTCCCGAGTCTCTGGACCATCACAATCTTCCCTCGATCAAACTTAGATAGATCGCAGTCCTTTCCCATACTCCACACGGACAGCATGCTCATTGATACTACATGCATTGTGGGTGTGTCTGATTAGTAGTCATTCCTCATGTTCAGGTTGATCAGTGTAAATAATGTAAACCATAATCACATTTCACAGTCTATAAGAAAACAAAACAGATTCTAAACTACCACAGTGAATGGAGCAAAATAAAAAGAAGAAAAAAAATTACTTATCCCAATGAGCTGTATCTTCATAACTGATGTCATTGCTCCAGGTGGTTCCTGCATTTCTCTGTTTGTTTGAGATACTGCTAGCTGGAGAGGGACACATTCCTGTCGCTCGGCAGTCGCCTCGTCTGAAACTGTTGCTCAGCAACGGCATGGTCTGATGCAGGAACTCGCGTATTGTTGAGAACATCATCACGTCGCGATTTGTCGTTTATTATTAGAATAATCTACGCATAATTAAGGAAACTATCTAGGAGTAACAGCAGGGCGTAGCTGGGTTGGGGCACCTGGGACAATTCCCCAGGACTCCCGAGAATATGTGTTCGACGACGCACGAAGCAAAGAAAATGAAAAATTAATAAAACAGTAGAGTCAAGCGAAGTTGTGTAAATAAAATGAATCTTAGGTTATGAGCAGGATGTGTTACGTGCAATGCTTTAGTGACGATTATCTGTTTATGCATTGATAAATCAGAGAAAAGTTGTGAAGGCTATAATTCGCTTCGCTGGAGTATTAGTAATAAAATATGCTGTACTTTAAGTTTTATAACATATTTCACTTTTTTACTCAAGTTTGAGCAGAGTGTGTTTGTTAAAGATTTAGTAGGCTATACTGTTTGTGTATGTTAGGTAGGGAGGAGAAGTGTGGCTGTGAGAGACGATTTGTGGGCGACGTTCTGTTCTTTTGGGAATGAGGCATGGTGTAGAGATGGGCGTCCGGGGGGATGAGGGACCCAGCTGGGAACTCGTACTTGACCCAGAGCCCCTTTGACAGTAGTTATACCCCTGTTCGAGGGCGTACTTTCGTACAAGCGCCAATCGATCTATTGGTTACTCCTATGTACAGTGTATTAAGTAAGATTGTGGTCGGGGTAATCAGTAGAAAAATGTATTTGACAACAAAATAAAATTTATACATGCAGCATATATGAAAAGAAGAAAAATACAATTGCAATTAGTAAAACGTCCAGTGATGCGCCACGTGATAATTGCTTGGCACCTACAAGGCATGCCTGAAACCAAGTTTTCCACGTATTTACGCGCGGATAACTTCAGATGCGTCGAATTCACGTTGACAGCTGTTTCAAAGTGAATTTTGCTTGCACTTGACGCAATGGGTTTCCCGAAAAAAGTCTTATAATCATTTTCTTTACTTTGCAGTCACTTTACTGATTGAGCCACGTTCTTTAAAGTCATCCACGTTTTTAACCAATTTATTGCGTGTTAGCTACTATTGTATGAATGACTTTCACTTCCACATTTTTTAGACGCCGCAGCTTTTAGAGTGGCTACAGAGAAACACAGTCTCAGCACGTGACTCGTAAGCTTCACTCGTGTCTCTTCTTGTATTTCTCAGTCAAGAATTTAAAGCAAACTAATGCTTTATGGACTTCGCATAAAGGACTAAGTCTCTCTCTATTGGGCTGTGAAAGAACTAAGGCGAAATCTTTCACCACATTGTGTAATGCCGACCGTGTTCTTACTTAACATACTATATACCTCGAAAAAGGATATGAATGTACAACTAGGGAGATTTGAGATCACTCGGAGGCTGCCCAACGGTTGTTCTTCCCGTGAACCATTCGCGACTGCAACCAGAAAAGGGGAAAGTAACACTGGTACACAAAGAACTCTTCGCCACACATCGTGAGGTGGCTTTCGGTTTACAGATCTAGATGTACAAAATTTAAATATGGTCACAGAGTTATTAGTTAACAAAATTACCCACAACCATCGCTATACATGTGCATTTTAGTGATTTCTGAGTCTTACTTTAAATGCTATTGACATTTTATCCAAAGTAGGACAAATAAGAAAGTATTTCACCAGAGGTCAGTTTATAATGGAGAGATTCTTGAGAACAACAACAGTGGGTAAAATTTCTACATTTTATGCTCATTGTACTATCCCGCGGGAGAATCAAGTTTCGTAGTTACGTACCTCGGAATCTTCGATGTGTTACAAACAGTATTTCATTATCATTATTATGATCATTTTTTTCGGAACTGATGTCAATTCACAAGCAGCTCACAAACAACTTAGACGGGCTGGACGAGAATACGGAAATCCCATGAGGAATCCATACTCTAACATAAATGCAGATGCTGGCCAAGCAAGCATTTTGCACTGATGTAATTCTGCATGATCGCCACCTGTGCAATGTCCTCAACACGTTGCAAGTGTCAGCCGTGGCCAGAACAGTATTCTATGTAGTTGCGGGTGCATTATGTCCGGGCTCAGCGCATTCAAGCGTGGGCAGATTGTTGGCGCTCCGTAGCTCCCGCCCCTGTGTCTGGTGTTTCAAGAGAATCCGTGTAGAACATTAATATCACGAACGGAGAAAGCAGAGAAACAATATGCACTAAATCACAATGCAGACAAAAGAGTGTGTTGAGTGGTCGTGATGGACAGTCGTTGAAGAGGATTATGGGGAAAAATAAGGTGACGACAGCTGCAGAAGTCACTGCAGAACTACATGTCTCACTCACAGACCCTTTCAACACCAAAACAATACGAAGGATGCTCCATAAGCAGGGATCTGCAGGGCGACCTATAATTTCAAAACTACTCACCAGTGATGGAGATGCCCGTAACAGAAAAATGTGGTGCTGAATGCCTAAAATCTGTACTATGGAGCAATGGACTAATGCCATTTGGTCGGATGAATCTTGCTGCACACTGTTCCCAACTTCTGACCAAGTTTACGCTCCAAGGGCGAAACATGGCAGGAGTTCGGAGATCATTTGGGTAGTCATATCGTGGCACTACATAGGTCCCATGGTTACTCTGCAACGTCGTGTGACAACCAAGGATATTTTGGCTCATAAGATCCAACCCATGGTTGTTGTTGTTGTTGTGATCTTCAGTCCTGAGACTGGTTTGATGCAGCTCTCCATGCTACTCTATCCTGTGCAAGCTTCTTCATCTCCCAGTACCTACTGCAACCTACATCCTTCTGAATCTGCTTAGTGTATTCATCTCTTGGTCTCCCTCTACGATTTTTACCCTCCACGCTGCCCTCCAATGCTAAATTTGTGATCCCTTGATGCCTCAAAACATGTCCTACCAACCGATCTCTTCTTCTAGTCAAGTTGTGAAACAAACTTCTCTTCTCCCCAATCCTATTCAATACCTCCTCATTAGTTACGTGGTCTACCCACCTTATCTTCAGCATTCTTCTGTAGCACCACATTTCGAAAGCTTCTATTCTCTTCTTGTCCAAACTGGTTATCGTCCATGTTTCACTTCCATACATGGCTACACTCCATACAAATACTTTCAGAAACGACTTCCTGACACTTAAATCTATACTCGATGTTAACAAATTTCTCTTCTTCAGAAACGATTTCCTTGCCATTGCCAGTCTACATTTTATATCCTCTCGACTTCGACCATCATCAGTTATTTTACTCCCTAAATAGCAAAACTCCTTTACTACTTTAAGTGTCTCATTCCCTAATCTAATCCCTTCAGCATCACCCGATTTAATTTGACTACATTCCATTATCCTCGTTTTGCTTTTGTTGATGTTCATCTTATATCCTCCTTTCAAGACACTGTCCATTCCGTTCAACTGCTCTTCCAAGTCCTTTGCTGTCTCTGACAGAATTACAATGTCATCGGCGAACCTCAAAGTTTTTACTTCTTCTCCATGAGTTTTAATACCTAGTCCGAATTTTTCTTTTGTTTCCTTTACTGCTTGCTCAATATACAGATTGAATGACATTGGGGAGAGGCTACAACCCTGTCTCACTCCCTTCCCAACCACTGCTTCCCTTTCATGCCCCTCGACTCTTATAACTGCCATCTGGTTTCTGTACAAATTGTAAATAGCCTCTCGCTCCCTGTATTTCACCCCTGCCACCTTCAGAATTTGAAAGAGAGTATTCCAGTTAAAGTTGTCAAAAGCTTTCTCTAAGTCTACAAATGCTAGAAACGTAGGTTTGCCTTTTCTTAATCTTTCTTCTAAGATAAGTCGTAAGGTTAGTATTGCCTCACGTGTTCCAACATTTCTACGGAATCCAAACTGATCTTCCCCGAGGTCCGCTTCTACCAGTTTTTCCATTCGTCTGTACGGAATTCGCGTTAGTATTTTACAGCTGTGACTTATTAAACTGATAGTTCGGTAATTTTCACATCTGTCAACACCTGCTTTCTTTGGGATTGGAATTATTATATTCTTCTTGAAGTCTGAGGGTATTTCGCCTGTCTCATACATCTTGCTCACCAGATGGTAGAGTTTTGTCATGACTGGCTCTCCCAAGGCCATCAGTAGTTCTAATGGAATGCTGTCTACTCCCGGGGCCTTGTTTCGACTTAGGTCTTTCAGTGCTCTGTCAAACTCTTCACGCAGTATCTTATCTCCCAATTCATCTTCATCTACATCCTCTTCCATTTCCATAATATTGTCCTCAAGTACATCGCCCTTGTATAAACCCCCTATATACTCCTTCCACTTTTCTGCCTTCCCTTCTTTGCTTAGAACTGGGTTGCCATCTGAGCTCTTGATATTCATACAAGTGCTTCTCTTCTCTCCAAAGGTCTCTTTAATTTTCCTGTAGGCAGTATCTATCTTACCCCTAGTGAGACAAGCCTCTACATCCTTACATTTGTCCTCTAGCCATCCCTGCTTAGCCATTTTGCACTTCCTGTCGATCTCATTTTTGAGACGTTTGTATTCCTTTTTGCCTGCTTCATTTACTGGAATTCTTCAGTAGGAAAAGGGAGAGAAGGAAACATAGTAGGTGAATATGGATTGGGGGGAAGAAATTAAAGAGGAAGCCGCATGTTTCGACTCAGGTCTTTCAGTGGTACCCATGGTACGATGTTCATTTCCCAGTTGTGATGTCAGGCCCCTGTTTACACGGCTCGCATCGTCCAGGACTGGTTTTGTGAGCACGAGGGTGAATTGTTGCACCTTCTCTGGCCACCACACTCACGAGTTCTCAACATTTTGTGGCTTTGGAGAAGATGTGTAATTGCTATTCACCTTCATCAGCGTTAACTGAAGTTGTCACTATTTATCAGGAAGAATGGTGCGAGATTCCCTTGAAAACCCCGTGTTTATCGATTCCAGTATGACTGGAAGCTGTTTTTAATGCTAACGGGTTTCATGCTGTATTAGAGACGGTAATGTTTTGTTCTCATGGTGTTTCCGTAGCTTTGCCCAACGCCTGTCCTTCCACCATACATACCAGCAAATCAACGGTTTACTAACTTACACTGTCACATAGATACTTGAAAATATACTGGTTCGTCATATTTTTAGTATGTATTGTCCCGGAAATAAATTAAAAGAAACTTCAAACCCCCATTTCCAACGAAGCGTTGCGAACTCTCCTTGGCTGTGAGGCAAATACCGGAACTGGGAATGCCCTCCCCATTGTTCCCAACGAGGATCCCCTCTGCCTTGCTGCCAGCTCACCTGGTATTTGGCTGATACGAATTGCGCTCTACAATGGGCCACATCTCGAACTGTCCGCCCTAACCATTGGGATACACAATGAAATTTATAAAATGCCCCTAGTATGTGTTCACTTCACTGTCGATTCTGAGATGCACAAGGACGATAAAAAATTGTTTCATCCATTATTGATGACATGAAGTATACTTCACTTTACCTTCAGTAACAACTTAAAACCAAACCCCGTGACTGAATCATCCATGAGGGAGATTGAAGGCCATTCAATCCTTCACCTGAGGAATTACTGGACGGTAAATCTGATGAGTAATGTGGTCAGAACAAGGTTCCCCAATCACTACTGTTGACGCTGCAAACGGGTGCCACTTCTTCCCCTCCATGTGTCTCCGGTCGCCGATAAAGGTCTCGGGCACCATCGGGAAACTAACTCTGTTTCCACTAGAATGTTGTCGAATAGGGCACTTTCCCCCAACGATTTTTGGAATGTAGTTGATTGAAAGATCTCAGATACAGAAAACACGGTTTTCAGATGCCTGCAAACTCAGTAAAATATGAAAAATGAGACCAAACGAAAGAAATCACAGAAAACTGTCTGAAAATGTACTTCACTACTAAATTAGGGTCAGTTGACGCAAAAAAATCATTTTTTCACAAGAAAATCTGAGCACCTTCCGTTCTGACACTGTTTGGAAAAATGCTAAAAAGTTTTACCGATCGGTAACATAGCATTACGCGTGAAAACTGTTGGACATGATAAAATAAATTACCCAGATCTAGAAAAAAATATCAGACAAACTGAGTCGGCATATTATTAGTCAGACAACTTATCGATATTCAGAAATTGTTAAATATAGTATTGAAGCGTATGAAAGTCCTTGATGGAAGCCAGTGAATAAGTTAAAACTCTCAAATTCTGGTATGGTTAATAAAGAGGTTATTCGAAGCCGTCGTAGTGAAGTTCAACACTGTCTTCATAAACTGCGCCAAAGAAAATTCGGATGAAGTTTGAAAATTATAGTTCATTCAAAGTGAAAGCATCCTAGTCATCAAAATCACGCTTCAGGTCATAACCAAGATCTTGAATGTCTTGTTCTGCAAAACAAACAATATTAGTCAATATCAACCATTTCTTTATAAAAATCTTACAGGTAAAATTCATGTCAACTTCACTTTTTGAGGTTGTTGATTCTTCGTCGCTAATTTCTGGTAGTTAGCTTCCAGAGAAACTCGAAAAAAAATCGTAAGATGCCTCGATGTCATCCCATCCGAAATCTGTGGGATTTCTCTCTGTCAGATATTTTGTAAGAGTGTTGCTTCGTATTTGTTGAATAAATTTTGTTTTCAATAAATGTTGTTCCAATTCTACTTTACACAGCGGTCGCAATTAGATAAATCCTGATTTAGAGTTGTAGAAGAAAGTTCACTGTTCATTTTATACCGTTTTCTAAAAATATTTGTTTTACCTGATTCGACATCATTAATTTTTTTCCGCAGTATTATCCGCAACGCGAACTGCTCTAATACGTTCAATATATTCCCCGTATCAGAAGTACATCTGCCTAAATCTGCGAAAACCTTTAGGTAGCTTGGAACTTTCAGTATTGTCAATCGGCCTCTTTTCCCATTCTGTGAATGCGGGGTTGTAATCGCAGATGGTGATAGCAAGAAAAGCAGGTAATGATTTTGCTAGAGATGATTCCAATATCTCATACAAGTGCGAAACATGAATATAACGGCGGGAATTACCAATGTCAATACCCATCTAAATGTTGACGGAACTTTTTATAAATTCCATATTCCCGTGGACTACAGTTCAAGCGTCAGTCTAAGAACACTGAACAGATACTCAACACCGAATAATTCGACGAAAATGATTCACACTCTTAGTGTCTGCCTCCTCGTGTTCATGATCTGATTAAAAGTACCACCTTCAACCGAACATTCATTGCACATGCCTGATTAATACGGGTGGCTTTGTACACGATGATCTGCGCCGTGTCATGTTGTGACCAATAATTAATTAAAATTTGACCGGAGTTTTTTTTTTTTTAATTTGATATTTCTCAATTCCTTTGTGAAGTCCAGAGGTCTTGGTTGTTGCGGTCCTGAAATGTGAAAATCTACCGATTTTGTGCTTTCGGACAGTCAATGTTCTGTGTCCTTCATAGATGAGCAGAAATACATTTCAGGTACTAGGTCGACCCTTGAAACATCATGTTTACACACAATATGCAAAATTTTCTTCGAAAGATTTACAAAATTCGTGGAATGTCTCTTACGGTATCCAGTAAAAATAATCCCTCAACGATTAGAATTAGGTTCAAGTGCTTTCAGTTTTGTTTCCTTGGTGTCACATCAACGCGGTTTTGTCCGTATATTTATTGTCCCGTCCACGTGACAAATGGATAGCGGTACTGGAGTCATCGGATAACAAAAGATTTCTAAAAACTTTTTTTCTATGAATAACGCTAAAAGGTTCTCAACATAGGAGCGTAACAAGAGTCCAGACGCTCTTTTCGTTTTTGGAACTATACGTAACATCGGAATATCTTAAAATAATATATTGGTAATTTCGATTGCCATTCAAAACGTTTAAAAAATTGAACCGGATGGCTATAATAGAGTTCGATGGAATTCATTAACGTTTTTGAATATACACTTAAGCCAACTGGGTTTTGAGGCGAACAACTCGTCGAGCCATGTCCGGAGCGTATTTTCATCCAGATAGGAATTTCCTTGAAGGTTGTTCGATAGAGAGCGGAAAATGTGAAAATCTGAGGACGCGAGATCAGGTGAATAAGGTGGGCGGGGAACGGCTTCCCAACCCATCTACTGCATGCTGTTCCTTTGTGAGTCTAGCAGAGTGAGGGTGCACGTTATCGTGGAGTAGCATCACTTCACGCCGTCTTCCTGGTGCTTGTTCTTGGACTGCGTCTGCAACACGTCTCAGTTGTTGTCAATAAATGGCTCTGAGCACTATGGGACTTAACATCTGAGGTCATCAGTCCCCTAGACCTTAGAACTACTTAAGCCTAACTAACCTAAGGGCATCACACACATCCATGCCCGAGGCAGGATTCGAACCTGCGTAGAACCGCTCGGTCACCACGGCCGGCTGTTGTCAGTAAATGTCAGTAGTGTTGGTTACATCTCGGGGAAGAAACTCGTAGTACACCACACCGTCGAGGTTCCACCAGATGTCTAATATTATTTTTGTGGGTGCTGGCAGGCCTTTGTACTGGTAGTTGCTGTTTTGTTTGGACTCAACCATTCGTTTCTTTCCCTTGAGTTAATATAAATACATAATATCTCGTTACCAGGAACTATAAAGGTTAGGAGTGGTCGGTGTTGTTCCCGAGCCAATTGATGACGAGCAAGCAGAGATGCTCATATGGCCATCCGCTGAATTTTGTGTTTTAGTTTAGAGCATACGATACCCATACACCCGATTTTTGAACCTTCCCCACTCCATGCAATTGTTGCACGATGGCGGAATGATCACAGTTTTATCACATCTGCTAGTTCTCGAGTACACTGACGTGATTCATTGTGGACTAATGTGTTTAAACGACCTTCATCTAACTCCGTAGGTCTACCCAGACGTTGAGTCACTCATGTCAAAACGATCTTCGTTAAAACGAGAAAACCGTTTTCTTGCCGTACTGTGTCCGATGGCACCATCGCCGTATACGTCGCAAACGTTTCTGGATGCCTCCACCACTGTCACTTCTCTATTGAACTCAAACAGAAGAATATTTCGGAAATATTCAGATTTCTCAACTTTGCACCTCACGTTCTAGCGTCCACAGCTCCACTTACTGTCTCCAAATGACACAATGACGATATGTAAACTCAAATAGCAACAGTGAGCTGCAAATAGAAAATGACAATCGATAAAAAAAAGCCTAGCGGTCCTAATACCAATAGGCAAAACAAAAAAGGCTACAAAGATGTACACTAGTTTTCCACTTAAATATCTGGGGCACAGCTATAACAAATGGATTTTTACTACATATATTCTTTCATGAATTCTATCTCGGTGTGATTCCCGTTATCTGTGTTAAACAGTACCCTTCGAACACACTGCTTCTTTCACATCGATGGAGGTGATGTCGTAGTTAACACAATGGACTCGCTTTCAGGAGAAGTGGAGTTCAAATCCGTTGTCTCTCGAAATCGCTCTAGAAAAACAACGAGATGGTTCCACTGGGAAGAAAACGGCCGATATTCTTTCTTATCCGTGTCGTTCAAAATACGTCTTCCCTAGCTAATGGTCTCATTGAGGAAGAGAAATGAGATCATGATCTTTGCTTTCTCTAAATTTGTATTTCCCATCCCATCACGGCATTTCTTTATGTCCTTGTACAGGAGCCGATTTTCATTAAGTTCTTTTCCTTCAAATAAGAGAGCAGTAAGTGCTTCTCAAGTACTCCAGTTCTGGTTTTCCTTGGCATCTCATTTTGACCAACCGTTTGAATACAGCTGCACTTGATACTTGAAATTACAGGCAATTACTCTTGTTTCGGACTCCATTTCCTTGTAGCGTGTGTTGTTGGATCAATAGCTGTAGCTGTGTCTTGGGTCTCTTTCGTCTCCCCTCTTAAGACTCTGAAGTAATACAGATTACCGAAAGATGGAAGAAATGGGCTTCAGAGATTTACCAACCATCACAGTCCACTGATCCACAAAAAGGTACAGCAGAGAAGCTACAGATGAATCAAAATCAGTATAGTCTGGCACTGTATCTATTTAGAAATGGCCACGTAAATGAGAGGTAGCCCTTTCACAAGTTTTCTAACGTATCGGTCACAATAAAGCAGCAGCTGGGTGAACAGTGGACTTGCTGTTGGACAAGCAAATACAACAAAAGTTCATACTAATAATAACGTCTTCAGTATTAAGACCAGGCACTCGAGAGAGCGCAAAATGAATTAACATGAATCAGTATAACAAAACGAGCTAGCCGTGGGTCACGAATGCGGTCACAGTAATAGGGGTCGGACAATAGAGCTTACCACGCCAACAGTGCATCTCCACGGAATACGAGAAGGTCCTTGTAACCAACCTAACAGAAGTTGGAGGTACAGCCGTCCATGCTGTTCTGGGCTACTGGAGCGGCCAACACTGTGTCTTCAAGTTGGGTGACCCAAATGGGACGGATTCCCAGAACGCCGATGACTATGTATGACTCTGCCACCGTGTGGCTTCCACTACGATTCGAATTAACGGCCAGGAAACCTAGTCAGATTTCGCCATCTTGGGCGTTTTCTGTACTAAATAAGTGAGGAATACCAAAATTATAATGCTCCCTCCAAGCGATGATCCTTTATGTAGACAATATCTCGGTAGTGTCTGCGGGTTGCCGAAATTTAGTTTAATATTTCTAATTAAGTAAGTAAGATCCAAGATATGTGGATTAATTAACCGATACGTCCGTGTTCAGATTAGATTAGATTAGATTAATTATTCATTCCATAGACCCACAAAAGAGGACAGCCACCTGGGTGTAGAACGTGTCAGATAAACACATTAGAAAAATGAAATTAGAAAAACTTGAGTTTCATTCATTTTAATGATCCGCAGTCAATAAACCGTAAATTTATGTACATGAATTAAAATTAAACTTATAATATTTACAGGTTAAATACATACATATGCTTTCATTAAATCCATCATTCACACAGTTGGTAGTTACTTTGCTATTACAATCAAGTATTATAAAAAATTAAAGTAAATTCTTCATTTCAATAATTCTCAGTTAAGAACAGTCAAATTACGCACAAAAACATTCCACTATTTACAGACTTAAGACTTACATCTACTTTCCATACATCCATCATTCACACAGTAGGCAGTTGCTTGGCAATTACAACCAAGTATTGTCAAAAATTAAAGTATCAGTTTACTCGTAAATGTTTTGGGAGTTCGAATCAGTGATCAGAATTAAAGGATTAATTTTATTACTCTCTCATTCATTGTTGTGGGGGCTGATGTGGACAGGCGCTGTGGCCTCTGCAGGTGCCTTATGAGCCTGACAAAGTCACTACCTTACGTCATGTTCGTTCTAACTGCAGTGAATTATCTTACGGCTACAATTCTTCCAGAACGAAGTGCTGGCGTGTGGAATTTATAACGTGACATTGAGTAAAACTGTCAGGAAACGAAGATAGATTTTTTCCATATTGGGCGTTTTCTCTACTAAATAATGGCAAAAATTATCATGCTCCCTCCAAGCGGTGATCCTCTATGTAGAATTTTCGTTGGGGGTGGGGGTAATTCAGTGTTTACATTGCCTTGCTTTTTGGCAAAGATAAACATTTCTGTCATATGTAACTATACTCATGTCATCTTAAATCTGAACCCCTAATTTTTTTTATGAAATGAGCTTCTTATTATGTGCATCCTGATTGTGATACCCATGAAGAAAGTTCAAAAATTTATACACCAAAACAACAAACGAAATAGTAGTGATTCACAGTTGGTTTCATATATTACCACTTACCCCCTTTTGTAAACGTGAATTTGTGAACAAAATAGCCTGAAATGATCGGGCGATCTGGTCGACGTCGGCCGTCGGCGGAATCGCCCTTTGACGGCTGCACTGTGACTTGTATCCATAACTATCGCGGCTCGCATATCTCGACCCGTCCTTACAGCGCATCAGATTTCACGAGGAAGATATGACTGCCGTATGAAGCGATTCCCGGTTAATGACAAACATATGACACCAGTGGTTCATTAACTGAAGTACGGGTAGGAAATATTCCTGAGGCGAAACTGAGAAGATATGATGAAAACTATGTGTTGCTAAGCTTCACATAAATCATTGCCAATGGTGAAGAACGTCATCAGCGTGTAATTTATTTAACCATTTTAGGTGCTGATAGACTCACGCTTAACAGGTTAAAGAAACATCTTGAAACTAAACTTGAATCTAACGTAGCTAATTTTTTTTTTTATCTGAAGAATTCCATTTTTACATTTTAGGTCAATATGTGCTTTGACACCGAAGTCATCATAATCAGCGTGAACCACTTGACATCCATTGCAAAACAGAGTACCCCTCCATTTTTGTCTAGCCATTACAGTCTTCAGTTACACAAACGTATGTGGCTCCTGACTGTTGCCATCTACACATTCTCTCCAATAGTGTACGGTACTCTTTTGTCCAAGGGCCATCCAGTCGCCTGGCAACATGTCCCGCTCATATCCAGTACATTTTCATTACCATCATAATAACGTCTTTCCCTGCAGTGTGTTTCCTGTCTCTTCTCTTTATTCATAATATGCATCTGTACATTCCTCCCTAACTAACTGTCATATATTCAATGGTTTCTACGTCGAAAATACACGTCCACTCCCTCAAGTCAAAATTGGTAACGGTTACCTATTGGAATCTTCGTCTTGTAAACCCTATTCAGTTTCATCTACATCTACATGATTGCTCTGCAATTCTATATTAAGTGCCTGACAGAGGGTTCATCGAACCACCTTCAAGCTATTTCTCTACCGTTGCACTCTCGAACAACGAGCGAGAAAATCGAACATTTTTCCATGTGAGCTCTGATTTCTCTTATTTTATTACGATGATTATTCTTCCCTATGTAGGTGGGCGTCAACAACACACTCTGAGGACAAAGTTGTTCAAATGGTTCAAATGGCTCTGAGCACTATGGGACTCAACTGGCGAGGTCATTAGTCCCCTAGAACTTAGAACTAGTTAAACCTAACTAACCTAAGGACATCACAAACATCCATGCCCGAGGCAGGATTCGAACCTGCGACCGTAGCGGTCTTGCGGTTCCAGACTGCAGCGCCTTTAACCGCACGGCCACTTCGGCCGGCGACAAAGTTGTTGATTGAAATTTCATGATAATATCCTACTGCAGTGAAAAATGCCTTTGTTTTAATGAATGCCTCCTCAATTCACATATCATATCCGTGGCATTCTTTCTCCTATTTCGCGATAATACAAAACGAGCTGACATTCTCTGAACTTTTTCGATGTCCTCCGTCAGTCTTGTCTGACGTGGATCCGTCGCCGCACAGCAGTACTCCAGAAGTGGGCGGACAAACGGAGTGTGAGTAGTCTTTTTAACGGTCCTGTTGCATTTTCTAAGTGTTCTGCCAGTAAACCACAGTCATCGGTTTGCATTCCACACAACATTATCTACACTCCTGGAAATGGAAAAAAGAACACATTGACACCGGTGTGTCAGACCCACCATACTTGCTGCGGACACTGCGAGAGGGCTGTACAAGCAATGATCACACGCACGGCACAGCGGACACACCAGGAACCGCGGTGTTGGCCGTCGAATGGCGCTAGCTGCGCAGCATTTGTGCACCGCCGCCGTCAGTGTCAGCCAGTTTGCCGTGGCATACGGAGCTCTATCGCAGTCTTTAACACTGGTAGCATGCCGCGACAGCGTGGACGTGAACCGTATGTGCAGTTGACGGACTATGAGCGAGGGCGTATAGTGGGCATGCGGGAGGCCGGGTGGACGTACCGCCGAATTGCTCAACACGTGGGGCGTGAGGTCTCCACAGTACATCGATGTCGTCGCCAGTGGTCGGCGGAAGGTGCACGTGCCCGTCGACCTGGGACCGGACCGCAGCGACGCACGGATGCACGCCAAGACCGTAGGATCCTACGCAGTGCCGTTGAGGACCGCACCGCCACTTCCCAGCAAATTAGGGACACTGTTGCTCCTGGGGTATCGGCGAGGACCATTCGCAACCGTCTCCATGAAGCTGGGCTACGGTCCCGCACACCGTTAGGCCGTCTTCCGCTCTCGCCCCAACATCGTGCAGCCCGCCTCCAGTGGTGTCGCGACAGGCGTGAATGGAGGGACGAATGGAGACGTGTCGTCGTCAGCGATGAGAGTCGCTTCTGCCTTGGTGCCAATGATGGTCGTATGCGTGTTTGGCGCCGTGCAGGTGAGCGCCACAATCAGGACTGCATACGACCGAGGCACACAGGGCCAACACCCGGCATCATGGTGTGGGGAGCGATCTCCTACACTGGCCGTACACCACTGGTGATCGTCGAGGGGACACTGAATAGTGCACGGTACATCCAAACCGTCATCGAACCCATCGTTCTACCATTCCTAGACCGGCAAGGGAACTTGCTGTTCCAACAGGACAATGCACGTCCGCATGTATCCCGTGCCACCCAACGTGCTCTAGAAGGTGTAAGTCAACTACCCTGGCCAGCAAGATCCCCGGATCTGTCCCCCATTGAGCATGTTTGGGACTGGATGAAGCGTCGTCTCACGCGGTCTGCACGTCCAGCACGAACGCTGGTCCAACTGAGGCGCCAGGTGGAAATGGCATGGCAAGCCGTTCCACAGGACTACATCCAGCATCTCTACGATCGTCTCCATGGGAGAATAGCAGCCTGCATTGCTGCGAAATGTGGATATACACTGTACTAGTGCCGACATTGTGCATGCTCTGTTGCCCGTGTCTATGTGCCTGTGGTTCTGTCAGTGTGATCATGTGATGCATCTGACCCCAGGAATGTGTCAATAAAGTTTCCCCTTCCTGGGACAATGAATTCACGGTGTTCTTATTTCAATTTCCAGGAGTGTATATGTGCCAATGTAAATGATTCTAAATTGTAATCCCTACTACTTAGTTGAATTTACAGCCTTCAGATTTTTGTGTTTTATCCTGTAACCGAAATTCAGCTGATTCCTTTTGGTGTTCATGTGAATGACTTCACACTCTTCTTGATTTAGAGTCAACTGCCACTTTTTACACCATACAGACATCCTTTCTAACTCATTTTGTAGCTCGTTTTGACACATCCGATCACTTTCATGGCGGTAAAGGACAGCATCATCTGCAAAAAAGTCTAAGAGGGCTGCTCATATTGTCTCATAAGTCGTTTATGTAGATCAAGTACAACTGAGGGCACATAATACTTCATTGGCGAACCCCAGATATTACTTCCTGTTTTACTCAATGACTTTTCGTCAGTTATTACAAAGTGTCACCTTTCTGAAGGAAATCACGAATCCAGTTAGACAACTGAGATCATACTCCATAAGCAAGCAATTTAATTAGAGGTCGTTTGTGAGGAATGGTGTTAAAAGCCTTCTGGATATCTAAAAATATGGAATGTTCACATGTGTGTTAATACCTAAGGGACCAAACTGCTGAGGTCAGAGTCTTACACACTACTTAAACTAACTTAAACTAACTTATGATAAGAACAACACATACACCCATGCCCGAGGAAGGACTCGAACCTCCGGCGGGAAATATGGAATCAATTTGACATCATCTGCCGATAGTTATCATTACTTCGTGAGAATGAAGAGCTACTCGCGTTTCACAAGAACGATATTTTCTGAATCCGTGTTGGCTATTTGTCAATAAATCGTTTTCTTCGAGAAGATGCATGATGTTAGAGTACGTTTATGCTCCAAAATCCTACTGCAGATCAACGTTAGTGATATTGGGCTGAAATTCAGCAGGTTACTGCTGTTTCCTTTCTTGGATACTGATGAGACTTATGCAGCTTTCTAATCTTTGGGTACAGATCTTCTTACAAGCAAGCGGTTGTATACTACTCCTAAGTACGGAGTTATTGTATCAGCACACTCTGAAAGGAACCTGGCTGATATAAAACCCGGAGCGGAAGCGCTGTCTCTTTTAGGTGTTTTAAACTGCACCGCTACACTGACAATATTTACTTCCAAGTTACTTATATTTTCAGTTGTTCGTAATTCGAATTCTGGAATATTTACTTCATCCAGAATTTCGGAAAACCGTGTATAGTAACAATGCTATAGTGCCACTGTGAATAACATCACCAATGACTTCGCGCTGTGAAGGTACAAGTACTGATTTCTTTTGCAGCTGGTGCACTTTAAGGGGACCACACACCGTCAATCTAACCCACGTTAATTTAGGCGAAGTACTTCACCCATTTCTGAAAAACTATTTGATGAAGGACCTTAATATTTTTACTGTATGTTACATGATGATAATAGAGTCAACTGCACTAAAATCTACTTTATCTATTTTATAGTTTTTAAGAAATACATTTTTAAATTTATCAACAAAAATATTAAGTTTTTTTCTGCAGAAAATATTTTTTGTGAACTTCCTAATGGGGGAATATTAATGAATGTAGTACCAGCGGTGGCTATTTATGTTATGCAGAGTCTGTGATAATTTCATTCATTTAACTATGATGTTGTTGTTGTGGTCTTCAGTCCTGAGACTGGTTTGATGCAGCTCTCCATGCTACTCTATCCTGTGCAAACTTCTTCATCTCCCAGTATTTACTGCAACCTACGTCCTTCTGAATCTGCTTAGTGTATTCATCTCCTGGTCTCCCTCTACGATTTTTACCCTCCACACTGCCCTCCAATGCTAAATTTGTGAACCCTTGATGCCTCAGAACATGTCCTACCAACCGGTCCCTTCTTCTTGTCAAGTTGTGCCACAAACTCCCCTTCTCCCCAATTCTATTCAATACCTCCTCATTAGTTATGTGATCTACCCATCTAATCTTCAGAATTCTTCTGTAGCACCACATTTCGAAAGCTTCTATTCTCTTCTTGTCTAAACTATTTATCGTCCATGTTTCACTTCCATACATGGCTACAATCTATACAAATACTTTCAGAGACGACTTCCTGACACTTAAATCTATACTCGATGTTAACAAATTTCTCTTCTTCAGAAACGCTTTTCTTACCATTGCCAGTCTACATTTTATATCCTCTCTACTTCGACCATCATCAGTTATTTTGCTCCCCAAATAGCAAAATTCCTTTACTACTTTAAGTGTCTCATTTCCTAATCTAATTCCCTCAGCATCACCCGACTTAATTCGACTACAATCCAATTTCCCTGTTTTGCTTTTGTTGGAGTTCATCTTATATCCTCCTTTCAAGTCACTGTCCATTCCACTCAACTGCACTTCCAAGTCCTTTGCTGTCTCTGAAAGAATTACAATGTCATTGGCAAACCTCAAAGTTTTGATTTCTTCTCCATGGATTTTAATACCAACTCCGAATTTTTCTTTTGTTTTCTTTACTGCTTGCTCAATATACATATTGAATAACATCGGGGATAGGCTACAACCCTGTCTCACTACTGTATTTATTTCCCCCATTTGTGCCAATTGTTCTTTTAAGCTCTCCCTGAAACTCTGTACAACCTCTGGTTTAATCTGTTTGTCCAGATCCCATCTCCTTAAATTCCCACTTTTTGCAGTTTCTTCAGTTTTAATCTACAGTTCATAACCAATAGATTGTGGTCAGAGTCCCGATCTGCCCCTGGAAATGGTTCAAATGGCTCTGAGCACTATGGGAGTTAACAGCTGTGGTCATCAGTCCCCTAGAACTTAGAACTACTTAAACCTAACTAACCTAAGGACATCACAAACATCCATGCCCGAGGCAGGATTCGAACCTGCGACCGTAGCAGTCTCGCGGTTCCGGACTGGGCGCCTAGAACCGCAGGGCCACCGCGGCCGGCTGCCCCTGGAAATGTCTTACAATTTAATACCTGGTTCCTAAATCTCTGTCTTACCATAATGTAATCTATCTGATACCTTCTAGTATTTCCAGGATTCTTCCATGTGTACAACCTTCTTTTATGATTCTTGAACCGAGTGTTAGCTATGATTAAGTTATGCTCTGTGTAAAATTCTACCAGACGGTTTCCTCTTTCATTTCTTTCCCCCAACCCATATTCGCCTACTATGTTTCCTTCTCTCCCTTTTCCTACTCTCGAGTTCCAGTCACCCATGACTATTAAATTTTCGTCTCCCTTTACTACCTGAATAATTTCTTTTATCTCATCATACATTTCGTCAATTTCTTCATCATCTGCAGAGCTAGTTGGCATATAAACTTGTACTATTGTGGTAGGTGTGGGCTTCGTGTCTATCTTGGCCACAATAATGCGTTCACTATGCTGTTTGTAGTAGCTTACCCGCACTCCTATTTTCCTATTCATTATTAAAGCTACTCCTGCATTACCCCTATTTGATTTTGTATTTATAACCCTGTATTCACCAGACCAAAAGTCTTGTTCCTCCTGCCACCGAACTTCACTAATTCCCACTATATCTAACTTTAACCTATCCATTTCCCTGTTTAAGTTTTCTAACCTACCTGCCCGATTAAGGGACCTGACATTCCACGCTCCGATCCGCAGAACGCCAGTTTTCTTTCTCCTGATAACGACGTCCTCTTGAGTAGTCCCCGCCCGGAGATCCGAATGGGGGACTATTTTATCTCCGGAATATTTTACCCAAGAGGACGCCTTCATCATTTAACCATACAGTAAAGCTGCATGCCCCCGGGAAAAATTACGGCTGTAGTTTCCCCTTCCTTTCAGCCGTTCGCAGCACCAGCACAACAAGGCCGGTTTGGTTAATGTTATAAGGCCAGATCAGTCAATCATCCAGATTGTTGCCCCTGCAACTACTGAAAAGGCTGCTGCCCCTCTTCAGGAACCACACGTTTGTCTGGCCTCTCAACAGATACCCCTCCATTGTGGTTGCACCTACGGTACAGCCATCTGTATCTCTGAGGCACGCAAGCCTCCCCACCAACGGCAAGGTCCATGGTTCATGGGGGGTTATCTATGATAGTTTCTGATATAATGGGGCATGTGTACTGAAAATTTTACTTTGCGGGAAATTGACTTTAAAGAAAAAACTTTTTAATTTCTTACTTACAGTTAATTGAAACTGTCCTTCAGCATATAATGGCCCTTCTTTGGACTCTAGCAGGTCTTCCAGCTTCTTTTTCACCTTTCTGGATGTTTGTCTCGCTTTCTTGGCCATATTAGATGCAGACCTGTCTGCATCGGCTATCCTCATTTTATCGCAATGTTGCAGCGCAGTGATCATATTTCCACCAAAATTAATTCCCAGCTTTTTCAGGACCCAACACTTTCCAGTATTACCACAATCGAATGTAATAACGGCATCATGAACTCCTAGTTTCATTGTATACATGCCTACAAATACAGTTGTAGGAAGGTGGTTCCAAATTATGCAGTTGAAACATTCATTTGGATTCTGTGTCTGCCCATGCAGACATTTCCTTAGAAAATCAGAATGAGCCAAGTCCCTGAAAATAGGTTTAATTGGTGTAATAACAGCAGCAGGAAGAGAATGCTGGTGACAATAAGATTCTCCAGTTGCCTGAGCCCTATTGTATTTCCACCACGAATTTTCTCCTGATGGACACAATCCATGACACGGCTTATCATCAGTAGAGGACTTGTGGAAGAATATGGCCCAAACATCTGTTTTCACTCTCTCCAGATTTTCTTTATTTCTCCTAATTGCCTGCCCATAGTATACCTGCAAGTTTTCTACTTCAGTCTTAGTTAACTGATCCTGTCTGGTCAACAATTTTCCATCTTCTAATGTTTTTCTTCTCATATCAACAGTTAGTTTTCTCAGCCTTGCTCCCAAATGTTTTTGAACATGGCCTACACGTTCTATTTTGCTAATAATGGCATCTCCATATGGCTTAGAGTTCACCACATTGTTGTATGCCTTACTGTCAACATCGTCCAAATATTTGGTGTACCGTACGCCTCTTGTTTCTAAGGAGTGATGAAATATTTGCTGTACTCCATGAACTTCCATACCACCTCTTGTTCCTCTAAAATTAGCCACACAGTTTCGTTCTTTATGTTCATTGACTTTACAACATTTGCAATATTTAGACATTATCTCCACATCACTTTATAGGTGTCTACACACATGGCAGTCACTACTCCATTCAGAGAAGTATGTCCTCTTTTCTGCCAACTTCCATCAAGTGCTATTGCAATATCCAAACATTCATCATTTTCTTCAACTGCTTCCCTAGCAGACAGTTTCATGCTTTCCTCACTGACCTCACATACAGTTTTCTCTAATATTGCAGTCAGTTTTTCAAATTTATTTGGTGGTTAATGTAAGTTCATCACTGAACAAAATGTTCTCCCTGCAGCCATGCACTAGCCAATGGATCGTAAGGCATAAATTAATCTAGTATTGATTTCATAAGGGCCACTTGCATCTGGTTTTGAAGAACGCATAAATGAATTCACAGCTGAGCATTTAGTGCAAATTAAATCCAAAGCAATTGCTAGGCATTTTCTCCCACTGGCCCACTGTCTCCCACTGGCACTCTCACAGATACAAATTTAGAAATTACATCTGATAATATTCTCAAATTTATAATAATGTTACTGCACCCCTTGTCACTTGCAGTAAATTCGTTGTAAATCTCTTGAAATGGTGAGAGCTTCTTTGATGATGCACTTGTTGAAGAATTACAATTAGAAACATCGTTGCCAGATGACATAACCTCTTGTACAGAAAGCTTTCTAAACTTGTTTCCTCTAAATTGTCGTTTCTTGAAAATGCCTTTACGTTTCGTCATCTTCAATAAACACAACAGTACACGCGTAAAAAAGCACTGCAAGCGTAAGTATAACAACTACTCGCAATCACACTTGAACAAAACTAACCATGCGTTTGAAAGCGTGTTGTTTACAAACAGCAGAAACAAAAAATACCGACCGTTGCATTCCAAAAATAGCCAACATACTTGGGAGTAAAAAAAAAGTCCCTAACGTGCGATGTAGGGGATATAAAGATCTAAAATATATGCAGAAAAGTGGGTGACAGAAAAGTGGGCGTGGCACATAAACACACGTGGTAGGAAAATGCTTTTTAAGTGCTCGAAAAAAAATTTTTTTCAGCAAAATCCTTTTCAGAGTACTTAAATAAAACCTTAATCTATCGAAATATGATGAAAACCGAAAATTGTTTTTTTTTTCGACCTGAACCACGGTGTGGTCCCCTTAAACCGAGCAAGGTGGCGCAGCGGTTAGCACCGGCATTCGGGAGGACGACGGTTCAATCCCACGTCCGTCCATCCTGATTTAGGTTTTCCGTCATTTCCCTAAATCGCTTCAGGCAAATGCTGAGGTGGTTTCTTTAAAAGGGCACGGCTGACTTCCTTCCCATCTTTCCCTAATCCAATGAAACCGATGACCTCGGTGTTTGGTCTCTTCCACCAAATCAGCCCAACTCAACTGGTGCACTTTACATACGACCAGAATATGTTTTCGGTTTCTGCCAGGTTTCGAGAGAGATTTTTGCTGTGGTAACTATGAAAAGCATCTCGCATTCAAGATCGAGCTAAATTTTGAGCATCTGTAAAACTTCGCTAGTCTTGTGGATTTTGCGTTCTTCTTAATATGGCATGGTTTTTATGTTGCTTCTGCAACAGCGTTCTGACCTGTTTTGTGTACCATGGGGTATCAGTACCATCTCTTATAAATTTATTTGGTATATGTCTCTCAAACGCCGTCGATACTGCTTCTCTGAATTTTAATCTCATCTGATCTACGCTTACGAAGTCAAAGTGGAAGTTACGGATACTGTCTTATAGGAAGATGTCAAGTGAATTTTTATCTGTTTTTAAGTTTTGTCTGAGTACTTTGCTCACAATCTTAATTAAGTGGACTGCACATTGCATGTGATTAGAACGATATTTTGTTTTCGTTAACTGTACGTTAAACATTTACATTATACACACAAATGGCATATCAGGTCCGCAGTGAATGACCTGTTCTTCCCACTGCTTCTGTCTAAATTTATATATGTGTGAAAGAATTTGAATTACGGGCCAAATCGTGGAAAATTCTGATTAACTAATTAAAATCAGTAATTCTAACATAGAAAACTTACAATTTAATTTTGTTTACGATGTGTACTTTTTACCCACCACATACTGCATTGCTATTAGTGTAGCTTTTTGTGGAATTAATTATACAGATTATAATTAAACATTTGATTGAAATGCCTCTCATTGGGGATCAAGTACATAAATAAACTTGTAAGCAGATCACCCGACTCTCTTAGCGAGCGCTTTCGTATAAGAAATCTATCTTCTCTAGAGTTAAATTATTATAACTGTTATTAAAGATAGTGTAACAAGTTGTTTCAAATTCCCTCTTCACTCAGTAACTAAGTAAATTATTAGCATAGTCACTGTATACTGACATAAATAAATCCAAACATCAAGAAATAATTAATGAAAAGTAATGAAATTTTGGGAATACATTTATCTAGGTGACATATTTAAGTGATTAACATTGCAAGATAACAGGTTAATGTAAGCGCGAGAAAAGTAATTCCAAATCTGAAATACTGGTAGCTGATACCCGGTGTAACCACAAAACTGTTGAATGCAAACATTGAAACGTGCAAGCCTTGTATCGTACAGGTGATGGATATCAGTCTGTGGGACGGAGTTCCATGCCTGTTGCACATGGTCGGTCAATAAAGAGACTGTTAATGCTGGTTGTGGATAACGCTGGAGTTGTAATCCGATGATGTCCCATTCGTCCTCGATTGGAGATACATCTAATGATAGAGCGGAGCAAGTCGACATGTCGACACTCCGTAGAGCATGTTGGGTTGGAACAGCTGTATGCTGGCGAGCGTTAGTTTGTTGGAAAACACATATGGAATGATGTTCACGAATGGTAACACAACAAGTCGAATCACTAGACTGCCGTATAAATTTACGGTCAGGGTGCATGGGATAACCACGATAGTGCTCCTGCTGTCATACGAAATCGCACCCCAGACCACAACTCCCGGTGTAGGTCCAATGTGTCTAGGACGCAGACTGGTTGGTGGCAGGGGTTCACCTGGCCTTCTTCGAACCAACACATGGCCGTCACTGACACTGAGGCACAACTTGTTTTCATGAGAAAACATAACAGATCTCCATTCTGCTCTCCAATGAGCTCTCGCTTCACACCACTGAGGTCGCAAACGGCGGTAGTTTGTGGTCAGCGGGATGCGAGCAAAAGGGCGTCTAGCGCGCAGCTGTCCTTGAAGTAATAGATTTGTAACAGTTCGTTGTGCCACTGTGGTGCCAATTTCCGTTCAGTTTGCTGCTGCAGATGCAGTAGGATGCACTAAAGCCGTATGTTGAACACGATGGTCTTCCCTCCCAGTAGTGCCAAGAGGCTGTCCGAAGCTCAGTCTTCATGCGGCCGTACATTCTCGTGACCACCACTGCCAGCAATCATCTACAGTGACTACATCCCTGAAAAGTTTTTCAGCAGTTCGTGGAAGAAACTTAGAGTTCTCGTAGTCCCACTATACGATATCGTTCTAATACAGTGAGCTGTTGATGATAGCGTCTTCGTCGTCATAAAGGCATCATTGACTGACATTACCTCACCACGTCTAACCTCAACAGTAACTAATGCTCACAACCATTACAGCGAGTATTTAAAGCAAACTTGATGTGCATCCTTGTAGTGGCGCACTCTTGTGCGACTAGTGCGAAATCTGAACAGACGTCATCTTTCAGACAGAAACACACTTACCAACTTCCATTTGTTCGCACAACTCCTTCTTGGTCTTGCGACTTTTTCTATCAGTGTATATATCAGAAGAAGCATATTGGTCAGCTCTTGAAGTTGGTGCGTCGTACACTGCAGTAAGTTCTGTGGTTTATCCTTTACGTGTGCAAACGTGTACAGTTGTTGGCCACCCATTGTGTTACGTTCAGCCGTGGTCGCGACACCTGGTCCTCGTGTCGTGCGCTGGCCAGTGTCATCGCTGCAGTGCGTGGCAAAGCTGCCGCACTCATCCACAACAAGCCAGATCGTGTCTCTTTGCGGTCTTTCGTGTCACAATGTTATGCATTATGTAGACCAGACTTCATATTTTGTGCGAATATACGAATGTGTGGTTTCTCTTCTTTCGGACACTTCTGAAAAAACAGACACCACGCATTTGCATGATTGACATCTCTGGATCGGTCATGAATCCAAAACCATTAGCACAGATATGCATTTACGTTTGCCCTCCAGCGGGAATCCAAAATTAGCGAGGATGGATGATATGGACTGGGACTGCGGATATGTGGTGGCTCTAGGTGGTAGTGAGTCTGCGAGGTGCGTGCCAAGATGGCCCCCGCAATTGCGGTAAACACTGTGTCCCCGTGGCGCAGTGGTTAACGCTACTGCCCAATACGCACCCTACCTTCAGCGTTGTTGCGGCTCGGACGTCTGTTTACGTCTCTACCGCGGAAGTTCGCACGTATGAGACTGTTTATCTATCCGGCGTAATCGCAGATTTCGAAGCCACCGATATACACCTAAGAGTCAGAGAAACTGCTACATCTGTCTAATCTTGTAGGGTCCCCGCGAGCACACAGAAGTGCCTCAACACGACGTGGCATGGACTCGACTAATGTCTGAAGTTGTGCTGTATTGAACTGACACCATGAATCCTGCAGGGCTGTCCATAAATCCGTAAGAGTACGAGGGGCTGGAGATCTCTTCTGAACAGCACGTTGCAAGGCATATGCTCAATAATGTTCATGTCTGGGGAGTTTGGTGACCAGCGGAAGTGTTTAAACTCAGAAACTCCTCCTCAAACCTCTCTGTAGCAATTCTGGAAGGGTGGCGTGTCGAACTGTACTGCTGGAAATTCCAGAGTCCGTCGGAATGCACAATGAACATGAATGGATGCAAGTGAACAGACAGGATGCTTACGTACGTCCCACCTGTCGTTTCTAGACGTACCAAGAGTCTCATATGACTCAAGCTCCACACGCCCCACACCATTACAGAGCCTGCACCAGCTTGAAGAGTCCCCTGCAGACAATCAGAGTCCGTGGATTCACGAAGTTGTCTCCATACCCATACACGCCCATCCGTTCGATGGAATTTCAAACAAGACTCGTCCGACAAGGCAACATGTTCCCACTCATCGACAGTCCAGTGTCGATGTTGACAGGCCCAGGGGAGGCGTAAAGCTTTGTGTCGTTCAGTCATCAAGAGTACACGATTGGGCCTTCGGCTCCGAAAGCCCATATACACTACTGGCCATTCAAATTGCTACACAAAGAAGAAATGCAGATGATAAACGGGTACTCATCGGACAAATATATTATACTAGAACTGACATGTGATTACATTTTCACGCAATTTGGGTACATAGATCCTGAGAAATCATTACCCAGAACAACCACCTCTGGCCGTAATAACGGCCTTGATACGGCTGGCCATTGAGTCAAACAGAGCTTGGATGGCGTGTACAGGTACAGCTTCAACACGATACCACAGTTCATCAAGAGTAGTGACTGGCGTATTGTGACGAGCCAGTTGCTCGGCCACCATTGACCAGACGTTTTCAGTTGGTGAGAGATCTGGAGAATGTGTTGGCCAGGGCAGCTGTCTAACATTTTCTGTATCCAGAAAGGCCCGTATAGGACATGCAACATGCGGTCGTACATTATCCTGCTGAAATGTAGGGTTTCGCAGGGATCGAATGAAGGGTAGAGCCACGGGTCTTAACACATCTGAGATGTAGCGTCCACTGTTCAAAGTGCCGTCAATGCGAACAAGAGGTGACCGAGACGTGTAACCAGTGGCACCCCATACCATCACGCAGGGTGATACGCCAGTATGACGAAGACGAATACACGCTTCCAATGTGCGTTCAACGCGATGTCGCCAAACGCGGATGCGAACATCATGATGCTGTAAACGGAACTTGGATTCATCCGAAAAAATGACGTTTTGCCATTCGTGCACACAGGTTCGTCGTTGAGTACACCGTCGCAGGCGTTCCTGTATGTGATGCAGCGTCAAAGGTATCCGCAGCCATGGTCTCCGAGCTGATAGTCCATGCTGCTGCAAACGTCGTCGAACTGTTCGTGCAGATGGTTGTTGCCTTGCAAACGTCCCCATCTGTTGACTCAGGGATCGAGACGTGGCTGCACGATCCGTTACAGCCATACGGATAAGATGCCTGTCATCTCGACTGCTAGTGATACGAGGCCGTTGGGATCCAGCACGGCGTTCCGTATTACCCTCCTGAACCCATCGATTCCATATTCTTCGAACAGTTATTGGATTTCGACCAACGCGAGCAGCAATGTCGCGATAAGATAAACCGCAATCCCGATAGACTACAATCCGACCTTTATCAAAGTCGGAAACGTGATGGTACGCATTTCTCCTCCTTACACGAGGCATCACAACAACGTTTCACTAGACAACGCCGGTCAACTGCTGTTTGTATATGAGAAATCATTTGGAAACTTTCCTCACGTCAGCACGTTGTAGGTGTCGCCACCGGTGCCAACCTTGTGTGAATGCTTTGAAAAGCTAATCATTTTCATATCACAGCATCTTCTTCCTGTCGGTCTAATTTCGCGTCTGTAGCACGTCATCTTCGTGGTGTAGCAATTTTAATGGCCAGTACTGTAGATGACGTTTCGTTGAATGGTTCGCACGCTGACACTTGTTGATGGCCCAGTGTTGAAATCGGCAGCAATTTGCGCAAGGGTTACGCTTCTGTCACGTTGAACGATTCTCTTCAGTCGTGTTTGCTCCCTTTCTAGCAGGATCTTTTTTCGGCCGCACCGATATCGGACATTTGATGATTTACCGCATTCCTAATATTCGCGGTACACTCGTGAAATGGTTGTAAGGGAAAATCCTCAATTCATAGCTACCTAGAAGATACTGTGTCCTACCGCTCGAGCGGCGACTATAACACTACGTTCAAACTCACTTAAATCTTGATAACCTGCCATGTAGCAGAAGTAACCGATCTAACGACTGCGCTAAACACTTGTCTTATATAGGCGTTGCCCACCGCACCACCATATTCTGCCTGTTTACATATCTCTGTATTTGAATATGCATGCCTAAACCAGTTTCTTTGGTGCTTCATTGTAGAATGGCATATGCATACCGAAAGTCGACTCTCAAGATTTTTTTTTTCGAATGACTATGCCCGACTGAAAGTCTACCTATGAAATTGTAAGGGTCCTACGAGATGAAGATAAACTTGATTACGACGAACTTAATTGAATACACCTCTCCATAGTGAGCGGTGTCGTCTACGTTAAACTGATTAATGAAACAGTGTATGAGAAAGTCATTTGAGATACTAAATTTGGACTCAGAT
Source organism: Schistocerca piceifrons (assembly GCF_021461385.2). Lineage (NCBI taxonomy): Eukaryota > Metazoa > Arthropoda > Insecta > Orthoptera > Acrididae > Schistocerca > Schistocerca piceifrons. Next base: position 300,348,785 of record NC_060139.1, on the reverse strand, counting down.
TTCGTCACTCCAACGGACATGATCATGCAGGACTGGGATTACGAAGCACACGCAACTTCGAACTTCCCTTCGAGGTTCTGTTTGACTTTGTGACTGTCGCTTTGCGCCCATATGGAAGAGTGCTCAGCCACATGGGGGAAAAGTGCTCCAACTTCACGATCTACCCGTTCTCAAGAGGGTGCGACAGATCAGAATAGAACTGACACAACATGTACCTTCATACTTGTTCATCGGTGAATGCACAGCAGTCGTCATCTACGATGGACAATCCTAATCATGCTCTAAACGCAGGAAAGAAGTACACGCCGTTCAGAATGCGTGCAGTGGAGGATTCTACAAGTTCCAACTGGCGAACCACTGCCTACATACACGCCGATGCCGCAGACACTAATGAATGTGGACTCGTATCGATACATCCCATCCCGAAGAATGGCCAGCTCCACCATCCTGACCGCCACGCAGCGTAGCCGCGCTGTCTAAGGCGTCTTATCACTGTCAGTGTCGTTCCACCCATCGGAGGTTAGAGTCTTCCCACGGGCATTAGTGTGTGTGCCGTCCACAACGTAAGTTAGTTTAAGTTGGATTAAGTGGGGTGTAAGCTTAGGGAACGATGACCTACGTAGTTTTTGTCCCATAAGATCTTACCACAAATTTACAAATTTTTTCACCATCCTGAAAGCTTATGGCAACCGCCTGCAACAGAGGCCACCACCTGTGAAGAAACGATGTACGTTTTTGCCGCTCCGGCGCCGGAGACGCCGTTAACCGATGATAAAGAATCGGTACGAGAGATGGAAATTGATCCTAAGTTGGAGCCAAGAGCTGCTTTCGTCCCTGATTGCTGGGAGCCTCTTCCCCACTCAGACACGGAGGCTGACACGCCCAAACAACGATCGCCGAAGCGCCGCAAGGAAAGACGGCTAACGCCATTGGACACCTACTTAATGCACTCAATGCTAGATGGAGTTACATGTAACGACAACACAGTGAAATTCCATGCACAGCGGGAGGTTTTTCGCGCCAAAAACAGTATGACGCGAATCACACGAGACAAGGGTTGAATGCAGACCCATCAGATGTAGGAGTCCCACCATACAACATAGCAACACCTTTGCCTTCAATTAGCTGGCAGGAGGAACACGACAAGAGATGAGTAGTGGGGCAAAGTTCGTGTGACCCCAATTTCCGTTATCCAAGATGACTACGATGACGTCATCCAAGATGGCGACTGTGACGTCATCTGATGACGACCCTACCATTACCCAAGATGGCGACTTTTCGCGGGAAAACCTAAGGAAATGGCGGGAAAAAAGGGCACTTGGGTTACCTCCACTAGCCTAAGTCACTAGATTGCCACCTCTTCCTAGGAACTGGTGCGAAAGGGACTCGACCTGTACTGGATATAAGTCCTTATTTTCAGCCTTTATTTAAACAATTTGAAGCAGTACCTCCATCCAGTCTGTCCACCATGAGGTCCGGAGTCCAACTGACCTAGTACAGACTACTATCACCAGAGGGCACTATCGTCCCTCCCGTGACGTAATCCTGATAAGTTATCGAAATAACGCTTGTTAAACGCCCTGCAGACAAGCATGTACTACACAGCACACAGACATGTAAACTATTCTTAAATAATGCAGTACACTTACGTGGAGACACAAAATCAACTCGCAAATTGTCAAAGTATTGCAGGAAACAGCATACTGACATGCAAACTACTCGTAAATGACCGAAATAATGCGATACACTGATGTGGAGACCTGCAAACTATTCATAAGTCACTGAAATAATGCATGTATAATGCTCTACCAAAAGGCAGAGGCTACAAGTGCGTGCATGCGTTGATGCCGACGTGAGCCACTGTGGAACGCAACCAGCACAAGCCATCAATCTCAAGCCACTGCTGCCTACAGCAAGCAGGTGAAAGTAGCGTCTATTTTCAGGTATACAGTTAGAGTTCTTCGAGTTTATACTGATGCACAGGACTCCAAGTCACACTCATGCCAGTCCCATACGCGAAACGCCTCTGGGCATGTGTGTTTACCATTGCTGGTGCGATACCTATGGATACTGATGTCACAGATAGTGCTATAAAAATCTGTTTCAAAATAGCACAGGCTGCTTTCTCCCCATCGATCCTAATCGGACTTACGAGCTGCATCTAGCCATGCATGCATGCTAACCTCCCAAGCACGGCTGATGCATCACAGCAAAATGTACTCAATGTTATACTGCCACCACATGGCTATGTAAAATAAGAGTCAAGTCGACGTCCCGGAAATTGTATAGGGTCCCAGAAATAGTTAACTGTTGCTTTTTCTGTAGCTTTCACGATGTCTCAGCTTGTCTGCATGGAAATTCTTGCCCTAGCAGAACCTGTTTTCGAAAATAGCGCAGAATAACCCAAAATACATTCTTCCCGATGGTCCTAACGTGGCACCCTGTCTATCAGGTGTTACCCTCCCTGGATATTGTTAAGTCCTGCTTTCATCAAACATCTCCAAAATACAACCATTGTCAACACTATGTAGAGGCTCCTACGTCCTGGCACAAAGGATGTCTTGTGAAAGGAATGGTGTATTATTAATGGTTCTTATTGAATTTACCCGAATTACTGATGCCGCCGGCGTGGAAGCACCAACTGCCTTTCTTTCCTTCTTTCTGCAGACGCAACTTTCAGCAGCAAGAAACTATTGTGCACAGATCACCATATTGCTGCGGCAATTAAACTGTGGAAAGTGTCCTACAGATAGTCTAATACGGAAAGATTCTTACTCAATTACACTGCTCTGCCACTGAGGACAGGAACTTGAATATTACAGCATGAAACCAATATCCAACCCAGCAATACATCACCGCGTACCGTGTTGATGTGGTAAACATAAAATTCGTGTTCTGCGCCATACAAAAATCGCCCCTTTTACATCATTCGTATAGCTATCGACCACCAGACACTCGTACATATACTGCAAAGACAGATAGCACCCTCGTATATACTGCTCGCAGCACTAGATATCTTCCCGCAGCTGACAGTCACTAGTCATCCACTCCTGACGCGTGACCAGAGTGCCCTTAGTGCACTGAAGTCACTCTCAGAACTGTTTTACAAATTCGGGCTCATTGCCCCTCGACACAAATGCGTTACTGTTTCTGGTCCGGATCTGCTTGCTTACATGCTTTTCTACACCCATCTCCAGACTCTGCAATTAAAAGAACACATATATTTATGCACTGTTTGCCATAACGTTGTACCATTTTCGCGGTACTTCTCAATATCAACCACATGGGAGTACCCTACCAATTGCTCGTGCAACATAATTCCGAAGATGTAAACTTGAAATTATTTCTCTACAAACCAGAAACTTTAGCGAGGTGGAGAATGCTGTGAACCATAGAGTAACTAGAAACTTATCCCGTCTGCGAACACCTTCACTTGAGAACGCGAAAAAAATAGAGGAAACGAGTTTCCACACACTAATACCAATGTCGGTGATGTAACAGATTCCAAATCATCACTATAGTTTACAAAGTTAACTAAGGTGTTTCTCATGTCTAAAGAACCAGCAAATATGTCTTCCACCTGTCTTTCACCTGCTATATGAACACACCACACTCGATGTTCCCTCAACTATATAAAGGCGCAAAATGTGCAGAAGCAGTCAACCGAACATTTTACATGGTACATGGGGGGGGGGGGGGAGGAGGGGGGGGGGGAATAACGGTCCAGCGCAAACATATGTCCATATTGAATCTTCTCAAATTTCAATGCGATCATGAAAGCTATCCAACACATACTAACTATTAGTTCACTGTTTGGCCGTCTAGAGGACAACACGGTTAAGTCAGCTACATACCTACACTCCAACAGGCCTCTCCATTCGGACAGCTCCAACCATTAACAGGAAATGTCAATCATTCCCTCTACAAGTCGCCACCGTTGCACATCAAGCACACATAGACAGAATCGTCCTAGGAAAAAAATGGCCTCATATATATTTTATCACTGTTCTTACAACAAAATGTTACGATTGCAGTCTCAGTTGAATGACATTCAACAATGAGCAAGGTATCGGAAATACACCCTGCTGATAGCTGTAGCTCTGGAAATAGAAATATTGGTACCATTCTTACGACTTGCATACTCTTCCCTTTGCTATCACAGTTCTCCACGTCAAATCCATACCTTCCTTATAACTGGGCATAGTCGTATCCTTTGCACATGTCAGAACACAAACACATACTTTATAAGCCTGATGCTTAAAGAAAACCTATCACACAACCCGTACTACTAAGTATAATAGTTCGTCAACAACTGATTGCTGGCAATACGAAATAATACTGTGCGAAAATAAACAATTGATGTACATGTCTCATAAAATTTTTTTTCGAGTGCTACCACTGTGTCTTAGAAACAGAGGCATAATCGTCTTACAAACAGCTATATGTTAAAAAAACGCAACCATATTACCACCACAAGCGGTCTTGGTTCTACTGGTGCACACAAGTATCCATTTTAAAAGATATACCAGCTTCACAAATCCACATATGGCATTACCTACGAATGACGTTGTTTTTCCAGACCAATACCATGGCACTAAATATAGACGGTGATCGCCGGAGTGTATATTATCAGACCAGCGGTGTGGTTACACGTTGCCAACGGTGCACCCTTGTAACAAAATTACCAAATTTTGAAAGTGATTCAGCTAAGGAGCGTGGTATGATACGTGTTTGCAGCTCCCTCATGCCGCTGCCACTAGATATTTCTGTAGTATTTGTAACACATTCTGTCTAGATGCCATGTCAGAGGTTCTGCGATATACCCCCTGAGTTATAGGCGGTGACTGATTGAGAAGGATCATAAACAATAGTAGACGGTGTGATGATTGAGGTTGTAAGAAATGTACACTAGCCTTTCAGATCAATAGTGCTACGCGTGCTACGCTTTCGGTAGAAACGATGTCTATAATTTGGAATCAAGCCTTTCCATTCAACCACATACCTGCTTTGGATCCTATGGAGAAGTCCTTTAATGATTATAGCCACTAGTGAATCATATTTCTGGCAATCCCATATCTCAAAATGAGCCACCATTTTCGAACCTATGTGCTAAGTAAAACTCCAGCTTGGTTTTAGGGAGCCCCAATGCATCTTGAATCTACCCCTCAGACTCTGCGCTACCATCCCTGCAGCTTTGTGCATGTGATCGTTCCAATGTCAGTCAGAACTTAGTAGTAGTCGGAGAAAGCTCTATATACCACCACCTGCAACCCGTGTAGAAACAGTTACTGTGTCAGAACAGGGTTTTGATCATTCGATGGAAACAAATGTTCAAATGTGTGTGAAATCTTATGAGACTTAACTACTAAGGTCGTCAGTCCCTAAGCTTACACGCTACTTAACCTAAATTATCCTAAGGACAAACACACACACACATGCCCGAGGGAAGACTCGAACCTCCGCTGGGACCAGTCGCACAGTCCATGACTGCTGCGCCTCAGACCACTCGGCTAATCCTGCGTGGCTTCGATGGACACATGAGGTAGTATAAGAAAGTACAGGAAAACGGGGAAGGATGTAGATTTTGCTACAGCACTACAAGCAGGTACTACAGATCCAAGTTCCTCAGGGTCCACTCTCGTCTATTACCCCAATATTCTATCATAGTTATTCTGTACCATCCACCAGAGAAAAATTACGAACTATAAAAGCTCCACTAACTTCATCTGATAGGTGTAAAGAGCACCATTGGGATGCAAATCCACAATATACTACTTCCGACTTAGTGTTTGAGTGTGGATCTGCTGTGCACTACATATCCAGACCGATGTTCAGAGGTGGATTCCTCTCACGTCATATCTGGGATAGAGCTCACAGGTGGACCACCCATGCTTTACAACCGAAGATGTGTTCTTTGTTCGAAGTTTGGTGTACCAACGAGACGACCTGGTCCTGGGAGCCATCCATCACACATGCACATACACAGACATAGTGTAATGTCTGAACCGTGATCGGATGTGGACAGTGGACGCTATACATACCTGGAAAGCTACATTGTGCAAGTATCACACAGAGCCACAGTTTTAAGGAAGTAGTTTTCTCGTTTTACAGTTCGGTACCATAGCTTATCATAGAAATACGTGCAAGATGGATGAATGTCATGCGCTGTAAATATATTTCTTTCATTGGAATATTAACAGCGCTGCATTCCACACGACTGATAGGTCGGAAACTCAGCCGAACTAACATTATAGCCCGTTTTAAGTGCCAAATGTTGCAGCCTTAGGAGTGTATGTGTTTATGTTCACTCTTACCAATACCTTCCAGGTACTGATCCTAGACTCTAGAACAACACCCTAGAGTTGATAGTGTAGTTGATTTACGTAAAATGCTTTGAACTCCATCTGTCTGGAGCTCCATCAGGCATAAAAATCACCCATTTCTTGTTCTTCTTAACCCTGTGCTATTTCATCACAACACTTCCAAATCTGTTACTATACACCGATAAGGTGTGCTAAGCTCCTTGACATGGCTGCATCTGGGCAACTCTTGTGCACTTGGATGGCTGAGGACTCGGCAAGCTCCATTCATTCACGAGACGTGGAATGTAGCAGTCTACTTCTGATCAGCTGCAGATTAAATCGGTAATGGTACTGCAGGGTCGATTGGTCATGTAACCTCCGCAACACAGTACTCGTTAAAGCCTGTGCTATGGTAAGCGAGCGGGGTTCACCTTATGAGAAAGGATTTTCGTATAGATATCGACCGCGTGTAGCTGAATGGTGGCAATTCAGACTTACACCCACTCTGTAATAACAATGATCCGTCAAGTAAGTTCGAAATGCAATTACACGTCAGGATGGATCAAAAGCAACCCTGAAGATGCTGCCAATTTGATAATAATACGGTCGCCAGCCTAATTAGGCATTAACTGAGTTTCTTCCCTATACAAGTTGGTATATATTCTTGCAAAACAACAAGTAGTAACACTGCATAATATACTAGAATTTTATAACCAAAAAACCTATTGAACTGATAGTTTCACGTTCTGTACTGATATGGAAAAACCATGAATACATAACACTACACTATAATGTACGAGGGCAGTTCAATAAGTAATGCAACACATTTTTTTTTCTCGGCGAATTTTGGTTGAAAAAAACGGAAATTTCTTGTGGAATATTTTCAAACATTCCCGCTTCGTCCCGTATAGTTTCATTGACTTCCGACAGGTGGCAGCGCTGTACGGAGCTGTTAAAATGGCGTCTGTGACGGATGTGCGTTGCAAACAACGGGCAGTGATCGAGTTTCTTTTGGCGGAAAACCAGGGCATCTCAGATATTCATAGGCGCTTGCAGAATGTCTACGGTGATCTGGCAGTGGACAAAAGCACGGTGAGTCGTTGGGCAAAGCGTGTGTCATCATCGCCGCAAGGTCAAGCAAGACTGTCTGATCTCCCGCGTGCGGGTCGGCCGTGCACAGCTGTGACTCCTGCAATGGCGGAGCGTGCGAACACACTCGTTCGAGATGATCGACGGATCACCATCAAACAACTCAGTGCTCAACTTGACATCTCTGTTGGTAGTGCTGTCACAATTGTTCACCAGTTGGGATATTCAAAGGTTTGTTCCCGCTGGGTCCCTCGTTGTCTAACCGAACACCATAAAGAGCAAAGGAGAACCATCTGTGCGGAATTGCTTGCTCGTCATGTGGCTGAGGGTGACAATTTCTTGTCAAAGATTGTTACAGGCGATGAAACATGGGTTCATCACTTCGAACCTGAAACAAAACGGCAATCAATGGAGTGGCGCCACACCCACTCCCCTACCAAGAAAAAGTTTAAAGCCGTACCCTCAGCTGGTAAAGTCATGATTACAGTCTTCTGGGACGCTGAAGAGGTTATTCTGTTCGATGTCCTTCCCCATGGTCAAACGATCTACTCTGAAGTGTATTGTGCTACTCTTCAGAAATTGAAGAAACCTCTCCTTCTTCATGACAACGCAAGACCTCACACAAGTTTTCGCACCCGAGAGGAGCTCACAAAACTTCAGTGGACTGTTCTTCCTCATGCACCCTACAGCCCCGAACTCGCACCGTCGGATTTCCATATGTTTGGCCCAATGAAGGACGCAATCCGTGGGAGGCACTACGCGGATGATGAAGAAGTTATTGATGCAGTACGACGTTGGCTCCGACATCGACCAGTGGAATGGTACTGTGCAGGCATACAGGCCCTCATTTCAAGGTGGCGTAAGGCCGTAGCACTGAATGGAGATTACGTTGAAAAATAGTGTTGTGTAGCTAAAAGATTGGGGAATAACCTGGTGTATTTCAATGCTGAATAAAACAACCCCTGTTTCAGAAAAAAATGTGTTGCATTGCTTATTGAACTGCCCTCGTATATTACAAAACTTTATACTGTCTATTAATCTGATTAAAATCGGGCATAGGTTACCCTAGAAACAGCACTTTCGTGCCACACACAAAATGTCAATTTTGATAAAGATAAAACACTGATAAATTTTGACTTTTATATTGACTTTTACTTTTGCTGGTCAAACCAATTTAGAACACTTCAGAATTCAAATGAATAAAAGGGGGGGAGGGGGGGGGACCCTGAATCTGCTGTGATCACTGTATTAAAAAAAATGATTACTGAATTTATTATGCGTTCAAGATTTCCAGTATACAGGATGTTACAAAAAGGTACGGCCAGACTTTCAGGAAACATTCCTCACACACGAATAAAGAAAAGATGTTATGTGGACATGTGTCCGGAAACGCTTAATTTCCATGTCAGAGCTCATTTTAGTTTCGTCACCTACGCTTCCACCTACGCTCAATGGAGCAAAAAAATGGTTCAAATGGCTCTGAGCACTATGGGACTCAACTGCTGAGGTCATTAGTCCCCTAGAACTTAGAACTAGTTAAACCTAACTAAAGTAAGGACATCACAAACATCCATGCCCGAGGCAGGATGCGTAGCGGTCTTGCGGTTCCAGACTGCAGCGCCTTTAACCGCACGGCCACTTCGGCCGGCGCTCAATGGAGTACGTTATCATGATTTCATACGAGATACTCTACCTGTGCTGCTAGAACATGTGCCTTTACAAGTACGACACAACATGTGGTTCATGTACGATGGAGCTCCTGCACATTTCAGTCGAAGTGTTCGTACGCTTCTCAACAACAGATTCGGTGACCGATGAATTGGTAGAGGCGGACCAATTCCATGGCCTCCACGCTCTCCTGACCTCAACCTTCCTGACTTTCATTTAGGGAGGCATTTGAAAGCTCCTGTCTACGCAACCCCAGTACCAAATGTAGAGACTCTTCGTGCTCGTATTGTGGACGGCTGTGATACAGTACCCCATTTTCCAGGGCTGCATCAGCGCATCAGGGATTCCATGCGACGGAGGGTGGATGCATGTATCCTCGCTAACGGAGGACATTTTGAATACTACCTGTAACAAAGTGTTTGAAGTCACGCTGGTACGTTCTGTTGCTGTGTGTTTCCATTCCATGATTAATGTGATTTGAAGAGAAGTAAAAAAATGAGCTCTAACATGGAAAGTAAGCGTTTCCGGACACATGTCCACATAACATATTTTCTTTCTTTGTGTGTGAGGAATGTTTCCTGAAAGTTTGGCCGTACCTTTTTGTAACACCCTGTATAAGTTACTACTCTTTTCATCTTAGTTACTGCTCATTTAAATACCTTTATATCTGTCTCGAAATAATTAACTTCATTACTATATCAATTCTAAAGTTATCTTTCAACTTCGTTAGACCTTCGTTATTTATTTACTGGTTCATTAATAAAACATTTCTTTAAACACGATTCTGAAATAGCTAGTTCTGCAAGTAATTATTATTAACACAAATTTTCATTTTCATTTCGGGACACTCGGATTGCACAACATTTGGAAAGGACCCTGTCTAGGTTAGTTGTAAGGATAATTAAATGCTGGGAAAGTTCCGGTAAAATTTAGGTTATTATTGCACAGTTCACTATCTGATCCATACGAATACAGTACTAAAAGTTTCAACCTGCTAGTATCGGTGCGGCGGTTGGCGGGCGGCGAGATGGCGAGGCACAGAGCACACGTACAACCACAGCTATGGCTTTGGTGTATCGGCACTTTAATTCTTCTTAGCGTCGCAATACTTTTCAATTTAGTGCCTATGGAATTTTTCCATGCTGTGTAGGCGTTGGAACGGCATACCCGAGGATCAGTGAAGCTATGTCTTCCAGGAGAGCCTCCTCGCTCCAGAAGGTGTTGCTCAAACCAGTGCCAAACTCCAACTACTACTGAGCCCGTTGGGCCGTGCAGTGCCCGCGTGCATTTTCCCGCGCTCGCCTGCCATCCACCTTTTACCGCTCCCTGACAGACCGGGTATTCACCCGAGGTTTTGAATTCTACATATCCTAACACATTGCCTACGTATGGACCAGACGCACAGTTACAATTTTAAACATCTTACAACAGTTTCAACGTTTGTTACATTTCAATTCTATTACAATATTGCTTTACATTTGACATAAACATTAATATTCACATTGAAACTTATTTACAGTTTTCTTAACACAATGGCATGAAACAAAAAAGAAATGAAATCAGAACATCAATTACACAAGTTTATCGAAAAATCAGAAGAAAAAATATTATTTATATGTACAATAGTACAGCGTCGTTGTTGTCAGACAGTGCAAGGGAGTCTTTCAGTCTCTAATTTTATCCTAAGACTGCTAGAATGCTCTGTGACTCCCATCCGCACAGAGAGAGATTGTAGTTCTAGGGGACTGATGACCATAGCTGTTAAGTCCCATAGTACTCAGAGCCATTTGAACCATTTTGAACCTTCCATGATGTCCCACGAACGCTACCCGCGTGCCTCGATGCGACGGCCGAGCGAAAGTTAACTGGGGAAGTCACAGATGACGACATAATAGAAGCGCTCGATAAGGGAGCGTCGAACAAGTCGTCAGGGCCCGACGGGTTTCCGTAAGAGTTTTATCTGACATTTAAAGATCTCATGACTCCGCGATGGACTGCCATATGCCGCGAACTGAAGTCTCTCAATATGCCTCTTTCGTCCGCCGTTGATCATCCCTTTCCACTAACCATCCGGCGGCACAGTGATGCAGGCCTACCGACCACTGACCCTTCTTAATTTCGTCTACAAGATCTACACCTGGATACTTGTGTGTTTCAAACACGTACTGCACCAAGTGATATCACTCGACCAAACCCAGCTAGGGGTGGAAAGCAATATAAAAACGGCACTCAGTGACTACCAAGATGTAATCGCACTGGAAACGACGTGTCTTTTCCGGGGTGCAGTGGTATGGATAGATTTCGATCGCCGCTTTCACAGGGTGAGCCACGCATATCTTGTGCAAGGGATGACGCAAATGAAGTTTCCAATGAGTTTTGTCACCGTCGCGATGCGACAATTCCACGGTGCCTCATATCCTCATTCAGAGTGCTCTTCAATGGACGAATGTAGGGGCCCATTACCCCCTCACGATCAGTTAGACAAGGGTTTCCGCTGTCCACGATACTTTATACCACTGCTCTCGAGCTGCTGCTCTGCAGTGTCCGGAACCGAATCCAGGGAATGACGATAAGGCACCACACGTATATATGCAGAAAATACGGTCGGGCGACGAGGAAAGAGCGGCTTTGCATTGGATTAATTTCTTTTATGTGGCCACGGGAATCGTATGAACATGGCGAAGTCGGGAGCGACGAACATCGGGAGAGGAAACCCGACTAGAAGTATACCACCAATATAGCCCATAGACAAGATGAAATGCTTGGGTATTATATTCACTACAGACGTTCGACGCACGGCACCACTCAGCTACGGTCATCTCCTGCAAACAATTCGTGCAAACACTCATCTAGCTTTACGCATCCTCCACATGGCCCGTGTTCTTCCTATGCTGGTGGTCCTGCGCGTCGAATCCTGGCGGCATTAGGATATTTTGTGAGCACAGGGCTGATTTTAAGGGTCGGATATGAAATCACCAACCTCCCTAGTAGTCGTGGGGGCCTTGAGCTAGTCCACGTCCGCTGCCGAGCAGAGGTGGTTATGTAAGCGCGATGATCAAGATGTGAACGCGACGCCACACAAGTCTGACGGGCACCTTGAGAGACGAACTGGCTCCACATTCTCGTCTGGCACCAGTAGCGGTGGCTCATATCTCACCATCACTTGCCCACTTATGAGTCTTTTTCGTGGAACACAGTTACGTACATATGGAACTAACTGTGGTGTCACCGCCAGACACCACACTTGCTAGGTGGTAGCCTTTAAATCGGCCGCGGTCCGGTAGTATACGTCGGACCCGCGTGTCGCCACTGTCAGTGATTGCAGACCGAGCACCACCACACGGCAGGTCTAGAGAGACTTACTAGCACTCGCCCCAGTTGCACAGCCGACGTTAATAGCAATGGTTCACTGACAAATACGCTCTCATTTGCCGAGCCGATAGTTAGCATAGCCTTCAGCTACGTCATTTGCTACGACCTAGCAAGGCGCCATAGCATTTGAGATTTATATTGTGAAGCATGTATAATCAAGAGCGATGTTCTACAATTAAGGATTAAAGTTAAGTATTACAGCAGCTGCGTCCGTTTTTCTAAGTTCTCATTTCCTTGTAATGTTCCAGACCTCACGCCAGCCTGCGTGAGTTTAAAAGCGTGCATTTCGGCCTCCTCTAGCAACACGGTGTTGGCTCTTCTGCCAACACTTCACTAACGACTACCAGAACGACAATGGCACGTGATATACATCGTATCTTGACTTGACGACAGCCGAATAACCGTAGAGAGGCGACAACCAACAGTGACATGGCGTACAGTGCACACGCACACCTCAATATGGGGACGCGCGCACTGTGGGATCAGGTAGTACCTGGGAAATACGTGACTTGTTCCAGGTTACGTACAATTCACATGGCGGATACGCCACTGTGTCCACAGTGCACTGTTACAGACACAGACAAACATCGCCTGATGTGCGGGCCTGCGGCAGCAGTGTGGTGTTTGGTCCAAAAAATTATCGCCTTCCTCCGTTGGTTGGTGCCACAAGCAGTAGAGCCACGGGTACTACACCCAGATATAACATATTTTCCCCGAACGAAGACCAATGCAGTGACTTTGATTCGAGATCAGACTGTCCTTTCCTTTTCCGAGAGAGCAGTAAGAATGTGCTAGACTTTTGGGCCTCACTACAAGAACGTCACTCATTGATTACGCATAATCCGATATATAGAGTATATCACACAAATTTGGTAGGGAGTGCCTTGCTTGAACCCCCACCCAGTTGGGGTGTGCCGGGTAGCAGAATATAATTATTGTATATAAGTATTCTGAACAAAAAAGTAGCTAGACAGTGGAGAATAGGATCCACCACCATACGTGAAGACGTACCCGGTACCAAATCGAAGTATAAGGGGATCGGCGAGGAACGCGCCCACGAAGAGGGTCGTGGTGTGTTATTGATTTGTACTGAACGAAGCAGTTTATGTTTATTACTGTTACACCATTTCTGTAGAAAGCAGAAGATCTCGGGTTCGAGTCCCTGTCCGGCACATATTTTCATTCGTCCCCGCTGATGGTGCATGAACTATTGATGCACCTGACATCAGTTCCTTGCCTTTCCTTTCCCTTCTACCCTCCCCCTGCCCTCTGCATCCTCAGATTGCATAATAGGTAGCCTTACTGTGAGGTATAATAGTTGCAGAGGATTCCAGTTGCCGTTGGAAATGGCTTCTCATGTAGATAATTTCAAAATAATTTTCTGGTTTAACTTGGCCTCCAGGTTTATCCATTTCCACAGAACATAGGCAACTCAAAGCATTTGTCATTTTTTCATAGTATATGCTGCCCCCAGCATAGTTCAACCACCACACTTCCCAAGAAGGGCCCCTGCCTCACATACCAGGTTGTTAGTAAACAGGCGAAGTAAGGCATTGTATGCAGTCGAGTCGGCAGAAGCTGCCACAGCTCCCGGGGGCGCCAGCTTCTCCATAACGTGGCCTATGAGTCGCAGCACGCAGCGCTGCGATCGGCGGGCACTACTTTGCTTCCACGCGGTCACGTGGTCACGCCGTACAGCGCCGTATCCACCACAGGTAGCTATAATACGTAAGTCCGAGCCCCGCCCACAGGAGGCCAGACGCGTCCCGGACTCCGACGGACCAAGAACCGCTTCAGATCTCTGCAACGGACTCCGCAGCCGTGACCGCTGCCGCATCCCCTGCCCGCCGAGTTGTCGTGCCGTCTTCGCTGTGAGGCACATCCGCTGCTGTGCTTCCAGCAGAGGCTCACGAGGCACCGCTTCGCCGTCGTTACCAGCGGCTGCCTATGAGCTCCTCACCTTGTAGGGCCCTGTCGAACTCTCTTTCCTACTCCTTGAGGTATTTTCCGGGATAGACAGTTTTCAGTTGTCAAATTGCGGGGATATTCTCTCTCTGAAGTGAACTTTGTTCAGTTACTGTAATAAACAGTTCTGTTGTATAAAGTGTGTTTCATCGCTGCTCAGTACGAGGATAGAACACTTTTTGGATCTAGAATGGCTTTACAAAACCCGTGTGATTTTGTTCCGGGAATGTTATTTTTTAAATTATTATTTGTGTTTCTGCTTGAACTCTTGAATCTTTAAGGTAATCTTTTAATTTTTGATACTATACTACCTGCTATTTTAACAGAGGTAGAGTACTTACCGCTACTTATGATGTTTGTGTAACTGGTCTCGGTCATACTCAGTCTTTCAGTTGAGCTAATACCCTGTCGTGATGACGCTGACAAGTATTTGAAGCTACGATATGATTTTTTTTCTTCTTTCCAAACATAGTTGCCTGGTTGTGTTCCTAGCTGAGCGTTTGTCATCACATCTCAACGAAACAGTGGTACGAAAAAGGATTTTTCCGTACTGAGAGGTGTGGGTCACTGACCACCAGTATTAAGGACAACCCTGCTTGAAGGACCCTGCTCGAAGGAGAAGCAGAAACTCCAGCTTCGAAGTACAATATTAATGATCTGGTGCTGGGATTCTACCCACCTTCCCTTCTGGAATCAATGACAGGAGTAAGGAGAGGAGAAACAGATGTTCTCAATCCTAGTATGTTACAAAGACTATAACGGCAACGAGTTTCGTTTTTTGAAGCCAAGATATGTCCCATACCGGTCAAAAAGCATTTTGAATACGTGGAATCCCTCTTTACTGTACTGGTCAAGCTCCTAATCAAGTTCCTTTCTTCAGCTTCTAATACAATGCGTGGTTGTATCGTGTGGATGAGAGAAGAGTCCTACGTCTCCGACGCCGTTGCCAACACCATCGTCGTCATCGTCGCCGCCAACTACACGAACGGTGTGAGCTCACTCTCTAGCAGAGTTACTAAACACAGCTTTCCGAAATCCTTCACAAAAGAAGACGAAGTAAAATTCCAGAATTCGAATCGAGAACAGCTGCCAACATGCGTAACGTAGAAGTAAATATCCCCGGAGTAGTGAAGCAACTTAAATCACTTAATAAAAGGAACTCTTCTGGTCCAGACTGTATACCAATTAGGTTCCTTTCGGAGTATGCTGATGCATTAGCTCCATACTTAACAATCAAATACAACCGTTCGCTTGACGCAAGATCCGTACCCAAAGATTGGAAAATTGCACAGGTCACACTACTATTCAGGAAAGGTAGTAGGAGTAATCCACTAAATTACAGACCCATATCGTTAATGTCGTTATCAGGAGAAGGAAAACTGGCGTTCTACGGATCGGAGCGTGGAATGTCACATCCCTTAATCGGGCAGGTAGGTTAGAAAATTTAAAAAGGGAAATGGATAGGTTAAAGTTAGATATAGTGGGAACTAGTGAAGTTCGGTGGCAGGAGGAACAATACTTTTGGTCAGGGGAATACAGGGTTATAAAATCAAAATCAAATAGGGGTTATGCAGGAGTATCTTTAATAATGACTAAAAAAATTGGAGTACGGGTAAGCTACTACAAACAGCATAGTGAACGCATTATTCTGGCCAAGATAGACACGAAGCCCACGCCTCCTACAGTAGTACAAATTTATATGCCAACTAGCTCTGCAGATGACGATGAAATTGATGAAATGTATGATGAGATAAAAGAAATTATTCAGGTAGTAAAGGGAGACGAAAATTTAATAGTCATGGGTGACTGCAATGCGAGAGTAGGAAAAGGGAGAGAAGGAAACATGGTAGGTGAATATGGATTGGGGCTAAGATATGAAAGAGGAAGCCGCCTGGTAGAATTTTGCACAGAGCATAACTTAATCATAGCTAACACTTGGTTCAAGAATCATGAAAGAAGGTTTATACATGGAAGAACCCTGGAGATACTAAAAGGTAGCAGATAGATTATATAATTTTGACAATGTTGATTGGAATACTCTCTTTCAAATCCTGAAGGTGGCAGGGGTAAAATACAGGAAGCGAAAGGCTATTTACAATTTGTACAGAAATCAGATGGCAGTTATTAGAGTCGAGGTGTATGAAAGGGAAGTAGTGGTTGGGAAGGGAGTGAGACAGGGTTGTAGCCTCTACCCGACGTTATTCAATCTGTGTATTGAGCAAGCAATAAAGGAAACAAAAGAAAACTTCGGAGTAGGTATTAAAATCCATGGAGAAGAAATAAGAACTTTGAGGTTCGCCGTTGACATTGTAATTCTATCAGAGACAGCAAAGGACTTGGAAGAGCAGTTGAACGGAATGGACTGTCTTGAAAGGGGGGTATAAGATGAACATCAACAAAAACAAAACGAGAATAATGGAATGTAGCCGAATTAAGTTGCGTGATCCTGAGAGAATTAGATTAGGAAATGAGACACTTAAGGCAGTAAAGGAGTTTTGCTATTTGGGGAGCAAAATAACTGATGATGGTCGAAGTAGAGAGGATATAAAATGTAGATTGGCAATGGTAAGGAAAGCGTTTCTGAAGAAGAGAAATTTGTTAACATCGAGTATAGATTTAAATGTCAGGAAGTCGTTTCTGAATGTATTTGTGTGGAGTGTAGCCATGTATGGAAGTGAAACGTGGACGATAAATAGTTTAGATAAAAGGAAAGTAGAAGCTTTTGAAATGTGGTGCTACAGAAGAAAGCTGAAGATTAGATTTGTAGATCACATAACTAATGAGGGGGTATTGAATAGAATTGGGAAGAACTGGAACTTGACTAGGAGTAGAGATCGGTTGGTAGGACATGTTCTGAGACATCGAGGGATCACCAATTTAGTATTGGAGGGCAGCGTGGAGGGTAAAAATCGTAGAGGGAGACCACGAGATGAATACACTAAGCAGATTCAGAAGGATGTAGGCTGCAGTAGGTACTGGGAGATGAAGAAGCTTGCACAGGATAGAGTAGCATCGAGAGCTGCATCAAACCAGTCTCAGGACTGAAGACCACAACAACAACAACAACAACATCGTTAACGTCGATATGCAGCGGAGGTTTTGAACATATATTGTGTTCGAACATTATGAATTACCCCGAAGAAAACGGTCTATTGAATAATGTCAACATGGACTTAGAAAACATCCTTCCCGTGAAATACAACTAGCTCTTTATTCACATGAAGTGTTGATTGCTATTGATAAGGGATTTCAGGTCGATTCCGTATTTCTGAATTTCCGGAAGGCTTGTGACACTGTACTTCACAAGCGGCTCGTAGTGAATTTGCGTGCATATGGAATATCGTCTCAGTTATGGGACAGGATTTGTGATTTCCTGTCAGAGAGGTCACAGTTCGTAGTAATTGACGGAAACATCGAGTAAAACAAAAGGTAGTGTTATAGGCTCTTTGCTGTTCCTTATCTATATAAACGATTTTGGAGACAATGTGAGCAGCCGTCTTCGGTTGTTTGCAGATGACGTTGTCATTTATCGACTAATAAAGTCATCAGAAGACCAAAACAAACTGAAAACGATTTAGAAGAAATATCGGAACTGTGCGAAAAGTGGCAGTTGACCCTAAATAACGAAAAGTGTGAGATCATCCACATGAGTGCTAAAAGGAACTTGTTAAAGTTCGGTTACACGATAAATCAATGTAATCTAAAAGCCGTAAATTCAACTAAATATCTATGTATTAAAATTACGAACAACTTAAATTGGAAGGAACTCACAGAAAATGTTGTGGGGAAGGATAACCAAAGACTGCGTTTTATTGGCAGGACGCTTAGAAAATGTAACAGACCTACTAAGGAGACTGCCTATAGTACGCTTGTCCGTTCTCTTTTAGAATACTACTGCGCGGTGTGGGGTCCTTACCAGATAGAACTGACGGAGTCCATCGAAAAAGTTAAAAAAAGGCAGCACGTTTTGTATTATCGCGAAATACGGGAGACAGTGTCACAGAAATGATACAGGATTTGGGCTGGACATCATTAAAAGAAAGGCGTTTTTCGTTGCGACGGAATCATCTCACGAAGCTGCAATCACCAACTTTCTCCTCAGAATGCGAAAATACTTTGTTGACTCCCACCTACATAGGGAGGAACGATCACCACGATAAAATAAGGGAAATCAGAGCTCGTACGGAAAGATATAGGTGTTTATTCTTTCCGCGCGTATACGAGATTGGAATAATTCAGAATTGTGAAGGTGGTTCGATGAACCCTCTACCAGGCACTTAAATGTGATTTGCAGAGTATCCGTGTAGATGCAGATGTAGATACTGTAATAAATGTACCAGACTTGGCTGAAACAGTTCTAGGAATTTGGCAAGAGCTTTCAGCTGTGGCTTGGTCCAAATACATACATGTCAAATATATTTCACACGTGTTTAACACATTTCACCGGCACTTTTACACATAATTCACCTGTATCTCTAGTGAATTTCGCCCTGCATTTTCACTTTCACGCAGCTCATTATTTACGACGTTGTATCTCCTGAACTATGAGCTGTACAATGATATAATTTTGCAGGTACATCCAGTGGTATATGTGGCAACTCTCTGCGAAATGAGTTGTGAATAGGGTTGGTAGTAGAGATGTAACAAATTAAAAGTCGCGCATGATGCGGCAGTTTATCGCGCATCTCAGTATTTATGTGTCGTACAATGACATAATGTTGCTAGTACATTCTGTTTTATACGTAAATGCTGTCTTTAAAATGTGTAGCGGACAGAGTTAGTGGTAAAGAAGCTATAAATTAATACTTTTTATTCTTCATGCGGTAGTTTTATTGCATTTCATAGTATGAGCAGCGAGAATGAAGTAAGAGAAACTTTTTCCTTTGATAATTTTGTGTGTATGGGGAGGGGGGGGGGGGAGGGGTTGTCAGCGACAAACAGCTTCAGCAAGGTTTGAAATTACGTATAAATCTTGTTCCCAGTCACTAATTGGTTTCATTCACAAATACTGGATGACTGAAAGTATGGATGTTCGAGCGTCGTGAGCTACACTGCTTTTTCACTCTCACCGCCACCCCTTTGATAGGTAGGTTCTTCTTACCACCAACTCTTTTCATATAGTAAGTGGTACGTCTATCAAGTTTGCTTCAAATGAGTCTAGTAGTGTAGGAGGAAATGTGGAACAAACATGCATACATATGCACTTACATCCATTTTATAATTGGTATGGAAAATCAGCGTCATTATAAGACTGTTCGTTGAGGATGCTGTTGTCTCTGGAAAGTATCGCCTAGGTCGACTGAGTGTAATGAATGGTACCTGACCATAAAAGTGAATACATGCAAGACGATGTAACAACGAGGAAGACTCCAACAGTACTGAATATAGGATAAGTGGTGAACATCGTGGTCATCATGGTGCTGAACATAATAGTAGTGCTTAGGGTAATAGTAAGAAGTGCTATGAAATGGGAATACGTGAAACTAGCAATCGAGAAGGTGAATGGAGGACTCAGATTTGCTCGAAGAGTTCTGGAAAATATAAGTGCATCTGTTCAGAAAAATGCATACATGACGTCGGTATTGCCGGTTTAGACAACGGTTCCAGGGTTTTTAAGTCCTTCTGAAGTAGGCGTGATAACAGACTTCGTATGAATTCAAAGATGCGTTGCTGGGATTTGAACGAGTCGGCGTAGTTCTTATGAAAGTTAACAGACCTGCTCGGGAATCCTTGCAAGAACAGTGGCATATTTCTCGCGAAACCGTACTGGGTAAATTGAGAGACTCTGTACTCTGGAAAGACTGTGCAGCCATTTTACTGCGATCATATTGTATCTCGTGCAGGAATTATGAGAATAAACCAAGTGAGATTAAGGAGGCTACAGAGACACGTAGACATATGTCTTTATCCATACATGACTGGAATGAGACAGAAAATAGATAATACAAGTACGAATTACTCTCCGTCATGCACTGTAGAACTCATTGTGGATTATATATTTAGATGCAGAATATGTGTGCAGATATAAGTGTATAGGTGGCCGCTTATGCAGTAGGGTCCGAGCAGGTACACTTGGGGAGGGGTTAACTAATTATGCGGAGTTCCAACGTGAAGCACGTTATGGAGCTCCATTCGAGATGTGGAGGCGGCCTTACCTGTGGCTATCGAGCGTGCAGGGTGCAGTCGTCTGCAAGTTGCAGCTCACGCCGTCGCCAACGACGCCTGACATGGGTTCTGAGGCCATGCTCATTTGATACAGGCGAATGGCGGAAGTGGTGAAAGGCTGCTGGCTTTACACAAGGGTACAAGCAGAGCTCGCAGTTTGCAGCATTATTCTCTGAGTTGATCGGGGACCTTTGGTTTGGAGCCAAGTGGAGAGCATCAACCAAAGGATTCATCAGTATGTGATGGTCTTGGCTGCAGACTTCTAGAACTGCGTTATCGGTTGGGGGTTTGTAGCACTTGTTAGGTCATGGGTGCACTAAACAAGGAAGCAGTTCTCGAGTAGCAGAGGACTTGTGGATTGCACATGAGGGTTTTTTTTATGCTAGTCGTTAGTGTGAGGTATTCTGACGAACACTTGCCTGTCGCTAGGCAGTGAGAGAAATCAGATCGCGTTCAGAGTAAAGAACTTCTACTGTCAAAATTTTATCAGTAAATTGTCGACGCATTCGTAACAAAGTTGCTGAATTTACTGTCCAACAGGAAAGTTCTCGCGCTCAACTTATTCTCGGAACCGATAGCTGGCGGAAACCTGAAGTGGAAAGCTCTGGGATTTTTAGCGAGTCATGGAATGTATATCGACGCGTACGGTGCAACAGTGGATGGGAATAACCGGGGGGGGGGGGGGGGGGGCCTGGTGCAATAGCATTGACTCAGTCTGCCTCTTCCTCTCTCTTTATGTAATGATTTCGCTAGGCAGTGACCTCGAGTGTACGCAATTGTAGGTCACGGTCAGTCTGTGAGACATATCAAAACTAGATCGAGCTAGAGACCGCACATCTAAATTTTTAAAATATTGTAAACTCAGAGTGAAAATATGTATCGTCACTAGTTTTTAGTTAAAGTATACAACAACCGGTGAAAAGGAACCAAATATGCAAATGCATATGTAACCTGCAAATGCATATAATTCAGTCTCTAGTCATGACCAAAGTTTCCTGCGTGTTGATAGCATTCCTGTTTCGAAAGTTTTGCTTCCCACATAGCAGTGAGTTGTGGACGTTAGTCAGCTGTTTCCTGGCGGTGTCGAAATTAGCCGAAAACCAATTCGAAATAAACAAATATTAGCATAACAAAAACACAGCTTTTTTTCAGTCTCAGATATTTTATCCCATTTTACACGGTCCAGTCACATTATTGTGAATACCCCGTATACTGGAAGTCAAAGTGCAATAACCGCAGTTGGCATCATTAGCATTAGAGGGTACGTAAAGCGTTTCAGGGAGATCTCGAAATCAGGGCAGTCGTAAGGCTCAAATGGATCGATTTCTCTGACGTCCAAAAGGGCATGATCATTGGCTTTCGGGCCAAGGGTCGAAGCGTTCCGGTAACGCCTAAGTTTGTAAACTGTTCGACTGCCATCGCGGTTAAAGTATGCTGTGCATAGCAAGACGGCGCTATACAAAATGGGCATCGAGGCAACTGTGGTGCACCACGTGCAGTATATAACAGGGGTGAACGACGGCTGCAGCGATGTATACAAACAAATAGACGGACAACAGCAGAGCACCTGACCTCCCAGATGAGCCGCAGGGCTACCAGCAGTGTCTCCCCAATGACGGTTCAGCGAACGTTGCTGAGTATGGGTCTCCGCAGCAGACACCACGTTCATACACCCATGCTGACTGCAGTTCATCGGCGGCGAAAGCTGGACGTTCACCGAGAGGCGAGAGGTGGCCTTTGAGAGGAATCACGTTTTATTCTCCGGGTAGATGGTCGTTGCCTCATACGTCCCTCAACAAGCGTCGGAAGGGTCCAGGCCGGCGGAGGGAGCATCATGGGTTGGGCAATATTTTCGAGGTCTAGTTGACCTCGTCATTCTCGAAGTCACAATGGATCAACACAACTTACCTCCAAGTTAAGGATTTATTGACAAATAGCCAACAGAGATTCATAAATATCATTCATGTGAAACACAATTATCTCTTTATTCTCACGAAGTGATGAGTGCTAACGACAGGGACGTCAAATTGATTCCATATTTTTATATTTGCAGAAGGCTTTTGACACCGTTCCTCACACGCTACTTCTAATTAAATGGCATGCCTATGGAGTAACATCCATAGCTGTGTGTCTGGATTCGTGATTTCCTCACAGAAAGGTCATAGTTCGTAATGACTGAAGGAAAGTCATCGATTAAAACAGAAGTAATATCTGATGTTACCCAAGGAATTGGTAGGCCTATAGGCCCTCTGTTGTTCCTGATCTACATAATGAGTAGCCCACATAGATTGTTTGCTGCTGATACTGTCATTTACCGTCTAGTAGAGTGATCAGAGGATCAAATCGATTTGTAAAATAATTTGGACAAGATAACTGTATGGTGCGAAAGTGGCAATTGACTCTAAATAATCACAAAAGTAAGTCATATACGCGATTTCTAAAAGAAATGCACTAAACTTCAGTTACACGATAAAGCACACAAATCTAAGGGCTATAAACTTATTTAAATACGTAGGCATTACAATTATGAATAACAGAAATTGGAACGATGACATGGATAACGTTCTGGGGAAAGAAAACCAGAGACTGCTATTTATTGGCAGAATAATTAGAAAACGTAACAGGTCTGCTAAAAAGGCTCCTTGCACTACGCTTCTGGTTTACTGCTGTGCGGTGTCGGATTCACATTATACGAGATTGGCGGAGATCATAGAACAAGTTGAGCAGCTCGTTACCGCGAAATAGGGAGGAGACTGCCACGCCTATGACACACCAATTGGTGTGGCAGCCATTAAAGCAAAGGCGTTTTACGCTGCGGAACAACCTTCTCATGAAATTTCAGTCTCCTACTTTCTCCTCAGTATGTGACACTATTCTTTGTGCTCGTCTACAAAGGGAGAAACGAACATCGTAACAGAATAAGAAAAAAAAACAGAGGCTGCACGAAAAGATTTAAGTGTTCGTTTTTCCCGCACTCTGTTCGGATGTAGAACGATAGAGAAGTAGCTTAATGGTGGTTAAGTGGACCTTCTGCCAGTCAATTAACTGTGAATTTTAGAGTAATCATGTAGATGCAACGCAGAAGTGCGAATCTACCCTGGCAGTACACGCAGTTAGGTTTTCTTCGGCACGAATGCATCTTCCAGCAGCGCAATGCAGAGTGTCACACAGTACGTTGTCTACGAGCGTGGTCCGAAGAGCAACAGGATGAATTTACCGTGGTTCTCTGTCCTCCAGGCTCACCCGATTAAAACCCAATCGATAATCTGTGGGGCCACATTGATCGGGCAGTTCGCGCCATGTATCCTCAACGGAGAAACCTAGTGCAGCTGGCCACTGCACTGTGGTCGTTGTGGCTCCAAATCCTACTCGGTACCTTACAGTAGCTCACTGGCTCCTCCTGGACGTCTCACAATGGTCCGCGCTCCAAAATGTTATTCAGTCTCTTGATAGGTGGTCACATAAATGTCATTAGACAGTACATATTAAGATTTTGTGTGAAAATCTGTTCTTAAGTTCATATAGCACGTATCTCTTCTTTTGTAGTATACCTTTTGATAACGCCATGTGGTCGAAATTGAAATGGTGTTCGAAGACAAATCGCAGTAACACGTTAAACGAACAGACAGTTTATTATACAATTTTGTGACGTAATGACAACAAATTGTGTTGCTGTTGTTGTGGTCTTCAGTCCTGAGACTTGTTTGATGCAGCTCTCCATGCTGCTCTACCCTGTGCAAGCTTCTTCATCTCCCAGTACCTACTGCAGCCTACATCCTTCTGAATCTGCTTAGTGTATTCATCTATTGGTCTCCCTCTACGATTCTTGCCCTCCACGCTGCCCTACAATACTAAATTTGTGATCCCTGGATGCCTCAGACCATGTCCTACCAAACCGTTCCCTTCTTCTAGTGAAGCTGTGCCACAAACTCCTCTTCTCCCCAATTCTATTCAATACCCCCTCATTAGTTATGTGATCTACAAATCTAATCTTCAGCATTCTCCTGTAGCACCACATTTCGAAAGACTCTATTCTCTTCTTATCCAAACTATTTATCGTCCATGTTTCACTTCCATACATGGCTACACTCCATACAAATACTTTCAAAAACGACTTCCTGGCACTGAAATCTATACTCGATGTTAAATTTATCTTCTTCCGATACTCTTTCCCTGCCATTGTCAGTCTGCATTTTATACCGTCTGTACTTCGACCATCATCAGTTATTTTGCTCCCCAAATAGCAAAACTCCTTTACCACTTTAAGTGTCTCACTTCCTAATCTAATTCCCTCAGCATCACCCGACTTAATTAGACTACATTCCTTTATCCTCGTTTTGCTTTTGTTGATGTTCATCTTATATCCTCCTTTCAAGACACTGTCCATTCCGTTCTACTGCTCTTACAAGTCCTTTGCTGTCTCTGACAGAATTACAATGTCATCGCCGAGCCTTAAAGTTTTATTTCTTCTTCATGGATTTTCATTCCTACTCCGAATTATTCTTTTACTGCTTGCTCAATATACACATTGAATAACATCGGGGAGAGGCTACAGCCCTGTCTCACTCCCTTCCCAACCACTGCATCCCTTTCATATCCCTCGACTCTTAGAACTGCCAACTGGTTTCTGTACAAATTGTAAGTAGCCTTTCGCTCCCTGTATTTTGCCCCTGCCACGTTCAGAATTTGAAAGAGAGTATTCCTGTCAACATTGTCAAAAGCTTTCTCTATGTCTACAAATGCTAGAAACGTAGGTTTGCCTTTTCTTAATCTAGCTTCTAAGATAAGTCGTAGGGTCAGTATTGTCTCACGGGATCCAATATTTCTACAGAATCTAAACTTATCTTACCCGAGATCGACTTCTATCAGTTTTTCCATTCGTCTGTAAAGAATTCGCCATAGTATTTTGCAGCTGTGACTTATTAAACTGACAGTCGATAATTTCCACATCTGTCAACACCTGCTTTCTTTGGGATTGGAATTATTATATTCTTCTTGAAGTCTGAGAGTATTTCGCCTGTCTGATACATTTAGCTCACCAGATGGCAGAGTTTTGTTAGGACTGCCTCTCCCAAAGCTGTCAGTAGTTCTAATGGAATGTTGTCTACTCCTAGGGCCTTTTTTTGACTTAGGTCTTTCAGTGCTCTGCCAAACTCTTCACACAGTATCATATCTCCCATCTCATCTTCATCTACCTCCTCTTCCATTTCCTTTATATTGCCCTCAAGTACATCGCTCTTGTATAGACCTTCTATATACTCCTTCCATCTTTTTGCTTTCCCCTCTTTGCTTAGAACTGGGTTTCCATCTTAGCTCTTGATATTCATACAAGTGGTTCTCTTTTTTCCAGAGATCTCTTTAACTTTCCTGTAGGCGGTATCTATCTTATCCCTAGTGAGATAAGCCTCTACATCCTTACATTTGTCCTCTAGCCCTCCCTGCTTAGCCCTTTTGCACTTCCTGTCGATCTCATTTTTGAGACGTTTGTATTCCTTTTTGCCTGCTTCATTTACTGCATTTTGATATTTTCTCCTTTCGTCAATTAAATTCAATATTTCTTCTGTCACCCATGGATTTCTACTAGCCCTCGTCTTTTTACATACTTGATCCTCTGCTGCCTTCACTACTTCATCCCTCAAAGCTACCCATTCTTCTTCTACTGTATTTCTTTCCCCCATTCTTGTCAATTGTTCCCTTATCCTCTCCCTGAAACTCTGTACAACCTCTGGTTTAATCAGTTTGTCCAGATACCATCTCCTTAAATTCCCACCTTTTTGCAGTTTCTTCAGTTTTAATCTACAGTTCATAACGAATAGATTGTGGTCAGAGTCCACATCTGCCCCTGGAAATGTCTTACAATTTAAAACCTGGTTCCTAAATCTCTGTCTTACCATTATATAATCTGTCTGAAACCTGTCAGTATCGCCAGGCTTCTTCCATGTATACAACCTTGTTTTATGTTTCTTGAACCAAGTGTTAGCTATGATCAAGTTATGCTCTGTGCAAAATTCTACCAGGCGGCTTCCTCTTTCATTTCTTAGCCCCAATCCATATTCACCTTCTATGTTTCCTTCTCTTCCCTTTCCTATTGTCGAATTCCAGTCACCCATGACTATTAAATTTTCGTCTCCTTTCACTATTTGAATAATTTCTTTTACCTCATTATACATTTCATCAATCTATTCGTCATCTGCAGAGCTAGTTGGCATATAAACTAGTACTACTGTAGTAGGCGTGGGCTTCGTGTCTATCTTGGCCACAGTAATGCGTTCACTATGCTGTTTGTAGTAGCTTATTCGAACTCCTATTTTTTTATTCATTATTAAACCTACTCCTGCATTACTCCTATTTGATTTTGTATTTATAACCCTGTATTCACCTCACCAAAAGTCTTGTTCCTCCTGCCACCGAACTTCGCTAATTCCCACTACATCTAACTTCAACCTATCCATTTCCCTTTTTAAATTTTCTAACCTACCTGCCCGATTATGGGACCTGACATTCTATGCTCCGATCCGTAGAACGCCAGTTTTCTTTCTCCTGATAACGACGTCCTCCTGAGTAGTCCCCGCCCGGAGATCCGAATATTTTACCCAGAATATTTTACCCAAGAGGACGCAATCATTGTTTAATCATACAGTAAAGCTGCATGCTCTCGGGAAAAATTATGGCTGTAGTTTCCCCTTGCTTTCAGCCGTTCGCAGTAACAGCACAGCAAGGCCGTTTTGGTTAGTGTTACAAGGCCAGATCAGTCAATCATCCAGACTGTTGCCCCTGAAACTATTGAAAATGCTGCTGCCCCTCTTCAGGAACCACACGTTTGTCTGGCCTCTCAACAGATACCCCTTCGTTGTGGTTGCACCTGCGGTACGGCTATCTGTATCGCTGAGGCACGCAAGCCTTCCCACGAACGGCAACGTCTATGGTTCATGGGGGCGGGGGGGGGACAAATATTAATATTAATATTTAACACGTTCACTACCGAACGCGTGGTGATGGATGTTTCACCGCCAGTCCGGGACGGACACAAGGCATTAGGCGGGAGACACTGCTGTGCTCCCCAGTGGCCTGGTGGCAGTCAACGTGTCGATGGAAAACATGTTCTTGGAGACTTCGTATATCTCTCGAAGGAAGTCTGTCTCCCTTGTGTTACGTTAAATACTCAATTAATAACATAATGAGATCTTCACTCTGCAGTGGATTTGGGCTGATATGAAACTTCCTGGCAGATTAAAACTGTGTGCCAGACCGAAACTAGAACTCTGGACCTTTACATATCGCGCGCAAGTGCTCTACCATCCTTTTTTTGTTTTTTTACCGTTTTTTGCAAAGCAAATAAAAATCTCTGGTTCTCTAAAGTAAATGACGACCTCTTGCATAAAATAAAATATTTCTTGACAGTGTAAATAAGCATACCTTTTTGATATCAGGTGGTTTTTTTCAGACCATATATTATACTAACTTATTTATTTATTTTATTTTTGTTGAGATCACATAGGACGCCCTCCAGGAGTAAAATAATGATGTGTAATTACCATCAGTAACAAACAAAATAAAATGGGAAGTATAGAAATTAAAGAAAACGCCCTCCTGGTAGAAAAGACAAAATGGGATCCACGTCCCACCAACTAGTGGGTAGACGTACACTGAATCCTAAGGCAGTCAAGCATGTTCCAGGCACGTCTTCACGAAGAACATTGCGTTTGCTGGTACACTGGAACGAGTCCTGGTATTGCATAACCTGCACATCCCCATTCAGTGACCCTGTCGATTAGCAGTCGTGGGTTGGAGCAGCAGCATTCGCTGCTGTCTCAACGGTGGGTGTTTCGTCGTCTACATCGTCAGCCCACGCAAAGGTGTGTGGATAGTGTGCGTCCAGTGGAGTACCTGTGGTGTCCGAAGGCGGCGTTACGTCGGCGGTGGAAGAGTGGTGCTGGCTCAGCTGTTGTTCAACGTCCATAGGTACAGCGCCTGGCGCAGACAAAGATGGTTGTACCTCCGACGGGGGCTAGACTGGTGCATCCACCATGGAATCGTCCATCGGGGGAACGCCTTGATAGGTGTGATCCTCATCGTCTTGAGACTGCGTCCTGCAGGTGTCAGACGGGGCGATCCGCTGTTTCCGACGTCTCGTCGGCGACCGTCACTTGCTGACGTGATCTTCAGTGCCCGAAGACGCCTGGGGATCCGGATGTTCAGTCACAAAAGCGTCAGTAGGCACAACCATGGAGTCAAGGGCCGTCCCCTGTCCTAGAGATTGCTCACCACTGCACATTTCGGGAGGAGGAGGCTAAGGCGCCAGTCCGTCCGCAACAGCCTGAGGCATTACCGGGGACGACGATGTGGCAGTAGTAGGAGCCAGTGGTGATCGCGGTAGGGGGCCGTTATGGAGAATTTTGACAAACGTCAGCGGTAGCGTCGTCGGAGCGGTCGTGGCCGCCAGGTCCCCAGGCGGTAACTTTGTGATTCTGTTTTGCAGACAGCTGGAACGGAGGTGGCCTTCTTTGCCACATCCCGAGCATGTCTTCGGCTGGCCATCATAAATAATACTTGCACGGTAGCCGCCAATATGTAAGTAGGACGGCACATGTTTGGTTAGCTCTATGCGGATCTATCGTACTCCATTGAGAACCGGGTATGTAGTGAACGGAACCCACTTTGCAGCTGTATGACTAATCACCTTTCCATATGGTTGGAATGCAGATACCACTACCGCTGAAGGCATCTCGAAAGGGAGTTCAAATACACGTATAGTTCGCAGTCCAAGTCCCGTATGTTCCACAGTTACGTCACCGATGTGCCCATCAGAGTAACGGAAGACCACTTCGAGTTGCACTTGGAATTCTGTCACACATTTCTTCGTTAACTAATTTCACGTATACCACACTGCTCACTAAAGACAGGTGGATGCCAGCAAGATCGTTGCAATCAATCTTGACTTCATCTCTGATAAACTGTTCGATTTCCAGTGCATATTCAGGAGCAAAGCTAATTTTCAGTGTTGATTTTCTGTGCGCGTAAGACATTTTCTATCGAAGGAAATATAGCGCGCTAAGAGGGCAGAATCACGTAAACAACTCCGCGAGCGAGCTGCGCGGTGAGGACGTAAACAGACGTCCGTGCCGCTAGCGTGCCGAAAGGCGACTTTGTCTGAGCGACCCAAGTACGCGTCACGGCCGTCCTCACAGCCCTGCATCTGCCAGTACCTCGTCTCATACCTTCCCAACTTCACAGAAGCTCTCCTGTGAAATAATATAATACTTTAAAAATTTACAATGAGACAGATTTAATGCTATGATATGTCATCTTTGAGAATTAGAGAGTCAGATACTAGACACTTTTGGAACGGAAAAAGCTGTTGGGATCATTCCGCACTTCGTTGCCGAACAGGCTTTACGCTAATAATTAGTAGATTTATTAATATGGGAAGAGAGCACTAGTATCTATGAGAAGTCAAGAAAACCTCGATTTTTTTTTTTTTTTTTTTTTTACTTAGTGAGATTTGCAGCTCGGTAAGTGAAAAGCACTGCTTTTATGTTTTCTTTGAGAAATGCACCCGTTCAGAACTGGGTGTATTTTATTGTCAAATATGTCAACGCTATTTCGATAGCCAACGAAATCCGGATCGTCATTTACAGTGGTTTCTCATACTCGATTATGATGGTGATGATGGATTTAGAGTAGTCAACAACACTGTCGTCAACGCCCTTACTAGATATCAACATTATTCATCTGTTGCTTGAACACTGCCTATTCTCAGGAACGAATTTGATGTGAAAATTCCTCAGGAAGACACTTTAGCAGATTTCTTCATAATTTCTGTCTATGTTGACTCAAATATGTGGGTCTTTATGTGTTAAAACCCTCAATCGTTGGGGGAAAAACAGCTTAATGGCATACCGCTTGTTGTATGAATGGCTGCCTACTTAAACAGAAAACAAGGGACGACCAATCTACTCGAAGGTCACTTAGTCTCTTACCTCAACACTCATACCTCACAAAACTTTTAAGTGCTCGTTGCGCTCTTTTTATCAATTATAATGTTGACAGGTTATAAGCGAAGTAGAGGGTTCCCGTTATTATCATCATCGGAAGTGATATTCTCTCTCCATTTTCATCTTTCCTACTATGATTAACTTTTGGGCATTAGTGTTAGTGTATCCTTGGTGTTTAACTATTTTGTCTACAATGTCGTCTTGTGCTCAGTTCCGATTGTAAAGTTCACATCTGTAAATTTACGCTAAAATAAAACAAAAAGAACTCATGAATGTTCCGCATGTAACCATATTTACAAATTAATTTGTGATGTGCATGTAAAATGAGTCGTTCCACCTCTTTACGATTTATCGTGCAAATTGTCCAACTAAGTAACTAGAGACCCGACGCCGTCTCATTGTTTAGTGTCTTTTCTAAAATGGCGCATGAGAAACAACAGAAAGCGGTAAAAACACCGAAACCATATTCCGCAATGTCCAGATAACCCATTTAACGCAGAAACCAAGTGATTTACAAGAGGGTAAGTAACTGAGGTGTGAGAAATGTGCGTTCGCGCAACGACGGCACATCACTGGGGCCGATAACGCGAAATCAAGGCGAAGCGACGAAGCCAGTTGGTTCTCGCAAACCACATAACAGCTGAGGTAACAGACAGGCCGGATGAAGCTCCCACGTCGTTTCAGCTCACTCAATGACTTCACACCTGCTTGTTAGTGCTTCATGCTGAAATAAATCACTCACATGTGATGCAAGGCAAGCGAAGAAACTTGGAAATCTACCGGCGCCAGTAAAAATGCGCAATTATGCTTACGTCAGCTATTGCACTCAGTGACCTAACAGCTAAAGTGGGAGTCGATACGATTTATTATTGTCTTTCTCTGATCATCGACATTCGTAACCTTCATCGGCAATTGTTTGTACCCGAAATGAAATGGCGTAGACTTAGATCCCATACATAAATATTTATTAAAAATTTCAAACAAAAGAATCGAGATTTATAAATTATTCACTGGAAAAAGAAATGCTGCAAATAAAAGCCACGAATACAGACAGCAATAACCACTACTGCCATAAATTATTTCTTTTAAGGTATGTAATAAGTACAGCACGATAAGCTTTAGATGAGCATTAATATCGCTATGTTTATCGTGTACGAAATGGTATACCTGCTAAGCCCGTCTTTAACCTTCGCAGGGAATTGATGCAAGTACCTACTCGAGCTGGTGTGCATCACTTTGCTCTGGGGAGCAGAATGTCCTACAAAAAAATGAATGAACTTGTAGATAGGTATGTTGTCGAAGATGTTTTTGGGGGCGCGATTGAAAGAATCAGATGTTCTGCTTGTTACCATTTGCTAGCAAATAAAAAAATTCTTACCTGCCAATACTCCGCCAACTGCCCGTGGAGTCATCAGATCTCTTCTCGTACAGCAAGCCTGTCGACTTCCACAATTAATTGTACAAAGAAATGGATAAGAGAAAGCTACAGACAAGTAACGGAGAGCAGTTTAAAAAAAAAAATCACACTATATTGTTCGTCTGAAACAGAATAAATGAGAAGTTGTCTTGGTACATAACTGAAACGACATAAACGCAACACTATGTATTAATTGGCACTCAGTTGTATTGCTGCAGGAAAAGACAAATTCGTGGATAAACTACAAAACACAAATGATAACTTGCCCAGTACCTAGAGAATGGTATTTGGAGAACTGAGATGGACTTTTGGAGGTAAGTGAGAGGAATGGAAGTGTTTAGCCGTGAAGAGTTATAGATACGATCGCAAAAACAGGGACACACTGACAAATCTTATAACGTCAGCAAAAAAAAATGGTTGAAATGGCTCTGAGCACTATGGAACTTAACTTCTGAGGTCATCAGTCCCCTAGAACTTAGAACTACTTAAACCTAACTAACCTAAGGACGTCATACACCTCCATGCCCGAGGCAGGATTCGAACCTGCGACCGTAGCGGTCGCGCGGTTCCAGACTGTAGCGCCTAGAACCGCTCGGCCACCCCAGCCGGCCTATAACGCCAGCATTGAAGAAACTGTAGTGCAGGTTGTTCGCAGTGCAAGCGATTACCGTGATAAAAACGACTGAATCAGCCACGAACGTTCTATATTGTCCTTACCCGAGTGGTGCAACAGAGAGTACTGAAATACACTCCTGGAAATTGAAATAAGAACACCGTGAATTCATTGTCCCAGGAAGGGGAAACTTTATTGACACATTCCTGGGGTCAGATACATCACATGATCACACTGACAGAACCACAGGCACA
The DNA here is from genome assembly GCF_021461385.2 of Schistocerca piceifrons. NCBI lineage: Eukaryota > Metazoa > Arthropoda > Insecta > Orthoptera > Acrididae > Schistocerca > Schistocerca piceifrons. The sequence goes on along the minus strand of NC_060139.1, from coordinate 300,315,945 downwards.
TAGACACAGGCAACAGAGCATGCACAATGTCGGCACTAGTACAGTGTATATCCACCTTTCGCAGCAATGCAGGCTGCTATTCTCCCATGGAGACGATCGTAGAGATGCTGGATGTAGTCCTGTGGAACGGCTTGCCATGCCATTTCCACCTGGCGCCTCAGTTGGACCAGCGTTCGTGCTGGACGTGCAGACCGCGTGAGACGACGCTTCATCCAGTCCCAAACGTGCTCAATGGGGGACAGATCCGGAGATCTTGCTGGCCAGGGTAGTTGACTTACACCTTCTAGAGCACGTTGGGTGGCACGGGATACATGCGGACGTGCATTGTCCTGTTGGAACAGCAAGTTCCCTTGCCGGTCTAGGAATGGTAGAACGATGGGTTCGATGACGGTTTGGATGTACCGTGCACTATTCAGTGTCCCCTCGACGATCACCAGTGGTGTACGGCCAGTGTAGGAGATCGCTCCCCACACCATGATGCCGGGTGTTGGCCCTGTGTGCCTCGGTCGTATGCAGTCCTGATTGTGGCGCTCACCTGCACGGCGCCAAACACGCATACGACCATCATTGGCACCAAGGCAGAAGCGACTCTCATCGCTGAAGACGACACGTCTCCATTCGTCCCTCCATTCACGCCTGTCGCGACACCACTGGAGGCGGGCTGCACGATGTTGGGGCGTGAGCGGAATACGGCCTAACGGTGTGCTGGACCGTAGCCCAGCTTCATGGAGACGGTTGCGAATGGTCCTCGCCGATACCCCAGGAGCAACAGTGTCCCTAATTTGCTGGGAAGTGGCGGTGCGGTCCCCTACGGCACTGCGTAGGATCCTACGGTCTTGGCGTGCATCCGTGCGTCGCTGCGGTCCGGTCCCAGGTCGACGGGCACGTGCACCTTCCGCCGACCACTGGCGACAACATCGATGTACTGTGGAGACCTCACGCCCCACGTGTTGAGCAATTCGGCGGTACGTCCACCCGGCCTCCCGCATACCCACTATACGCCCTCGCTCAAAGTCCGTCAACTGCACATACGGTTCACGTCCACGCTGTCGCGGCATGCTACCAGTGTTAAAGACTGCGATGGAGCTCCGTATGCCACGGCAAACTGGCTGACACTGACGGCGGCGGTGTACAAATGCTGCGCAGCTAGCGCCATTCGACGGCCAACACCGCGGTTCCTGGTGTGTCCGCTGTGCCGTGCGTGTGATCATTGCTTGTACAGCCCTCTCGCAGTGTCCGGAGCAAGTATGGTGGGTCTGACACACCGGTGTCAATGTGTTCTTTTTTCCATTTCCAGGAGTGTACAACATTTGCAATAACAAGTGTTTGTTTATTAACATTCACAGAAGTAAGCACAGCTTCCGACCAGGAAATTCAGACGACTTGATAACAACCGAAATGTCTATTGTTGAGGATACCTAACAGGACTGGGTCCATGGATGACGGAGTGGTGACGAACAGGCAGGATAAGCAACGACACGGCTCCATGAGGCTGGAGGCTTGTGGGCAGTCAACCGATGAGCAGCAAGCTGCCGTAACGACACGGTCCCAAGAGGCGGTCGCTCATGGGCAGTATAAACGCATATCCAGCGAAACAAAGAGCACGGGCGAGGCCGAGAACACTACTTGGTGGGCAGCAGCAGGAGTTGGGTCCACAGCAGAGTCGTGGCGACTGATGGTCGGCCGGAGCCTGGAGATTAACCGGCTCATGAGGGGCGGTGCGGCGGAAGACCACATGCGCGGTGTCACGTGGACACGACACCGCGCGGAAGCGAATATGTTCCTGCGACCTGTACGCCACGTATCGGCGCCCAGACGCTGTTGTGCCTGCAGGAGACTGATGATAAACAGCTCAATGAGTCTTCTATTGGTTAATAAACTCCAAGATGAGGCAGGGGCCGTACTTGGTCGCAAATCACATCCATAAGTGTACGGCGGAGAATGCAGCGGCACAGGCCTACCTACAGGGTGTGTCAAACTTTTTGGATCAAACTGTAGCCGCGCAGGTAGCCGCGCAGTCTAGGGCACCTTGTCACGGCCCGGGGCCTCCTCCCGTCGGAAGTTCGAGTCCTTCCTCGGGCATGGGTGTGTCTGTTGTCCTTAGCATAAGTAAGTTGGATTAACTAGTGTGTAAGCTTAGGGCGCCGGCTGCTGTGGCCGAACGGTTCTAGGCCCTTCAGTCTGGAACCGAGCTGCTGCTACGGTCGCAGGTTCGAATCCTGCCTCGTGCATGGATGTGTGTGATGTCCTTAGGTTAGTCAGGTTTAAGCAGTTCTAAGTCTAGGGGACTAATGACCTCAGATGTTAAGTCTCACAGTGCTTAGAGTCATTTGAACCGTTTGAAGCTTAGGGACCGATGACCTCAGCAGTTTGGTCCCATAAGACATTACCACAAAGTTCCATCAAACTGAGAAAGGTGGCAGTGAGTCTCCAACCGATTATATTGATATAGGAAACCAATCGTCGGAAATGCATTTTTATTGTGTTATAGACATACGCAGCGTACACCGCATTACAACTACGTAGGTCATAATGACTGTTCAAAGCGACAACCAACATTCTCAATGCATTATTGCAACAGCGACAGCAGTTCTGCCGCACTCTCGGGTGTCGGTTGGTAAAGAGCGTATGAGCGTATGCACATGACCACCAAACATATATACTGTACACAACTTGGCTCAAAGCATGTGCGTTGTGTAACAACTACATGCATCGCACCAGCACATTGACCTGCGCCGCATGCACACCAACATTCCTAGTATCATCGTCCATCGCATCAGACAGTTAGTGATGTGCCCAAGGTAAGCAGTGTTACTGACGCGTAATCAAGATAGAACGTCACTCGTCACGATAGTTTGCAGGCATGCATTTAATGTACAGTGCGTCAGGTGTAGTGCTCGTAAAATAGCAAAAATGTGCTGAGAACGCTTCCGAACAGGCGTGATTTTAATTGGATACAGTTTATCTCCATGGATACCTACTTACGAGAGACAGGTTCGTTCACACCACAGACAACCGGCCAAGGTTCTCGCCAAAGACTTGTCCGAATACAAGACGTCGAAGAGATACTGTTGTATCGTGTGGACGACCACCCAGCAATAAACACTCGTCAACTTGCGCTTAAAAGGCACACTTCGGAGAATACAGTGTGGAGAGTACTGGTGGAACAGCTATTAGACCTGTATCATAAAGAACGTGTGCAAACACTGGGACAACGGATTTTTAGTCCCGTGTTCACTTCTCTCGATGGAATATCCACTACAGTGCCCACAGTGTTGTAGTGCCGAACTTCTTACACTTTGTGTTGTTCACGGATGAGGCCTCATTCGCAAGTGATGGTGTTTTCAGCAGCCGCAATTCCCCACGTCACCCACATTGGTGGCCACTAGCAACGACTGTCTGTGAACGTATAGGAGGACCTTGACCAAGATCACCTAACAGAAACTTATTTGCTGCCTTCTCGTTTCACTGGTCCCCGTTACCTAGTGTTCCTGCGATATGTGCAGTTCTTGGATACTACACCCTTTGTCAGTGAAAGGGTGTGGTTTCAACGCAATGGTGCACCAGCCCACTTTAGTATTAACGTCCACGAGCACATGAACTACACACAGCCTCATCGTTGGATTGGAATGGGAGGTCCCTACCCACGGCCAGTGCGATCGCTAGATCTCACACCTCTGACCCTTTCTGCCTGGGGTTACGTCAAGACTTTGGTGCATGAATCCACTGTGGAACAGGTGAAGACCTGCTTGCTGGGGTCCAAGCTGCCTGTCTGCTGTGGTGCAACAGACAACAGGTAGATATGAAAGAGTACCGCAGAACTTCATGCGACGTGAACATGCATGCACTGAGACTGGCGGTCGTTACTACGTCGTAGCTATGCGGTGTACGCTGTGGATGTACATGGCACAATAAATTTGCACGTCTGACCATTGGTTCCCCATCTTAATATAATCAGTTTTGGACCTATTATCACCTGTTTAGTCTGAACGCATATTGGCACTTGAGATACACTCTATAGTAGAACGGTAGCTTCCCCATTACTATCAGTAACCAAATGCTACCGTCTAAGTTTTATAACCAAATGGGGCTCAGAGTGAGTAGACTCGGTCGCAGCACAGTTGTGTGCCTGCTCCATAGAAGAAAAGTCCGCATAGGCAACTTTACCAAGGGCGACCGTGAAGACAGTTCCTATGACTTCCAACTGGCGGGGCGGCCCTGACCATTCGCGATTAAGTTGGACAACCTGCTGTGGGGCTACGTCAATGAGCGAGGGACGGAACAGAGTGTCTGCGGCTTAAACGTAACGGCCTTGAAGTTGACTAATTTTCTCCGTCATGTGTTTTTTTTTTTCATTTTATTGATCAGCGGGTATGAAAAATGTTCAGCCTCCATCATTAAATGGTCCTCTACTTACATAACCCAACAATGGCTTCAGAAAGTAGGGTAAAATACATATGAGTGAATAAATTGGTTGATAAATTTTGTTGGAAACATGATTATTATGTAGTTTAAACTTTCTTTGTGTTGGACTCGACAGCACATAACTTATGCATCTTAGAAAATCTTATTGTTACAGCTGCCCCAAACAAGGATTCTGAGGAATAGATAGCTGTCATTTCAGGAAACAGAATTCAGCCTTAACATTAGATAAATTTCTACGACGATTACTGAAGTACATAGAAACAGAGTACACACAAGAAAAAAAACAATTTCAGACTTCACTGTAAGACAACAACAACAAAAAATGAAAAAGGCACCATGAATCATTCATACAAATTTGTCACAAAGAAATATTCTTACAGGTATAGACGGAAAATGCAAAACTGTGAACACTGGCTGCCGATGGATATACGTGTGACGTTGAGCGCAGTATTACCGTGCAGCTGGCAAAAACAGTAAACAGGACACATGTCGATGCAAGGGCAAAAAATCTTTTCCAGTTTCATTTGGTGCACTCAGTTGGACAGCAACTACGTCTAACAGACAGGCGCGTAAACAATATACGGGAGAGGACATATAGTTGTACTCGGGGAATCACTCAGTATCTGAATATGGGCGATACCACTATTCGATGATATCGGCGGGAAAGAGTGAACAATGGCTGATCACAGAGTCAAGAATGAAAGTGTGGAGCTAGCGAGGCGACAGAACTTGAGGACCGAGCAGTCGTCAGAGAGACACTGAAATCCCCGGATTCATCATTATCATCGATCTGACGGGCAACTGGTACATCGGTGACCACAAGGACTGTTAAATAGACGGCTCACAGAAAGGGGACTGAGCTCACGGTAGCCCATGAGGAACTTCCGTTGACCTCAGTACACCAACAAGCACGTTTGCACTGGTGTCGAGCAAGTTCAGCATGGAATCTCATTGAATGAAGTGGGGTTAGCTTCAGTGATGAGTCCTTCTTCGAATAGAGCCCTGATTACCAGTGAAGACGTGTCTGAAGACGCCACGGACAGTGGTCGGATACCAAAGTTACCTACTCCCGCCATACGGCCCAATAACCAAAAACTTTTCGTATCAGGACCCTTACGGTTGCCATTCGCGGCACCCTTACAACACAGCGGTACGTCAACGATATTGTATGCCCCGATTTGTCTCCCTCCATCGCAAGCTATTCTGGGTTTACATTTCAGCAAAATAATGCCCGCTCACAAACGGCGAGGGTTTCTACTGTTTGTCTTTGCTTGCCATATCCTACCTTGGCCAGGAAGGTCGCCGGATCTCTCCCCAACTGAGAAAGTTTGGAGCATAATGGGCAGGGCTGTCCAACCAGCTCGGGATTTTGACGATCTAACGCATCAATCGTACAGAATTTGGCACCCTGTCTTTCAGGAGGATATCCAAGAACTGCATCAATCAGTGCCAAGCCGAATAACTGCTTGCTTGCGGGCCAGACCAAAAAGTTATTGACTTGTTTAATTCCTGAATATATCTCTCGAATGAATAAACAGGATATGGAATTGTTGTTTATAAAGCGCCGGAAACAAAATGCAACCCTCAGGAACTATATTCAGTGGCATCAGGATACAACATGTGCATACTGATTGGTTGTATTGTTAGTGATTCAATTGTCACGGTCATCGTCGATCAGATGGCACACAGGAGGCCTGTCCTTGAACCCTATGTCTTGGCTGTGCAGGCAGTAAATGTGCTGAGATCTGAGGTGAAAATGTTTGCAATATTGATTCTAGGACACAAGCACGCCACAATGACGAATAATTACTCCTGTTGAACAGCTTCAGCCATTTGAACGGGGTCGCATTGTGGGCTTGCGGGAAGGTGGATGGATGTGTCGACAGACTGCTGCACGTATTGGGGGCAATGTACCAATGGTGTGTCGCTGCCTTCGAGAGTGGTCTGTGGGGCATTCCCACACAAGTAGACCAGCTTCTGGACGTCTATACATTACAGATTGGCGCATTGCGCGAGCAGCGGTGGCCAGCCGATCATGTGGGAACGAAATACGGACACATGTTTCACCTATCGCGTCATCAGGGATCATCGGAAACAGCCTGCGTGTAGCAGGATTAAATCGCATGTGCCTCTGGCCAGGCTACCATTGACACCGCCAGGTGGAGCTACTCTGGTGTCGTGCAAGAGTCGACTGGAGAGTAGAATAGCGCTGTGTTACCGTTAGTCATGAGAATAGGATCTGTGTGTATGCGAGTAATGGACGTAGGTATGGACAGACTTGATGAGTGCCTATTCCAGAGCGCATTCGCCCACGACACAAAGGTCCCATTCCATCTACATCTACATCTACATGTTTACTCTGCAATTCACATTTAAGTGCTTGGCAGATGGTTCATCGAACCACAATCATAGTATCTGACATACCATTCCACTCCCTAACAGCGCGCGGGGAAAACGAACACCTAAACCTTTCTGTTCGAGCTCTGATTTCTCTTATTTTATTTTGATGATCATTCCTACCTATGTAGGTTGGGCTCAACAAAATATTTTCGCATTCGGAAGAGAAAGTTGGTGACTGAAATTTCGTAAATAGATCTCGCCGCGACGAAAAACGTCTTTGCTTCAATGACTTCCATCCCAACTCGCGTATCATATCTGCCAAACTCTCTCCCCTATTACGTGATAACACAAAACGAGCTGCCCTTTTTTGCACCCTTTCGATGTCCTCCGTCAATCCCACCTGGTAAGGATCCCACACCGCGCAGCAATATTCTAACAGAGGACGAACGATTGTAGTGTAAGCTGTCTCTTTAGTGGACTTGTTGCATCTTCTAAGTGTCCTGCCAATGAAACGCAACCTTTGGCTCGCCTTCCCCACAATATTATCTATGTGGTCTTTCCAACTGAAGTTGTTCGTAATTTTAACACCCAGGTACTTAGTTGAATTGACAGCCTTGAGAATTGTACTATTTATCGAGTAATCGAATTCCAACGGATTTCTTTCGGAACTCATGTGGAGCACGTCACACTTTTCGTTATTTAGCGTCAACTGCCACCTGCCCCACCATACAGCAATCTTTTCTAAATCGCTTTTCTAAATGCTTCATTGTGTTGTGAGCCATCAGTAACAACCCGCGACCACTTCTGGTATTTCTGTAGCATAAAGTAACCAACAGTACCCGCCACACTGCACATACAACTCCGTGATGGTACCATTTCTTCGACAGGGAGATGATGTGCTTTCTCGCATGAAAATGAACGTTCACACACGGGTGCTGCGACGCAAAGTGCTCTTCGTGGTGCGCAAAAATTGACCCGGGAAGCAATATCGCCAGATGTCTCGGCAGTTGAACACGTATGAGACATCATGAAGCGGCAGCTTACTCATTCCCCATGGTTTAGAAGAGCCATTGCCGAACTGCAACAAATGGCGCAAGATGCTTGTGACAGCCTGTGGCAGACCCTGATGGTCGTTCGTACGTGAAAGTACACACCTGTCATGCCACCAGAGGGGCATTGACGTCACCCTTTACAGTGACATGTATGTTTCACTTGGTCTGAATTTATCTTTTACTCCTATAATGACGAACTACCTGTCATCCCACTTGTCAATAAAATGCCCTTGTCCTTGAGGGTGTTGCATTCCCTCCGGCAGTGTATTAATCTTCATTTGGCAAGAAGTGGCCGCCTGTGTGGGGATAGTTTCCACTAAAACAACAAACTGAGCAAAATAAAATTCAAACCAATATTTTTTTGAATTAACCCAGAGACTTTTCTTGCTCCTTATTTTGCCACTTAATTTATCTACATCACGGTAGGTGTGTATACGTAATCAAAGTTAGAAGTACTAATGACACTAGTATAAACCGATGGAGAATAAAAATACGATTCTCTCTCTGCCTAACCACCGTCACTTTCTGCACAAGCGCAGGTAGTGAGAAGGTGGAGCAGTATAGTCACTTGTAATGACCCTATTGTCAATGTGAAAGAGACGTTTCAGAGCAATATGCCGCCAAATCTCACCTGACAGTGGAGACGCCAAACCATATTCCTACTGACCGCATCAGGAATGCTGATGACAGGAATGTGCAAGCCTTGAATATTGCTCTGATCAATTTCCATTCAAAGTTTTCTGTTTTTGTGTGTTGAAAAGTTTGTGACTGATGTTGATCATTTAAGCAAAACAAACAACAATTTTATCCCCCATCATTAAGACTGATAAAATGTAAATCATTACTCGCAACACAAGTAATTTACTATTCTTTAACGAAAAGGTCACTCAGGGTAACAATTCCGACTGCATAAAGACAACCCGCACTAGTTGTCCTACTGCTCTGTACCTAACCACATATAAAACAGCCTGGTACCCGTGTGGAGTTAGAGAACGATTTGCCTCTTATCTGTAACCTTGTTCGTAGCCTTCTTAGCACCAGGACAAAAAAAACTCAAAGAAAAATGGTGAAATCCTACGTCTTGCAACAAATGATTGTGTAATGAAGTAGCTTGGTTCCGAAGTTTTCTGAATATTCTATTTCTGATTCTCTTTCCAAAATAACGTCTTAATTTTGAGATGAAATATACGTTTTCACAAAAAAAGATGGAAGCAAAGGACCAGATGGCATGTGACGAACCCGTGCAATGTACAGGGTGTAACAAAAAGGTATGAGCACGCTTCCAGGAAACATTCCTCACAGGTCAAGGAAGAAAATTTTATACAGACATTCGTCCGGAAACGCTTTATTTCCATGTTAGGGCTCACTTTCCACTATCTTTATAATCACATTAATCATGGGAACGAACGTATCAGTACAGTATGAAAGACTTTCCTCTATGGAATGTTCTTGCCCTCCTTTAGCGCGTAGGCATTCATCAACGCGCCGTCGCACTGAGTCCCTCATGCGCTGATGTTTTCCGGAAGCATCGTTTGTTGTTTCTCAACCTTGCACAATACGCGCACAAGGACTCTAAACATCTTGTGCAAGCCGTCGCCTGCTTTAATCATAAATATACGTCTGCGTACAGCTAATGTTATTACCTTTACATAAAGAAAAATACTTGAAAGAACCTACAAATCGTATGCTACACACACATAGGTCTTCAGATTAATAATCAAATTAGCTAATTTAATAACACTGAACCTTAAACTGCTGGTGTACTCATGTACCATCATAATAAAATAAAAACAGTGAGTAGTAGAGGGAGTATGAATGATAACAGCGATGTATTTAAGTGTACCAAATAATGGCAAGTTTTATGCAACGTTAGTAACTACAACTTCCTGGAGAACCAGCTGATAAATCTTGCACAAGAATGCCGAACACAAATCAATTAAATAAAGGTCTCTGATAAGAAAAGCATACATTGAGGTGGAAGCTATACAAATCTCCCTTGAATTAATCTCTTTTACAACGCAGTTTGACATTGTTTACATGAATCCACTTTGAGGCCCAACTCTTGTTCAAATGGAATCAACTACCATTAGCTATACCACAAACAATGGTTCACCTAAGACCATATCGCTATGAATATCATTTAACAACCCTACCCTGGTTCAGCAGTATCTTTTCCTTTCATCTTGATTCAGGAGACAGCAGAAAACGGTGCGAATGTCATTTAACAACCCTACCCTGGTTCAGCAGTATCTTCTCCTTTCATCTTGATTCAGGAGACAGCAGAAAACGGCGCGCTGTGGGCGAAGAGCAATGTGACGAAACCACTCCCACATTGTACAAAATAATGGGATTGATTTCTACTCATTGAATCTGCCCTTTTGACTGTACTGTTGGCCTGGTAGCCAGTCCAGACACAGCACCGGGGCTCCCACATGAGGGGCATGCATTTACAGAGAGGAGCCAATCAGCGCTTCCAGATCTCTCTTGTATGGAAACAGAAGGCTTTAGGCTAGGGAAGCGTCTTCCTCACGGTAAGCATAGCCATGTTTTGGCAGAAAACATCTACCTAGAAGGGACAACAGCCCCTCATTTACGGAGTGTTCTAATTTTTCTGGGACGATCATTTCCAGTTTCTAAAAGAAGGTTGTTGACCGTCCCAGACAGTCGCGCCCGTGGAATATACGTTTCTGCGGCTCACTAGGAGAACGTGGTGACTTCCTGGCGTGGCCCTTCCACACATCACCATTAAAGTTCTCATTCTTTGCACAGATTTTGAAAACTTCGAGAAGAGTAAGATTACAAAAGAACTTTCTTTTACTTGTCTTGATTATCTCGTTGTTTTTGTTGTTGTCGTTGGCTCATAATCTTGTTGTGTCAAGGAGTACATTCCTCTGCCTCCGCAGGCCAAGACAACCACCTTGGTCACAGATTCGCTCAGTTCGTCACTCGTCGTAATAACCCACAGTTAACATCACATCTTTGACCAACACGATGTCTGAACTGCACTCAACTGTTGGGCAGTTCCAGGAAAAAACGCTTCAGTGAAGTTACGATGTCTTGTGAAGACAATAACAGCGACATTGCACCATCATCACGATGGAGTAGGTTATCGTATGCTATTTGAGAGGCCCCTCCAACAGTCTTTTACTTTAGGTTTATAATATACAATTTATCGTTTATCGCAATCAGTCATTTGACATCCATTGGGGGTTAAAGGTCTGTAGATTTCCTTGTGTATTTCGATCTTTTATTCACATTTCACCAGGTCATTTCTTGTTTTGTGGAATCAAACTATGAACTTCTTTACTCCACTCACGATCCATTCGCCCAGTTAATGTCCAGATCCATTAATTTATCATTATACACACAGGAACAGAACAGTGCAAGTTGCTTAGAAACGAAATAAATAGGAAGTGCAGGGAAGACAGGGCGAAATGGCAGCAGGAAAAACATGCAGAAATTGAAAAAGAAACGAATGTAGGAAGGCCTGACTGAGCATATAGAAACGTCAAAACAACCTGTGATGCTGGCTGCGGTGGCCGAGCGGTTATAGGCGCTTCAGTCCGAAAACGCCCTGCTGCTACGGTCGCAGGTTCGAATCCTGCCTCGGGCATGGACGTGTGTGATGTCCTTAGGTTAGTTAGGTTTAAGTAGTTCTGAGTCTATGGGACTGATGACCTCAGATGTTAAGTCCCATAGTGATCAGAGCCATTTGAACCAACCTTTGATGAAATTAAAAACAAGGACTGCAACATTAAGAAAATGGTTCAAATGGCTCTGAGCACTATGGGACTTAACATCTGTGGTCATCAGTCCCCTAGAACTTAGAACTACTTAAACCTAACTAACCTAAGGACATCACACACATCCATGCCCGAGGCTGGATTCGAACCTGCGACCGTAACAGTCGCGCGGTTCCGGACGGCGCGCCTGGAACCGCTAGACCACCGCGGCCGGCAACAACATTAAGAGCGCAATGGCAACTCCACTTTAAAACCCAGCGGAGAACGGATAGGTGTCGGAGGAATTGTCTCATGACATGACGGAAGAAGTTGGAATCGATTTGGAAGAGATGGGGGATACAGCATTAGAATGAAAATTTAAAAGAACTTTGGGAGACTTGAGATCAAATAGGGTAGGACGGCTCGGTACATTCTGTCGGAATTTCTGTAATCATTGGGGAAAAGTATCGAAATTTCAGGAGACAACAAGGCCAAACAAGTGCAAAAACTTCCGTACGATCATCTTAATAGCTCATGCATCCAAGTTGCAGAGAAGAAGAATATACACAGGAATATATACAAGAAATATTTTTATAATTAGTCGACCTGGAAAAAGTGTTCGATGATAGACAGGACGAGTCACTCTCTCACTATTCTCCATACACGGGGGAACAATTTAATGTTCCTTTTACAGCCACTATATCGTTTGCGTGAGACGAAAGGAAGTTATCTGCATGAGCAGCTAATGATGGGAGTGTGTATATTGTTAACGTATTCGTACATGTGATCTTTATGGTGGCGCTCCTTTGAATAGTATTTTCTGGAGTTGGGAACGTGCAGCCACGTTGCTCATTTTACGGTAAATTTTTTTGTGGATGTTTGGGGTTTGAAAGCCTCGTGTAGCTATTAGGAAAGGGACATCTCCAAGCACTAACCAGGGGCAAAACGCTACGCCCAAGAATTTCTCTCATCAGTGAGCAGACACTGCATTCAGTCGAAGAGGCGAAAACACAGGCTACCTGGACCTATCTGTTAGGCGCCTCTTGGCACAGTAGGGGCAGGGGGCATGAGAGAAATCTAGGTCGCCTGGCCAACGTGTTACGACAGTGTTGTAAACGCCCTTTGTAAACAGGTATGGCACCCATAAAAATTTGTGAGATCCCATGTTCACCATGGACCAGACATTACTGAGGGAACTGACAGATGGTGTCGTCCCTCGGCGTCCAGGGCTTTTTTTATTTTGGGAATCCTCAAGCCTTCAAAACAATTTCAGAAGGAGTGCAGCATTTAAGGCAGCTCTGAAATGATCTATGTTGGAGCACAAAAGCACATCTCTTAGTTTAGCAGTGGCCGTTGGTCAGAAAGGGGAAACATTCGGGCAGTCCAGATAATGATCGCCATGTAAAATGTGTTGTTCACTGTAGAGCTATACAGAAACTCAAAATAACATGGTGCCTGAAATGGCCCATGGGAAAAAAAGCCAGGAGCACAATGTCTCCTCCTCTCTGCACGGTAGTTTGATAGTCAGGGATTGGCTCTTCTCCTGTAAAGAGAAGAATATTGACTTTGATGAGGATTAGTAGAGCAGACAGAGGGGAGACGTGGAACTGATGAAATCTTGTGATTGGCACAAAATCTTTGAGGAGGGGGGGTAAGTTACGGGTGTGCTTTGGTGGAGTTTACCGAGGTTTAAATGCATAGTGAGTGGAAGTGAAGCTGGGTTTCCCGATTCACACTCCAGTCTGGATTGGGTCTTCTGATTCAGACTCCTGTCTGGAGAGGATTCTGGTCTTGACGTTTGCTATGAGTGAGTTGTATTGGGACACTTATCCTGAGCGTGACTTCGCACTAACACTGGTCTTGACTGGGAGGCGTGTGGTGAGGATCTAACTGTGCCGACAGTTTAGACCTCAGTCATCTCGGACAACTCGCTTTGCCGAGGGTAATCTTATTTGCGACATTCCTGCTGCTTTGACATTTGATCTCCTTGTGAGCACTGTCACATAAGTGAGTCAAACTGGTCCATGGTATGACCGGTGAATGGGAGTCTCACACGTTGTAATCTGCCAAGATCTCAGTTCTCTATTGCCAGTGAGTGCAATACCTCTAACAGATTGCCAGCTGCGACTTTGCATGTTTCATGACGGCAGTAGAGCATCACAGCGGCCGCACATCGCTGCTCTGCATACACTTGAAACGTGACCGTCACCTGGGAGAGCGCCACATATCGAGAAAAGGCGTGTTGTACTGCTGCTTCGGCTTGTTAGGACAAACGGGATCAGAATCTTGCCACTTGTTCTCAGCTGCACCCAAGTAGTATAACTTCTGTGTAGAAGAAATCCATCAAAGTCTTTTCAGTTTTAGATAATTTCAGGTCACGTTAATCATGTTTTGAGCCAGAGTAAATACCTCAGTCAGACAAATCAGTCTTTGCCAGCCAGCTGCGACCTCAGGGAGAGTTAACTGTTGGTTGAATATTTGTGCTTCCATCAGATCATGTTTTATTTTTGTCATCTCGCTTAGCATGTATATTTTGTCCTATTCTATAATCAAAAAGCTTGTGCCATAAATTTTATAAAAGATCAATCCTGTGTTGATATATTAATTATCCATCAACAACTGACTAAAGCAATGATGGGGCACAATTTTATTAACATTATTTCGGCATTCAAGTTCGTTTAGATTCTGATAAATATGATAACCTGTAATGCAGGCTATCAATAAGAAAAACAACCCAAGGGCAAAATCAATTTAACGGATACTTGGGGTAGGAAAGGTTTACTGGTTAAAGTGACTGCTGTCAGGACGGTAACTCAGAGTCACCTTCGCCTTCCAAAATATACAGTAAGTCCAGTGTAGTCTTGCATACAAAATGGTGCAAGATCTTCGAACTCTGAGAAAAGTAGGAATAAGCTAAAGGGAAAGACAATCACAAGAATCAAGAAGAAAAATGGGATTGGAAAACCAAGAACGAAGAGTTCTCTTTCGTCCACTGCTGTTCAGTCTATACATTGAAGAAGCAATGACAGAAATAAAAGTAAGGTTCAAGAACGGGATTAAAATGTAGGGTGAAAGGTTATCAATAACATGACTTTTCTCAGAATGTATGAAGGCTAGAATTATGAAATTTTAAACGCTTATTTCTACAAACCCAATAAATGCTGTCTCAAGAGTAAATTTTGAAATTTTGTGTATAGGCCGCGATATGGTGCGAAGTGATTGGAATTTTACATGACTTTTATATTCTACTTCCAGAGTTACAATTTAAAAAATATTAAAATTCACCTATTCGATATATTCAAAAAAACCTCATGAGAGAAGTTTCCTTATGCAATGAGATTAAACAGAGAATAGTTTCTGAGGAAAAAAAACATATATTATTTTTAAATTCCATAGAAAACGTTAAATATATATAATCCAAGCAAATTAACAGTGAAACCATGGTACAAAATTTCATTGCCATTTTTGAAAACTATGAATTTCGTGCATTTTTAAATAGTGTTTGTTCTTCTTGAAAGTCGCGCCTTAATGTTCTTCTCCTGTTTCTGATACGTTTGAGTGCACGTTAACGTGGCATAGAAGGCAATGGAGTGATTCAGAAGTTGGTTTCAGTTCTTCTATGTTAAATGCTTAATAATATATGGGACCCTCAATCGGTAACGCTGGAATTCAATATGGTGTTGGCCCACTCTTAGCTTGATGACAGCTTCCACTCTCGCACGTATACGTTCAATCAGGTGATGGAAGGTTTCTTGGGGAATGGCAGCCCATTCTTCATGGAGTACTGCACTGAGGTGAGGTATCGATTCCGGTCGGTAAGGCCTGGCACGAAGTCGGCGTTCCAAAACATCTCAGAGGTGTTCTATGGGATTCAGACATGTTACTGTCGTGTAACCACTCCGACACAGGCTGTGCATTATTAACAGGGGCTCGATCGTGTTGAAACTATTGCTCTTCAACAGTGGGAAGCAAGAAGGTGCCTAAAGCACCAATGTAAACATGTGCTGTGACAGAGCCACGCAAAACAACAAAGGGTGCAAGCCCCCTCCATGAAAAACGCTATCGTACCATAACACCACTGCCTCCTAATATTACTGTTGACACTACATACGCTGGCAGATGAGGTTCACAAGGCTTTCGCCATACCCACACCCTGCCATCGGATCGCCACATTGTGTGCCGTGATTCGTCACTCCACACCACGTTTTCCGCTGTTCAGATGTCCAATGTTTACGCTCCTTACACCAAGTGAGGCGTCGTTTGGCATTTACCGTTGTGATGTGTGGCCTATGAGTAGCCACTCGACCATGAAATCCAAATTTCCTCACCTCCCGCTGTCATAGTACTTGCAGTGGACCCTGATGCAGTCTGAAATTCCTGTGTGATGGTCTGGATAGATGTCTGCCTATTACACAGTACGATACTCTTCAACTATCGGCAGTCTCTGTCAGTCAACAGACGAGGTCGGCCTGTACGCTTTTTTGCTGCACGGATCCCTTCACGTGTCCACTTCACTATCACATCGGAAACACTGGACCTAGGGATGTTGAGGAGTGTGAAAATCTCGCGTACAGATGTATGACACAAGTGACACCCAATCACCTGTCCACGTTCGAAGTCCGTTGAGTTCAGCGGAGCGCCCCATTCTGCTCTCTCGCGATGTCTAATGACTACTGGGGTCGCTGATATGGAGTACCTGGCAGCAGGTGGCAGCACAATGCACCTAATATGAAAAAGTACGTTTTTGGGAGTGTCCGGATACTTTTTATTACGCAGTGTGTATTCATGACATTACATATTTTCTTACATATTTTGCCTGTTTTTTTGTGCGTATTTCTTGTTGACATGACACAAAAATTCGGGCTCTGCTCATAACCACGAGTGAAGTTGCGCAGCGGACAGCAGTCTCGCGTCAGCCTTGCCCACCTATTACTCTCTGGTTGAGGTAGGCCTGTCTGTTACGTCAGCGCAAGACAGCGAGCGCCGCCTGTGACGCAGCCGTGGCCCTGGCGCGAGTTTATCAGCACACTTTGGCCTACGATGTCACATTCCTCACAAATCGTAGCGCAGCGTGACGTACATAAGAACGGGTCGCATTTTTACCTACCACCACTCGTGGTAGAAACGATGCGCCAGTTTAGGTAATGTAATCCACCTACACTGTTATTAAATTAAAACTTTGCATTTTTCCGACTAAAAGATGCAGGTAGGGGGACAAACTTCAAGTGGTGGTCACTGGCAAGAAACAAAATAAAAACGTTTAGATTGTTCCACGGCGGAAGGTCGTGATGCATTTCCTCACAATCATCTCACGAACGCTGAGACGGCAGATACTGAGATAAGTGACTGTGAAATAGAAAATCAACTAAGGTGGCTCAGTTGTGAAAATGACACAGTTTATGCGAAGAACTTACTCGTCTTCTAGCAGAAGGTCGCTAGAACAACGAAGGGTACCAAGCGATGAGAAAAAACACAGATCATTCCAGTTTCCAAAAAGTGTAGTCGAACTGATGCACGCCACTCTGTTGGAGAACTGTGGAACACGTTTTGTGCTCACGCATTATGACATTTCTGGAGAACGAAAATCGTCTCTATAAAAACCAGCATGGATTCCATAAAAAGAGTTCAAAATTGGCTCTGAGCACTATGGGACTTAACATCTGTGGTCATCAGTCCCCTAGAACTTAGAACTACTGAAACCTAACTAACCTAAGGACAGCACACACACCCGTGCCCGAGGCAGGATTCGAACCTGCGACCGTAGCAGCCGCGCGGTTCCGGACTGAGCGCCTAGAACCGCTAGACCACCGCGGCCGGCCATAAACAGAGTTCCTGAGTAACACAGCTTACTCTGTGCGTCCATGAAATCCAGAGAGCCAATGAATGGGGGGCCCAGGTTAATGCAGTGTTCCTTGATTTCCAAAAAGCATTCGATATAGTCCCTAGCGTTGCTGCCTCTGGATCACGGGGTCCCGAGTTCGATTCCATGGCGGGTTGGGAATTTTCTCTGCCCTGGGACTGGGTGTTTGTGTTGTCCTCATCATTTCATCATCATCATCATTTGTGACAGTGGCTAGATTGGACTGTGTAAAAACTGGGGTGTGTGGAAATTAGGACTTTGTACGGGCGCTGATGACCGCGCAGTTGAGCGCTCCACTAACCAAACATCATCGATACACTCCCAAAGAGTCGTTTTTTGAGTAAAATATTAGCTTGTCGAGTACTGGATCGGAATTTTGACGGTATTCAGAACTTTCTGAGAAATAGAACTAATAAGTGATTGTTAATGGGATGAAATCGACAGATGTAAAGGTAATTTGTGGAGTACCTGGTCTGCACATCAGCAACAGATTCCGCATACATAAGACTTTCCAGATGGCCCCACAAGTAAAAGTCAAGGTGGTTAATTTCAGAAAAATGAGGCGACTCTTTGTACTGCGATTCACTGGCTCTTCGTTTCTTCGTACTTCACTGGAGAAGACCGAGCGAGGTGGCGCAGTGGTTAGACACTGGACTCGCATTCGGGAGGACGACGGTTCAATCCAGCGTCCGGCCATCCTGATTTAGGTTTTCCGTGATTTCCCTAAATCGCTCCAGGCAAATGCCGGGATGGTTCCTTTCAAAGGGCACAGCCGACTTCCTTCCCCGTCCTTCCCTAATCCGATGAGACCGATGACCTCGCTGTCTGGTCTCCTTCCCCAAAACAACCAACCAACCAACCAAATGGAGAAGATGTAGCTGAGGCGCTGACGAAGAACGATATGGAAAGGGGCTGGTTACCTTTCAAGCATCCTTCACGTTACTGTCGTACTACTAAAGGCACATTCTCTAACAAAAATGGCGGAGAGACCTGCAGTAAGTCCACGTACTTATGTCTACTAATGCTTCACGGGAAAATAAATTAGGTAGGTGGTCGCCAATAATCCCTTAACAAATACTGATGTTAATCAGTAGCTCGTGCGACGAATCAGCAACCATTCGCCGAGGATTTTCTATTGTGCAGTTAAACTCATCGGCGAAGAGCGCTGACGTCATAAATCCGATGTGATAGTGGTCTCCTGCAACAGGCACCAACAGAACCTCATGATGGAGGGTTATCCGCAACTGATAATTTCTGCACAGTTGCAGGTGATAAAGGATAGTACTGGTTTTAGGTCAGCATACAAAACACCGTCCTCTGGGTTACCTGATGCTCATGGGCCAGGTGTCTGGAGCTTCTACTGGAATCGATTTCAGTACCGTTTAGCACCTGTTATTACAGAGTTAGTGTACGAACATCTTGAGGCCGTCAAGGTTGTTCATCACTCTGAAAGGATACATCGTCACACAAACATCTCAAAATTTGTGAGGGGAATAGTGCTGTTTAAATCTAAGTGGTTCGGTAAATCCATGTGGCCTCTCGACTGCGTTCACGTGTTTTACCATAGACGAAAACCATCTTGGCTCGGTTCAGCAATGAGTAATGAACACTGTGCTTCGGCTTAGCTTTAATCACAAGCTGCAATGTAGATAGTATAGTTGTTCATCACTGTCGACTACGTCAGCAAATATGCATTAGATAACCAATAAATTAACGCAATCTAATGTGTAATGTAATGTACCAATACTAATTGCTTTCCTCGAGTATCGCCGTCCATGATATGATTGTTTTTATTCTTTTTTCTGACAGTAATTAGTTGATAAAGTTTGATCCCTTACTTAACATTCGCCATGTATAGAAACATTCTGTTTATTAGCAGAGTTGGAGCAGTATTCTGTCACTTGCCGATAGCTTCTGGTTTTTTTGCTCGTTTCATTCCCCATCCTGAGATGGAGGTTTGCTTGCTGCTAATGTTGTCATCCCATTGTATCATTAACATTCAGTAGAATCAGAAATGAACTGGAGAAAAATCGATTATGTTTTCAACTTTTGTAGTTCTGTCTTCCTTACTTGCCTATAGTATTACGGTACGTTAACAGTTTTGTACTTTTGAAGCGTCTAATTAAAACTGAAATAAACACAGTTTTGGTGCCGTATGCGTTTCGCCTTTGTTCTTTGCAACGCATCTTTAGTGGCTTCGAATATGTACATATTTTGTTTATACCATTTAATTTACGTTTGGGACGATTTGTATATGGGGTTTAAACAGTTCTGGCACTTTGCCTTTTTATAATGTAGTAATAATTTAAAGTTCTACCTACAGGATCCATGGATGTTGTTCTACACGTATTTTTGTTCCATTTTGTGATCAGTTCTTCTTGTTATAATTGCCATTTTTAACTTTGTTTTTCAGACTTCACAGCATTAGGAACTGAACACTTGTTTCAGTTTTGTGTTTTGTAGGCGTTGCCAACTGTTGATTGTTGCCAAAGATCAAATGTTGTTAACTATTCAATGTGTTATTGCGATCTTTTTGATCTTTTTTGTGTGTGTGTGTGTGTGTGTGTGTGTGTGTGTGTGTGTGTGTGTGTGTTTGTGAAATATGGTATATTTTTTATACGATGAGGTGATGGTATATACATTGATCAACCAGAACATTATGACGACCGATCTACTATCGATATAAACCCATGCAGGCTATACCAGCGTCACCTGCCGAGGAATGACTGCTAGTCGGACACACGCACCGTGCATGTAGTCTCAGTGAGCCTGCTGTCAGTGTGTAGTGTGAGCAAGAGTGAGATCTATCTAAGTTTGACCGAGGCCAGACTGTACTGGCCTGGAGGCGCGGTACGAGCATTTCACAAACTGCACGACTTGTCGGGAGTTCGAGGAGGGCTGTGGTGAATGTCTTCCACACGTGACGAAACCACTTCCAGATGTCATGACGTTGGGTGGCTACCCCTCATTACACATGTCGGACATCATAGGCTGGACAGACTGGTAAAACGTAATAGGCGACGAACTGTGGTGGAACTAACATCAGACTTCAGTGCTGAGTAAAAGTGTGTCTGAACATATAGTGCGCCGCCCGTGTTAGCCACGCGGTCTAGGGCGCTTGCCAGAGTTCGCGCGGCTACCCCCGTAGGAGGCTCGAGTCCTCCGTCGGGCATGGGTGTGTGTGTGTTGTTCTTAGCGTAAGTTAAAGTTAGATTAAGTAATGTGTAAGCCTAGAGACCGATGATCTCAGCAGTTTGGTCCCATAGGAACTTACCACAGATTTCCCCGCCCCTCCCACCCCACACCTCCCCGACACCCCCCATCCCCTCCACAAAAAACACATAGTGCACCGAACACTCCTAATGATGAGCGTCCGCAGTTTTGTTGAATTTCCATCGTTATTTGGCTGTCAACTAATTTTTATTATTACAATATACATTATGCTACTTGTATTTCTATAGCCAACTTACAGGCTTTATCAAATGCCTTCAGACTTATTTATATTTCATTGACAACGAGTAAGAAATTGCTTCTACTTAAGATTCTATTGAAATGCATTCAGTTCTACGTCGCCAATTCTTGGCACCGATATTTACTAGAATGTTGCGTTAAGTATGCTTAGCAACCAAACAGTCGGAAAAAAGAGAAATTTTTCAAAATGTAAAACAGCTATGTTTTCCCTTAGAAACCCTGAAGATTTCTTGTGCATGCGGCAAAATTGCATTATACGATGTCGTAGATGCCGTTTTAATTTAGATTTTCCATGTGTGTAAGAAAAATGTCATCCTGCAACTTGTAATGTCGGAAACAAATACGATGTACAGTGGTACTTTTCCCTCATATTCTGGCATATTGCAACTCTTCGTATTACTGAATAAAGTTATTTACACCTTTATTTTTCTCGATTTTTGACTTTCCTAGTCTGTCCCTCGTCCTTGAAACTTGCACCTGCAAATTAAAGTGTGCAGGTGCAAAGCAGTAAAAAAAAAAAAAAAAATAGTGTGTGTATTCTGCAAAGCAGTTCTCGGTACCTTACCCGACTACAAGTATAAGGGATTTGGGAAATCACGACAGGAATACATTTTCAGGAAAACTTTGTGTGTTTGGCTGTTTACTTGTCGATGGTTATAAACATTATATTTGTTGTGATAGTAAAATTATCAAAAATCAAATAACGTTGGCAGTTCGATAAAATATTATACAAATATGCCTGTATCTCCATCATATCATATATCAAATGTAATATCTATGAAATAAAATAGATAGTGTTGAAATAAATGTAGTGTGGCCGAACGGTTCTAGGCGCTTCAGTCTGGAACCGCGCGCCCGCTACGGTGGCAGGTTCGAATCCTGCCTCGGGCATGGATGTGTGTGATGTCCTTAGGTTAGTTAGCTTTAAGTAGTTCTAAGTTCTAGAGGACTGATGACCTCAGATGTTAAGTCCCATAGTGCTCAGAGACATTTGAACCATTTTAAATAAATGTAAATAAAAGCATGAGCAGGACTCGATCCAGTGATCCACCAACTACGGAGTTTGAAGGTTAACCCCATGACTGGCGCCATCCCAAGGTCCTGGTCGCAGCACACCGGTACGTCATCCACGCGTAGAACATCTCTTACCATTTTCTCTAAAAGTAGTACTCCTTACTATTTGCACATTATGTTGTCCTGATGGACTACTAAAACTGTGCAAAATCTGAAGTAAATCTGAGTTCCGAACGTCGTGGCCTCCTCTCATAAGCTGATTCTTTTGCTGGCCACACTGTCTGCTCAGGGATGTGATTTGTTAGGATAGTAAATGATTGTTGGACCATTAACTACAAAACGAAAAATGTTCATACTTGTAACGTCTGTATTCTGAAACACTTCACTGGTTGACAACATTAACATGTATCTTCTCTCATGTGCTACAAACTCCAACTAAAGGCAAACACGTCCACTCTTCATAACGGCTAAAACCCGTCTGCTTCATACTGAAACATCCCTTTGGAAAAATTTATGAATTACTGTGCTGGTAAACCTCTTACGTTATTTGATTTTCAAACAGCTGAGCAAAACTGAACGCACTCCGACATTTCTCTCTTTACTTTTTCTGATCATCACTAAACTGACACACAATATTTTTAGCGCAACGCAATCTGACTTTCAATAGTCCCTACAAAAGAATGGCCGTGACTAACAATAACCTATACCTTTCATGAATCACTTACCTAACAAAAATCTTCGTTACTCGAACTACTGCAATACAGCGAGCGCCAATACTGCTAGCTAAATAAAAGATTTTAACTACTGAAGGCACTAGCTACTGATAGGCATAGTTAGCAAATGAAAGATTTTGATAGAGAACAAACAATGTATTTACCTTAATAGTGTTCAAAAGTCCGAATATATATATCAGTTCATGACATCCAGTCTTACAAATTTCGTTTTTCTAACGGACACACGTCCAGATCGTCCGCTCTCACAACTCTGCCATCTCTCTCCCCACATCCACCACTGCTGGCGGCTCACCTCCAACTGCGCACCGCTACGCGCTGTTCACATCCAACTGCC
Source organism: Schistocerca piceifrons (assembly GCF_021461385.2). Classification (NCBI taxonomy): domain Eukaryota; kingdom Metazoa; phylum Arthropoda; class Insecta; order Orthoptera; family Acrididae; genus Schistocerca; species Schistocerca piceifrons. The sequence continues at coordinate 300,292,993 of NC_060139.1, read as the reverse complement.
CAACACTACAATAGCGAATATTCCAGCAATGCCAACCAGCCACAGACTGCACACAACACAGTCAGTTATTTTCATACAGAGCGCTACGTGGCGTTACCAACATAAAAACCTAAACAGCCTACTTACAATCCAACAACTAAAACATAACTAATTCGCACAACTAAAACGAGACTGCTTCTTATAAATCTTTACGCCAAGTGCGAGGGAAAGAGCGAAGATTACACTTTTGGTCAAAGAGTTCAAATCGTTTATCACCAAAAAATAATTTCGTGAATACATTTGCCTAGTTAGCATATTTAAGTGATTAATATTGCAAAATCACAGATTACAGTAAGCGTGAGATAAGCCACTGTAAATTTGAAATGCTGGTACATTAATAACCGATGTAATGGCCAGAATGTTAGATATAAACATGAAAACTTGCTTGCATTGTCGTATCAGTGCTTGATATCAGTGTTTGGGCTGAAGTTCCATGCCTGTTGCACTTGGTTGGTCAATACAGGGACGATTATTATTGGTTATGGATGACACTGGATTTGTCGTCCGATGATGTCCCATATGTGCTCCATTGGAGACTAGTGTGGTGACCGAGTAGATCAGGTCAACATGTCGACACTCGTTAGAACTTTTGGGTTCCCACAGCGGTATATAGAGAGCATTATCCTGTTGGAAAACATTTCATGGAATACTGTTCACGAATGGCAGCACAGCGGGTTGAATCAGTATATAGACGTACAGTCAGGGTGTATGGAATAACCACTAGAGTGCTCTTGCTGCAATACGAAATCGCACCGCAGACCGTAACTCCAGGTCTGGTGTGTATAGCACACAGACAAGTTGGTTGAAGGCCCTCAACTGGTCTATTTCTAATCAGCACACGGCCATACTGGCATCGAGGCAGAGCCAACTTTTTTCAGAAAACATAACACACCTTCACCCTGCCCTCCAATGAGCTGTCTGTTGACACCATTGAAGTCGCAAATGACGGTGGTTTGGGGCCAATGGGATGCACGCTACAGGTCATCTGGCTCGCAGCTGTTCTTGAAGTAACCGATTTGTAACAGTTAGTTGTGTCGCTGTGGTGCCGGCTGCTGCTCAAGTTGCTGCTGCAGATGCAGCACGAAACACCAGGGCCACACGCTGAAGACGATGAACTTCCCTCTCGGTAGTGTCACATGGCCGTCCGGAGCTCGGCCTTCTTTCGGCAGTACATTTTCGTAACAACCGTTGCCAGCAATCACGTACAATGGCTACATTCCTGCCAAGTCTTTCTGCAGTATCACAGAAGGAACCTCCAGATTCTCATAACCCTAAGTCAGGTGTTCATAATGGCGTTTGGTCGTCTTAAAGGCACTTTTGACTAAATTCAGCATGTCACCTCCAGTCTCAAAGGTAACTAACACACATGAACGTTACACCATGTATTTGAAGCAAACCTGATTAGCATCCTGATAGGAGGGCTACTAACACCACTCTTAAGCGACTGGGCCGAAATCTGAATAGACATCATCTTTCAGGTGTAGAAAACCACCTACCTTCTGTCGTTCACGTACTACAACTCCTTCTTGGTCTTGTTATTTTTTCCACCACTGTATACTTAATAAATCTTAGTGGAAATTAGACTTACTCATTTTCGTGCTACAACTTCAAAATTGCCATTATCACCTAAAATGTAAACAGCAAAGTGTGAAACACGGAATTTTGTTATGTATAAGTTTGTATGAGCTTCCTGTCTTCCAAGTGAAAGTACCGATAAGCATCGATATCAGAGAATTCCTAAACAGTATTAGGCACGATTGTATCACAGTTTGTGCAAATACACATTTTACGGATAGTAGACCATTTACCCACCATTAATTGACCGTAAATAAGGAAAGAGAAGTCGACAAATCACCCCACTGAGTTTCGTGACGGCGCGCCGGCGTCTGCCTTCAGACTAACGACCAGTTTTCCGCCCGCTGTCGTCGCAATTTCTTTGCCTCCACATATGGGAGCAGTAGCTGTCACTGTCACCACACTATTCGTCACACACGTGTCCGCATTTTTCAGCTATGGCCTTTGAGCAACTCCCCACGCTCAGTTGATGCATACATCGTCACTCACTCTTGCACTATACATGGCGATTGTAGTATTCATTCCCTAATAAGGCAGAATTATAAAAAACACAATATGAAGTGTAAATTTTGAGCTTTCTCAGCAAATTCGTTTTAGTGTTGTTAGTATCGTTCTTTGTTTTCTTCCATTGCCAAAAACTCATCATTTTACTAGATAATGGTCTGATCCACATTGAGCTCTTCTATAAGATCAAAAATCTGCTGGCTTGAAACTACTTGTCAGTCTAATGATAATATAATATAGAACGAGGTTCCCTAATATTCTGTTGCCAAGTATATTTCTAATTATCCTTGTGTTTAAAAAATGTGTTGGTAATTTTCAGATCAAACTATTCAAAAATTTCAATCAGTCGTTCGCCATTGTCATTACATTCTGTTTTTCCACTATCGTACATGATCCACTAGTTCCTACTCTTCCGTTTGTATCTCCCATGATAATCAACTCCTTTCTCCTTTGGATATTTTTCTACGGTTTCTCTAAGGATCTTCCAGAATATATCTTTATCCTGGCCTCTTCTACCATTCGTGAGTACATATATCCAATAATAGCAACTTTCCTGATACACAGAGTCATTTCCACCATAATTATATGTTCATTAATAAATTCCCAATTTGTGATCCTCTTTTTCCATGGTTTCTTTATCGTAATGGAGAGTCCTGTTTTGGATCTTAAAGCTTTGGATACCCACTCCAACTATGCACATAATTGCCAAGGTCCTCTTCTCCCACGCTTTTGCTGTTGGTCTCAGAGAGTACGGCTACATTCATTTTGAAATTGTGACGTTCTGTTGGTAATATATTCAATTTTGTGGAGATACTTTGCACATTCCATCGTCCAAATGATATTTTCCTTTTTTGTTCGCCAGTTATTTTTGTCGTCCCAGAGTCCACTTTTTCCGAGACATATTATTAGTTTTTTTTACCTTTTTAACTTTTTCACTCCCCCTCCCAAACCAACTGACAGCCTACAAGATGAAAGTATACGAACATCCTTTGCTGGCAGGATGGGAAGGACATTGGAAGAATCATTTGAAGAAGTACAGAGGAAACAAGTGAACACATAAAAACTTCTGTTCTAAATATAGCAACAGAGATGCTAGACATAAGGGGAAACAACAACAGCCATACAGCAGAGTGGAGGTCGGAGGAAATAGAGATAGCAACTAAAGAAAAGAGAAACGCATTCAGTCAGTGGTTAAACGATAAATCGGAGGGAACAAGAAGAATCTAAAAGGTAAAGAAGAATGGAGTGACGCAAAAAAATAAGAATAGCACAGAATGAAAAATGGGAAAGGACATGTGCCGACGACAATAGCAAACCAGGGTTTGGGACAGCGGAAGAGGCGTCGTCAGCACTGGAAATTGTTAAATGATGATAGAGAAGAATATCTGCGCAAAGGAACAGTGGAAGCAAAGGAATAGAGAGGGAAGGAGATCCAAATTTTAGAAAGCGAGGTGAGTAAGGAATCAAGAACAGGGAAGAATGGTAAATCACCTGGACCAGGCAGTACCAATCCGAAGTTCTTAAAATATGGTGGTGACAAAATTGTGAAACTAATAACACGGTTATTCAATACAATGTGACATGGAGATTCAATACCCAAGGAAATGAAGCTGGGATACATTAATATAGCATTTAAGGAAAGGTATGGCAAAAGCTACTCAAACTATCGACAAATTCATGTTAAAAACACATTAATGAGAATTTTTAGGAAAATAATTAAAAACAAGCTGGAATTAAATTTTAAAACCCAGAAAGAACAACATGGCTTCATAGCTGGTAGATTATGCGTAGGCCATGTTTTCACATTACGTCAGATCTTAGAGAAGCGTAGGGAAAACGCGAAGAACATAGGATTAATTTTCATTGATTTAGAAAACGCATACGATCCTGTCCCGAGAAACCTACTTTGGAGAGCTTTACATATGTCGAACATACATGTTCTTTTGATTAAAATAATACAAGAAATATTTAAAGGTAACATACGTCAAGTGAAAATTGGAAATACACTTTCACAGAAATATAGATCAAGCAAGGGTCTGTAAAAAGGCTGCCCATGTCACCAACGTTACTGAAAATCGATACAGGCATTAGTTTTTAAGACATGGTCCTGTAAATGCAGTGGGATGGGGCTAGATATTAAAGATGGAATTTATTTACATCATCTACTATTTGCTGGTGATCAAGTAGTTATAGCACGAGACAGGGTGGATGCAAATTATATATTTAATCAGTTAGCAATGGAATACAGAAACTGGTGATTGAAGATTATCAGAAAACAGAACACCACTTCACTAATGATCCAGATCACTTATACATAGAGGGAAAGAGAATTAAGAATGTCAATACTTTCTGTTATTTGGGATCCGCTATAAAGCTGAAGGGAAAATCAGAGGCAGAAATTAATAAAAGAATTAGCAGTGGAAGGAATCTCATTGGAATGCTCAACTCAATCTTATGGAGCAGAAATGTAGTAAACGGAAACAAAAGAATCATATATAAATCGTTAATAGAGAGCATAGTTATGTATGGAGTAGAGAAATGGACTACTAATCTGAAACACGTGAAAAACTTGCAAGCAGTAGAAACGGACTTTAGGAGAAGATCAACTAGAATTTCTAGAAAGAGAAAATAAGAAACGACGAAATAATCAAGAGAATGGAAGAAAGAGAAAGAATACTTGACATGATGCACAGAAGGAAGTTACAATAGTATGGGCATGTAGGAATAATGGAGGAAGCCAGAACACCGAAAATGATCCTGGAATGGGGACCGGAGGGGAGGAAGAGACGAGGACGCCCTATAACGACCTGGCTCCAAAATGTACAATTAACAATGAGAGGACTTGGTGCAGAGGAAGAAGATATACAAGATCGAAACACTTGGACGGACCTCCTGAGTGGATAAATTAAGATCTTATGTAACAGATGTAATAATTTTCGGGTATTTGTTATGTTGGAGAAAAATGTTTCCATAGAGGAAAATGTCAATAAATAAAAAAAAAGCGAAAAACTCAACAAAGGAAGCAATGATAATTTCTCCTATTCATATACCGAGCGGGTTACGTTCTGAGCTCCGGAAACAACCGTTCACTGTGTGGTGAATGGTAAATAGTATCCCAGAACCGTCTTTTCACTTACTGTACCACTCGCAGATGAGCACGAGAAGAGAACCTATTCATAGCGTTGTATATATGTTCGAGTTTTTCTAATGCTCTCATAGTGGTCATAACTCAATACTTAAGTCGGCGGATGTAGTAGACTTTCGGAATCTAGAGAGTTAGTGTTACACAATACACACCGACTCTCTTCTGACGTCTCCCACTGGAGTTTGTTGAGCATTTCCGTGACGCTTTGGCGTTGTTTAACCAAACCCGTGACGAAAGACACAGCTCTCGTTTGGATCTTCCCTACCGCAAATCTTACTTGGTTAGCGTCCCTTCTCGACGAACAGTAACCCATAAAACTAGTCGAGCTTCGTTTTTGTAAATGATGTCGTTCATAAGTGAAAGACATTTTCTTCAGACTTTCATGATGAAAACTGCAGTATATATGTCTTCGTTCCACGTTAAATCTCTCTGGACCAATAGAAGTGCATAGATCATGATTCTGACTGACTCCACTATAGTTAAGTGATGTGAGATTTACATTTATTCACTCACATTGCATTACATTTATTTGTATTGAGGATCAACTGCCAATTTATGTACTGAGCGCCGACGAAGTCTCTTATGACCTCCCTTATCTGTTTACAATTCCGTAGTCAGCGAGCCGGCCGGTGTGGTCGAGCGGTTCCAGGCGCTTCAGTCCGGAACCGCGCTGCTGCTACGGTCGCAGGTTCGAATCCTGCCTCGGGAATGGATGTGTGTGATGTCAAAAAGTGGTTCAAATGGCTCTGAGCACTATGGGACTTAACTTCTGAGGTCATCCGTCCTCTAGAACTTAGAACTACTTAAACCTAACTAGCCTAAGGACATCACACACATCAATGCCCGAGGCAGGATTCCAACCTGCGACCGTAGCGGTCGCGCGGTTCCAGACTGAAGCGCCTAGAACCACTCGGCCACTCCGGCCGTCCTGTGTGATGTCCTTAGGTTAGTTAGGTTTAAGCAGTTCTAAGTTCTAGGTGACTGATGACCTCAGATGTTAAGTCCTATAGTGCTCAGAGCCATTTGAACCATAGTCAGCGAACGGTATTAGGGAGGTAAGAATGTTTTCTGATGGACTGTTTTTGCATTTCGTGAATACTAAAGGATCTGTCACACTCAAAGCAGAACGGACACTAGATTGGTTCCTCCAAATTAAGATGTATATATGATTTCTGTAAGTTAGAAAGTCTTTAACCCAATCGCATACCTGTTCAGATATTCTAAATGCAAGTATTTTGTCCTTGAATAGCGCAAGGAAAAGTTAGAAAAAGCAGCAACTGAAGCATGCAAACAAATCTCCAAACAGAAGATCCAAAATGGGGAGCCGAAGCAGGTGAAGTTGTAAAAGCTTGTTGACCATAAGAAAGAAAGGTGCTTTGCTAAGCATACAAAAATTAAACAAAACTTCGGGGAAAAGAGAAGTTGCTGTACGAAAACAAGAGCTCAGATGGCAAATGAGTACCAGTCAAAGAAGAGGCGGCCTCAGTCCAAAGGCTGATTTAATGCTACTTTTAATGCTAGTATATTCTGTGCTAAAGTTCTTTCTCTCTGCATCTGCTTAGGTGATACTTAGGGTAGCCACATCGTGATTTGGTGGACCCCATGGCTACTCTGTGGGATCGCATTACTGCCAAGGATTAGGTTATCATTTTGGCTGATCAGGTTTGTCCTACGGTACAATGATTGTTCCCCAAAGGTGATGCTGTATCGCAAGACGACAAGGCCGCTGTTCACACAATTCGCATCATCCAGGATTGGTTTTGGAAGCACCTCCCGTGGCCACCAGACACTAAGGCTCAATATAAATGAAACTTTGTAGTCTACTTTAGAAAGAAATCCGCGTATTCGCTCTCCACCTCCATCGTCGTTACCTGAACTTGCCACTATTTTGCAGGACCAATAGTTTAACATTGCCTCTAAAACCAACGCGACCTGTTTTTATCTGTTCCGAGACGACCGGAAGTTGTTTTCCATGCCAGCTGTTTTTCTACGCCGTATCAGGGATGGTAATATGTTATGTCGTAGTATTTACATGTTTTTATCCAAACCATGCACCTGCGCTGACATCTGTGCTTGCTCCGTGGATCGCTAGCTCAGGTTGGAGTAACGCATCGGCACAGGAGTAAAAGCCAAAGCAAAACAATAGTGTGGTCGACTTTGGAACACAAGTGAAGATTGTGTTGTTTTTAGTACCCGGAGCTATCAGTCAGAACTGTCAAGTTAACTTTCACGTCAGCATTCTGATTTAAAAAGTTACCGTAATTATCTTGACTAATCGAATACTTATAAGAAGATTCTTGTGTTGAAATGGATAAATATATGGTGCATGTATTTGTGAAACATCGCCTTATTTTAATCAAGATAATGTCGTATTATTCTCAAATAATGTCTTCTCCATCACTGCATGATTCAGTGAAGATGCCTAAGCTTTTTGTATCTTCAGTTTACCAAAGACAAGCAGGATAATATTTACCACTCACTGTTTAAAGCGATTTTAAACTTCGAAATACCAACAGGAACATTATAACATATCTCAGTATTGATGTAAAGCAGTTCTGGTGCATTTTGTTTGTGTGGGTTGCATAAATTCAAGGTCAAGCATGCATTCAGGGGCAAATTATCCCCCTATTTTTAAAAAACTGTTCTGCTAATTGTTCATGAACTCCTGAGGGTTGATTTATGACCACCTGGGGACAATCCATGCTTCTGAGGAACCCCCCACTCCTGCTCCTTAACTACCCCTTTGGACAATCTCCAACCCCCTGTCCATCTCGCCATTACAAGCATGCTTTTGATATCAAATTAATTGACTAATTAATCAACTTGATCAATTAATTACAACCTCCCCATCGTGAAAAATTCCTCAGCCTTCCCTCCCCTCCCCTCCCCCAATCCCCCCCCCCCTCCATTAGCATTTGAAAATAAGCAGGAAAAACACAGAATCTGTGCTGGAGAGCAAGAATCTCATGATGTGAAATTCAGATCAGCTGTCATAATAATATAGTGTTCAATTCTGTTTGCATATTCTTTATTTATTCAGTTTGTGGAGGACAAGGCTCCTCCTCTCCTCTCCCCCACCTAGAAAAATGGCGCGAAACACTCAGTCCATGCAAAGCTGTTGGAGTGGAAGGTGCAATATTGCCCTGTCCAGCAACTACATCTACACTGCTGTAGATTGAAGGTGTTGTGTTGCTGGAAAATTTTTCTTTGCGTGTGCTCGCCTTGACATGTAGGGATCGACTGAGCTAGTGCAAAATGCCATCACCAGAGGATGTCTCACCCCCTTACACCACGTCCCCTGTCTCTCCCAGAGAAAAATTGGCGGGAAAATTCGTTTAGTCTGCGCTGAGCTGGTGTTGCAGAAGGATCCCAAGACAGGAAACTTAACTACATTGCAGAGGGCATAATAATGTAACATTTACGTATAAGATTCAGTTTGCATATCAATTCGCAGGGGCTGGATCTGTTTATTTCATGGGAAAGGCTTATCATTCTTTGCTGTTTATTTAGTGTTGTACGATGCAGGTCTTATAAAATACGTCAAAAAGGAACAATTAAATATACAAATAGAATTCTTCTTCCCAGTCGTACAAAGAGTACCGTTATGAAATCGACGTCGACATAAGAACCTCATTGCATGTAATTACGCTGTTACAGATCGCGTTAAACGTATCTGGCTAAAAAACAAACAAATCAGCTCTTCATGTGTGCCAGACTGTTGGCAACCCTTTGAGTCCCGTGTGTTGGGCTGGGAGGCGACGGTTGGTAGCAGAGTAATGCGTGATACTTGATGTCTTCTTCCTCCGAAATTTGATACCGGACCTACTTGCTGTTTTGCTACCAAACACGCATCTTCACACCAGGCAGCTGTACTATGTCCCCCCCCCCCCCCCCCCCCTGTTATGCGCATACTGACAGAGTTAGATTACAATACCACTAGCAATACACTGGTAAAAACAACCTCCCCACCATTCTCCCTCCAATTCCCTCCTCCCATTCCCCCTCATCCCTCTGGTTTCTTCCTGTCAAACAGACTCTTAGATACTGGTACCTGGGAAATTCCTGTTGAAACACATGCTCTCTCATTCTCTCTCTCTCTCTCTCTCTCTCTCTCTCTCTGTCTCTCTCTCTCTCTCTCTCTCTCTCTCTCTCTCTCTCTCACACACACACACACACACACACACACACACACAAGCGGTTACTTCATGACCAGCGTGTGTCGGTCACGAGCCTCTGGAAACCACACTGTACCCCCTTTTGTCCTGAAGAAAATAGCGGATACCTGGTAAATCCCCATCCTCCACAAAATGCAGGGCTTTGGATGTTTTGGAACTAGTCCATTTGCGCTATCCTCACTCAGTCAAATTGCTTAACTAATTAATAAAATCAATTTCCGTAGCGGTGACGGAGAGGTCAACGCCCGCTTGGCACAGGCGTGGCTCCCGCCGGTGTGGAACGTCAGAATCAGCTGATCGGCCGTGCAGCTGGCGATGCGCCTCTGTCTGTGGTCGGACGTGACGGAGTGGGATGAGGACCAAACCCCCGCGCTCGTCGACAGGATTCAGCTCAGCTATGCATCTCCGGCGTTGTACATGAAACACACACGCATACAGTGTAATATTTCCTTCCCACTGCAGTTGTTGGGGCTAGCGGGAGAGGAACGTTTATTCGTGCGGCCGTTGTTGTGAAACTTTCACCAGTTTCTGAGTGTCAGGCTAGCACTGTCTTGCAGAACAACATGACACGGATCTTTTTCGTAGAATATCGTTCAGATACGACACAGTTTTCGTTATACGTCCGTTTTGGTTTCGTTAAGATCACTTAATGTTTCCGCTGCACTCGCAGGCACTTTTAAGCGTCCACAGACGAGTTTAACACAAAACATCCATTGCTTCTGCGGTTGCTGTTTCTGCAACAGTCCGCCCATCACATTCCAAACTCAGATTGTTGTATTCAAGGAAAATACAGTCTGTCCCTCAAAGATTGGTTGTGGGTTCATTTGACGTTGCTATGCCCACCCCCCTCCCCTATTGTGCGGATACTGACAGAGTTAGTTTACAATATCACTAGCGGACGACACTGGTAAACACAACCTCCACACCTTCCTCCCTCCAATTCCCTCCTCCCATTCCCCCTCGGCCCTCTGGTTACTTCCTGTCAAAAAAATGGCTCTGAGCGCTATGGGACTTAACATCTATGGCCATCAGTCCCCTAGAACTTAGAACTACTTAAACCTAACTAACCTAAGGACAGCACACAACACCCAGTCATCACGAGGCAGAGATAATCCCTGACCCCGCCGGGAATCGAACCCGGGAACCCGGGCGTGGGAAGCGAGAACGCTACCGCACGACCACGAGATGCGTACTTACTTCCTCTCAGACAAACATATACATAGTACCGATTTTTATTTATTGATACGTACCTTCTTTCAGATTTTTGACAATAAAACTGTACTTTCGTCTGATCTGACTTAAGTCCCATGTCATGTCTGCTCACACATTGCGCACTTGCCCTCCAGAGCCAGGCATTGCTCTAGCATTATTTACTCACTTTACAATCTAGGCCTAGCGTGCAAGTTCCTAGATTGATGTTACGATTATGACTTTCAGCTCACGATAAATTCGTGAAAATCTCCACCGTAGCAGATTGCATTACGTCTTAACTGGGCCTAATGTTACTCGTATTTATTGATTAACTGGGCCTTGTTCACGACACATGAGGTACGTTAGGTGTTTTACACTTTACACCCATGTTTGACAGTAAATGAGATTAGTTATGTTTCAGGATTGGAATACACATAAAAATATGAAACAACACACATATATTATAATATAATATTGGATTTCACAACCTTCATTGCTACTAAAATTAAAAAATATTCACTACACACTAATGAAAAATTTTTTCATCCTTACATGCTGTTGCATGTTTTAAATAAGATTTTAAAGCATCTTTAAATGAAATTTTTAAAGTATTCTTAAATCTACGTATATTTATTCCTTTCCAAATGGCAATTGTCTTTACATTACTGTTATTCTTAATATCTACAAGAATGAATAGCACAAACTCTTGGTGCATCACTGTACTTACATACTACACTGTAATTGGGACATCTGCATGTATGAAAAAAAAACACTATAAACTTAATCTACTATTTACACATGTAAATATTGCCCTAATAAGCAAATTTCTTCAGGTCTTCGTATGGGTAGAGATCTTTTATCTCTTCTGACTGGACGTCGCCTAATAAAGAGCTACATCCGTGTAGTACGTCCATGATTTTCTAGAGTCCGGCATATACTGGTTGCCACTTCTCATTCTTTTTAACTAACATAGGGTGGGTCGTTACTGGCACCGAGTCATCAGGTTGATACAGTGTTACCTTTTTTATCTTCTTATCATGTTTCTCCTTTCGTTGCTCCGCACACCTCGTTAAATTGTTAAAAGTCTCCGTTATGATTTGTTCATGAGGTGTCACTTGCGGAGGTACAGTCGGCAAGACTGACAGCCAGCCATCTCTTTCATTTTTTTCCGAACATAACTTCTATCGGTGTATAACCGGTGGCAGAATGTGGAAATCTATTGTGGCATTCCTCAAAAGTCGAAACATATTCTACCCACTTAGTATGGCGATTCGCAATATATGCACGCATGAATCTGTTCAGTTCTTTAAATGTACGTTCTACAAGACTGCTTTCGGGATGAACTCGAGCTACGAAAATATATCTAACACCTTGCTCTTGTAGAAAAGTCTTCCATTTGAAACCGGTAAAATATGTGGCATTATCGGATAGAATGATCTGTAGTTTGCCAATATTAACAAAGTGTCCATAATTTCTGACTGAGGGGTGTTGCCGTTGGTGTTTTTACAGGATATAATTTTAGGAATTTAGAAAAGGCATCATACACGGCAAATATATACTTAATACCATCTCTGCCAGTGGATTGTGGTCCTTGAATGTCCAATGAAACCAGACGTAATGGTCTGTTGGGTACAATAGGGTGTAACTCACTTACAGTGGTTAGATTTATAGGTTTCATCTTTTGACAAACCACACATGTCCTTATTCTGAATTATTTTTTTCATATTCAGAAAATGACACTGTCTTACCAACATAGCTCTACACTTTTCAGTACTCACGTGTCCCCACGAAAGGTGCACGTGCCATATTAAATCATTGCTACATATTCCGGGTATACAAATACCACAAGTTATTGTTAACATCTTTCCGGTAATACAATACCCCATTCTGTACAGAATAATGACTTCCTGTTTGATTTCCATCCGAAACTAGGGGTTCTTGTTTGATTTTTCCCAAGACGGGATCTTCATCCTGTAGCTTAGGTAGTTGCTTGCATACCTGTATGAACTTTTTTCGATAAATAAGGTATTTCATGACAAAAATTTCATACTCTGACGCCTGTTCTAGAATTGTTGTTAATTCAGACAAGCCCCTTGGCAAACGCGATAGGGCCTCAGGTAATACGTTGTCACAGTGCTTTATATACATTATTTGAAATTGATATTCCTGCAGTGAAGCACCCACCTAGTCAACCTGTCGTGCATTTACTTGCATGTCAATAAGAAACTTAAGGCTTGATGATCACAAAAGATTTTTACATTTTTTCCATACACATAATATCTGAACTTCTTCATGGGCCATGCAACTGGCAGTGCTTCGAGTTCTGTGACTGTGTATGATCGTTCACAACTCGACGGTACTCGACTTGCAAAACCGATTATTCTTATTTCCTTGTTTCCTTCCTCCTTATCTATTTGGAATAAACAAGCGCCTATCCCGACAGTGGAAGCATCTGTAGCAAGGCAAAATTCCTTTCACATATCCAGATGCGACAATAGATTAGCATTTACAGGGCTTGTATTTGTTCAAACGACTGCTGACACTGGTCGTTCCATATTCAGGGTACATTATTTCTTAGCAAGTTTAACAGTGTATTGTCGTTTAAGAGTTGGTCGGGTATCAATCGTCTGAAAAAGGACACTGGACCTAAAAATGCCTTTAACCGTTTTTTGGTTCTAAGAGGAGAGAAATTCTCAATCGCTGCCATTTTCTTAGGCTCAGACATAATACCTGCAGGCGATATAATATGCCCAAGAAATTTGATTCTTTCTCTGCCAAATTTGGATTTAGCGAGGTTTGCGGCTACGCCCACCTCCGAAAAACTTTTTAGTATATGTGCCAGCGTGTCAAGGTGGCTTTCCCAATCGGGAGTAGCTATTAATAAGTCATCTACATACAGTGTTACTCGGCCTAACAAATCTGGTCCCAATACTGTGTCGAGTGTCGCAATGAAGACACCTGCACTGACATTTAATCCAAATGATAAAACCTTAAATTGGTAACTTCTCCGTGATGACCCAGTTAGTGGAGTTTGCCAATATGACGGACGCAAATCAACAGAGGTCAGATATTTAACTCCAAAAAATCTCTGTATTTGTTCATCCAGGTTCTCTGGTCACGTTCTCACAGGTACAGTTATTTTGTTAATTTCGCGTGCATCAAGCACGAGACGTATACACAAGCGGGCTGCTCTACTGAGATAAAGATGGATCAGTTATTCCCAATCGAGCATCTTTCTTATTTCTTTCGTAACTACCTCCTTCTTGGACCACGGGACGGTGTAGCTGGCGTGACAGAACGTATCGTGAGGCACAACCTCGATGTGATAGGCGTAGCCCTCGATAAAGTCTGGTTCTTCCGAGAGCACATTCTCATAATCTATAAGCAGCTGGGTCAATTCGTTTTGTTGTGCAGTAGTTAAATACTCTGACTCCATGACTTTCATGGTTATTAGCCTCGTCTTCTCTTCCCTGTTTTCAGTAATAGCCTCTTTGTAATATACTGGTCTAGCACCCAAGTCAGAATACAAGTTCATCACCTGTAGGCCTTCGAATCTACACTGAAAGCTACGGCAATATTTACCGCGCATTTACCGTGTTCGCAGCAATGGCAATGTTACACGTCTACCTTCGTTCATAGTACTTACTTCCCCGCACAGGAGGTCGATCTTTGCGTCCCTCCGGCGCAAAAATTATATCCCCAGGATGCAAGCAACTCCTAATCCTTTATCCACTAGGAACGAGCTTCTCATTCCTTCATTTCCTACCGTAAATTCGACTTGCACCTGGTGCTTTATGATCTGGGACTGTGCACCAGTTGCACCTGACACACGACAATTCTTCACTAGCAATATAGGTATTTTATTATTTTGACTTAAGTACTTGTAAAGGTCTACACTCATGACATTAGTTGACGCACCCGTGTCTACTATTATTTGTATTGGTGATCCGTACATTTCTGCTTGCAGTATAGCCTGCACATCATCTTTGTCTGTTCGGTTACATTTTTGCGGTACGTTTATCAATTCCTTTTCTATATTTTTTCCATCATTGTATCTCAGCATACAAAGTTTACTACTGTCAGCATTGAATGTGCTCTCACTACACCATCTCGCAGCCACCAAATGGAGAGCAGATTGTAGCTGTTTTTAGTTTAACGGGTGAGTGACATTGGGTTGACAGTAACGTCACTTCCACTATCCTCTCGCTGTGATTCTGGTTGTTATTACTATGGTTAGGTTGGCTGTCCTGCCTCCCCGATGGTGCATTCCGATACGGTGCATGGTTCTGGTTCTGCGGCGGTCGGTTATAACCTCCAGATGTATTTTGTGATTGACCTGATTTGGCGTTCCAGTGTGGCCCCATGTTTTGTTACCACTTTGCTGATGGTTCATTACAACCACGCCACTGGTTTCGGTTATTCCGCCACTACGGATTGCCGTTACCATTATACCCATTGGTAATGCGTTCATCATGACGTCTTTTTCGATTTTGATGGTTATAACCATTTCAATTATAACCATTACCATTATTTGGGCCTCGATTCTGTTGCCTGTACACCTGCCTATTCCCGTTACCATTTGGTACTGAATTGTTATTATTATTATTATTGTTGCTGCAGTTGTAGTCAGCTTTTTGTTGATTACAACCTGCATGATTCCACATATTTTCGGTCTTCATGTTTTCAATTAACAGGTCAACAGAATCAACTATCTCCATGAACTGCTCGTTGTCATATTCCGGTACATTGATGAAATATTTTTTAATCTGACTGGGCAATTTCAATTTTATTATTCTAATCACATCTCGATGAGACATGGGTTCGTCCCAGTACTGAGTTTTGTTTATGTGTTTATCGAAATACTTTCGTAAAGTTCCTACCTCTGGGTTGTATATTTCAGGACTGTACAGTTTCTTGCATAGTCTTTCTTGAAAGCAATCTGACCAGAATTTTTGGTAAGAATGCACACTCAGATTGCTCCATAGTTAGACATTTTTCGGATATATATGTGGCCCATAGTGCCGCGTCACCTTGTATAAAGGAGACCACGAATTGTACTTGATGTCTTTCTATCCGATTTTGGGAAAAACGTTCCGAAAGCTCTTAATGAACACTACTGGGTGAACATTTTTCGCCATTAAAAGACTGAAATGTTCTGTGTTTAATTACATTGTCTTTCTTCTGGTACATCGGATTACTCCTGTCCGGTTCATGCTTCAAATCATGATGTGCACTATACGGTACTGCTTATTGCTCGTGCCCGTAATTAACATCAGGTTGCGTCTGCACATAAGCGCCTTGCATACCGTTTGTGTTGTCATGATAGTACGTGAAGTTTGATTAATTATCGGTCCTCCACTGTTTACATGACTTTCTAACGCAGACACCCTCCGCGCGACTTCTTGTTGCCAATTCGGCAAATCTGCTGGTACACGTGACTTTATCCGTGTTAGTTCTGCACGTATCGCGTCAGCACTGGCGTCAGTATTTACATTCATAGCCGCTGTCGCTTGTTCTACAGCTGATTTCACATCGCTTTCTATCTTTGCAGTGATTTCAGATCCTTAAGCTCTAACCACTCAGTAAATTCTTTGTCCACCTTGTGAGCTTGTACTTCCAAATACTCATCAATATTTTTTGTGCTTCTAGCTCTACATTATCTACGCGTTTTTTTAAGGTTTGGACATTATCTTCAAGCCTAGCCTGCGATATCTGCAATTTTTGCATTTCGTTAGACAAGCCTTGCACAAGATCGGGTATTTCCTTACAAACATCCCGCATCTCTGCCAGTTCACCTTGGATACTACTTCTTGCTTCTAGTCTTTGATCTATTTCCCTCTCTTCCGGCTCACGCTCATGGAGCATTTGAGCTAGTTTCTTTATCTCTTTCCCTATCTCTTTCCTCCTTGTTACGCAGAAATTCTGCAAAAGGATCTGCTATAGGCGAGCATACAGGTGCCCCACCTAACCTAGCACTCGATTGACCCCCCCGCCCCCTGCACATGCAGTGGAGTAGTTGTTACTTCATTCCCACTCTGCTGTGAAGCGTCGTTTGGCGTCCACAGATCCTCGCCCCCCCCCCCCCCCCCCCCCCGCTCCGGAAATTATATTTTCCGAGGCGGTGGTATGTGTTTCGTTTACGTTTTGGCTTTGGTCCTCACTTTCCATGTTCACAAAATTTCACTCGTCCGATATGGAAGCTTTAGATTGTCCTATCTTACCCGTAGCCAATTCACTTTAACACAATGACAAATCCTAACATTGCTGGCCGCAGTGGCCGAGCGGTTCTAGGCGCTGCAGTCTGGAACCGCGCGACCGCTACGGTCGCAGGTTCGAATCCTGCCTTGAGCATGGATGTGTGTGATATCCTTAGGTTGGTTAGGTTTAAGTAGTTCTAAGTTCTATGGGACTGATGACCACAGTAGTTAAGTCCCATAGTGCTCAGAGCCATTTGAACCATTTTTGAAATCCTAACATTAACAATTATCCCCTCAAAATAAGCCTATAAATACACAAATACATTCACTTCACCTTACACTCTACTTACTGTTTTACAACAAAAGGTATGTCATGTGCGTCTGGCTTGGATATTTCCTCACATGACTATTTAGGATGCGTGCAAAATAGGCCTTACCTTTTTCGTTTCTCTTTCTAGAAATTGCGGTTTCCCTTATATTCTTTTTCTTCTCTGGATATCCTGAATGTGTGGTTTTGTTGTACATGTAAGAAAATTCACAAAAGCATTAATATATTACAATAATTGCGTACATACGTAATAACATTCTACATAGGAATACACAATTTGCCAATCTCACATCAGTACATTATTCTGTTGCGCCGCCAATCTCGCGTGATTTATGATAATATAAAGAATTCTTCTCTTTCTTCTTATATGAATGTCGTTATTACGTGGTGAGCTTTTCTCAAAATTAATTGCTGATTTGGTTATTAGTTTAATTTTGATTTTTTCTTTGATTTGAATTAAATTGCTTTTTGTAAGACGGTTTGTACAATGAAAATTAATCCTTAGTAAAATTATTAATCACGTTAATAATTCTAAGACACACTGATCTTGTAACACGTTAATATAATTTGAAAAATGAAATAAACTTTTTAAGGTTCTTGCCTCGTCTAAACATTTGCCCAAACACGCGCGAGAGAATAATTTCTTACCGTTTTCTTGCGTAATGCGTTGTAGTCTGAGTCGTGGCTTTGGATCTCGGCTGTTAAACTGAAAATGAAACTCTTAAAGCTATGACTTCCGTTGCAGCGGCTGGCGGCTGTGGAAGAAATGTGTATTATAACTGAAGCGGGCGAATAATTCGCTTCCGCTAATTTCATAAATTAAAACTGCCACAGAATGGCGGCTTTGGCTGCAACTGTTGCGCTGAAAATAACTTGAATTACTGATATTCAAAGGAAGCGGACATGAGTTAGGGCTCGCCTCTTACAATTAAAAGTGAATTATGGCATGAAACTAGTATATTATGTGATTACACGTGCAATAATGCTTACATTCAACAGCACTCGCCAAGATGTCCGACCACTCGCATCGAAGACAAGAGAGGGAGAGTGATAGCGGGTAAAAGGCGACAAAAGATGGTTCCTTTTCAACCTACGTGGTCCATTATTGTCAGAGTGCATCTTTTTTATTCTTTGCACTCGAAAATGACGCACAGAATTTTATATCATAATAGTAACAATACATATGAGAGAAAATTACATATTTCTGCTGAGGACGGTACATTGCGTATACTCGTCAATGTGCTGAAATCACGGTTTCCCACGACAAATCTATCCTCATCTTATGACTAAACGTACTTCTTTTTTTACAAGAATAGTAGTCTGATCACTAGCCACACACGTCTGGAGATATGTCGAAACGCTAACCAGAATAACTTTACGTTCCAACAAGCATAACATTCCCGACAAGCAGCATGATTAACGTTTATAAGTGTGTAGTGTCGGAAAAATCTTATGTCCATACTCACACCAGCTGGATGTCGTTCTGCACGGCCTCCCATAGTTTCCCAGTGCCAAGACCCTGAAGCCACATCGTGGTTATCACATATTTGTTGAGAAATAAAGGGTGTAATTGCAATTAAAAAGCCGTCACGTCTTTTATTTATGTTACGCACGTTCTTGCACAATAGTCGGCATATGCAGAAGCAGGAGGAAGTGACACACTTAATGTAGAAGGAGTAACTTGGAAGTTTATCTTCTACGAAAACATCACCTCAGCCCCCACAGGTGTCTCATCCCCAAGCGATGTCTCGATGTCATCGCTTCGACTGAATGATTTAACATGCATGTCTTCCAGCCATCAGAGTCGAGAACAGACTGTAGGTATTCTATTCTTGGGATGTCGTAAGTAAATGGATCGGTCTCCAGAGTTCACCGTGAGTGCTGCATCATCCCACATTGATGAAACGGATAGTGGCTATTGGTGTATTCCCATCCACACTCTGTCCTTGGGGTATAGCCGGAATGGTCCACGGTTCAAAGGACGATGCTTATGGAGTCCAGTAAAACTGTGAACTTGGTCTACAATAATACTGTCGATGACTGATGAGCAAACTGCCGAGGTCGGCGTTTCTGTGACAATCATTTTTGTCGCATTTCTTTCTCAATTTTACGTATCTTCCATCACGTTCGCAATTTTCTTCGCCCTTTCCATGAATTCAATGCTTTTTACCCAATTACTCAAGTTCAAAACCACTGCTCTCGACGACTCTCGTGTCAACAAAATGTTTCATTGCGTCGATCTCGCGATTGCAGCATTGTTCTCAATTTCTGTATCATCAACACTTCCATTATTTTGCGATTGCTATATACATGTGAACACATCGTGAACCCTGTCAACTGCTTGCATCACATGGCACAACTACTGCTTTGTAGTGCGGGAAGAAACCAGCAGCAGAGGGGAGCTGCTAAAACTACGTTTGTTAGCTGAAGCGCTTTATAAATTCGGTAAGATTTTATTACGATTGACCATGTCCCATATGTGGATAGGGGTCGCAAAATATTCTCGCATTTGTAAGATAAAGTCGGGCGTTGAATGACGTCACCAACAAGTTTGATGATTATCACTCGAACAAAGGAGTCATATCCATAGCATCACTCTGTATCGAAATGTGCTGCTCCCTTGTTAAACCTATCGGATAAGGATTCTGACCAAAACTCTAGATGGTCTCTCTCTATGCATTCGTAACTCTTCCTCGGTCTTTAACCAACCATCCCTGCAACTCTGTTTCCAATTTAATTTGGAACTGACCAGAAATAGGAGAGTACTATACCCTCTACGTTTGACGTCTCGTGGAGGAACAGTATGAGATGAGTTCAATGTAATCAATACATTTCGATATTTTGCTTTGGGAAAGAGTATAGCACGTGTTCCAAACTTGTACAGCCGACCGACGCTAGTGTTTTAGCCCGGTATTCTCGTTCTAATGCCGTTCAGCGAAGACTATTCCATACCAAACTTACTCATGTTACCCGTCCTATTACACATGATCTCTCTAGACGCAAGCATGCTGAGAAGTTCAGCACTCCTTATTGGTGTATGGCATACACAAGCCTGATACATTTGAAAGTGTTGCGGTGACGGTCCAGACGGCAGGAATTTGAGACATTTTACGTAAATCACTTGAGCTGTAGAATTGTTGTAGTGTTTGGATTCCGTACCAAGAAGTTACTGGAAAGAGAGAATGGGTTGTAGAACATAAACACACAGTCCTAAGGATACACGGTTGAGCACTTCAACATGCTATAATGCTAAAGCAGTATGGATTCCGTTATTTTAGTCATGTGGATTGCAACGCTGTTAATACTCAAATGTAGGAAATATATTTATAGCACTGGACATACATTCACCCTGAAAGTTTTCTGTCCCACTCTCTATGGTGAGACTTTTAGGTGATAAAACAACTACTTTCTTCACAAAAGGAAAGAGCGTAGATTATCTGTGATGCATGCACTGTATAGCTTTCAGGAGGTGTATAGCATATACGGTTCAAGTCCGATTTAAGTTCCAAATTATGCTATGCTCGCATCAGTCCCCTAAAATGATCGTCAGCAAAGGAAAAGCATGGAAAAACGACATCTTATGAAGAAACAGACAAGTGAAAAGCAGCAGTGTTTGGCATGTGACATTATACGCCATGCAGAACTAACTCCGCGAACAGAGCAGCGTCTCTTCCACAAATAGCATCTGTCAAGCAAATGTGTACATAGGTATTGCAGTACCTCACAAACTCATGTCACTGACTTAGTTATGGAACTGAAAACTCAGCTTATGTACAAAGTGTAGTAGGGAACTTGAGTACTTCGTATACATCTTCGTTCGTCTAGAGCAGGGTACCGAAATAAGTTTTCCGTCGGTTTGGTGGACATGATTCATCACATATGCATTGGAAATCGTCTGCTGACTGCAGTATGGAGAGGTTTGGTGTTAACGACTGGAGGTAAGTCACACGCAGAAGACACAGTTGTATACAAGTCGAAAACAGGTTATTCCACACAATGATACAGTCCGAGAGAACAATGAAAAAACGATTAAATGTGCGATAAATGACGTATCACAACGTAGAATGCATCATCAGTCTACCTCTTTACAACCCTTTTCAACCGATCATTCCATCTGCTTTCTATCACCCTTTATCATAGATCCATGTTAATTTAGAGGTAGATTGTTCTCTTTTCTAGGAAAGAATTCAAGACAGTAGTCAACTTGCACGTATTGGTATTACTTCAGTAAACATACGGCAGAATGTTGTTAAAAACAATATAAGGTATTTGTTAGCTGACGGTGCATGCTTGTTATTGGTGGAGAGTACAGGGAAGCACATTGTAAATACTGCTTGTGAGAGCTTAAAACACTTACACAGCCTTGCACAAGGTCAAATACGCGATCCATTCGGTGGTTGTCTATTGCAGTTCTCAAGCTAGCAATGCAGTTCTATTTCGCTAAGGAGGACGTAAAGTCTATCGTAGTCACATGTCTAGACGCCGTAAATACAGGTTGTTAGAGTTTAAAACACTTAAAGATTCCTGCACAGGGTCACACACGCGATCCATTGTGTAGTTGTGTATTGCAATCCCCAGGCTGGCAATACAATGCTCTTCAGCTGAAGAGGACGTAAACTTAGCGCAGTTACGTGTCCAGACACTGTATAAATATCTATAAGGTGGGTGCCAATAACTTTGGGGTCACACCTTGGCTTGTGATCCGACATACATAACTTTGTTACATTTGGTGGTCATCCGCGTCAAACAATCTATTCCAGACGTCTTATCGCTGTCCACAAAAAATTACTGTTTCCCTGGTCCCCAGTGTTTCCATGTCAGCTTCTCCTCGTATTCCTCTTGCCGCTATAGAGTCGTTTCCATGTACAAGAATTTCCTGCGCCGAGCGGACAAGTAAGCACTCCATTCTCTATTAATTTCCCCACATTTTCACGTATTTTCCATCAATTTAGACCTATTTTCCATCAATTTTCGAAATTTTACCGATTTTATGTAACTTTTGCTCATGTGATTATGATCTCACTTCTGGCCGCTTCTAAAATCAAATTATCAACACCTTGCGCAACTACGCAATTTTTCATTTCGTGAAAGTAAAGTAATCGAGACATCTCGTGGCAACGAGATGTCTGGGGGGCTGAGGAGATGTTTTCGTAGAAATTAGCTGGACCCTTCTAAGTTATTCTTCCTACAGTAAGTGTGTCACTTCCTCCTCCTCTGGAATACGCCAATTATCATGTAAGAACGAACGTAACATAAGTAAAAGCCACAAGGACTTGTTAACTGTAGTTCCTCTTTTTATTCCTAGACAAATATGTGATAACGACAATTTGGCAGGACGGTTTTGGTATTGGGGACCTACGGTAGGCCGTGCGAAACGACACCCAGCTGGTTGAGTGTGGACATACCATTTACCGCTCGCTATACACTTTTAAATGATAATCACGTTACTTGTCGGGAGTGATATTATGGTGGAACATAACGATACTGTGGTTAGGTTTCCAACATATTACAAGACATGTTAGGGAAGTGAGCAGACTACTAAACGTGTAAAATATTACGTATGTCTAGCGGGTAAGGGGAAATTTGTCGTGGGAAATTGTGATTTCAATGCATTGGCGATTACATCCGACCATAAGGGGTGATAGATTCATTTCGTAAACGCCTGCACAATATAACCAATGCAAGGGTCAACTGGATCTGCTATAATGTACAAACAGGCAGACAATACGGCTGGAACATCATTGATACGCGGAACATCCTTCCCCATAAGGAGATTCTCGCATGTTCTTTCTTACACATTCGACTGCGATGCTTATTAAAGTACACCAATCCATATCGGTGCAATCTTTCCAACCCTTTCAGCCATGGGAGCGCTGTTGATCATCACATAATGCCGGACGCCTGCGCTTTACAGCACTTCATTGAGAGAGTTTTGGCGGAAAGCAGCACCTTCCAGAAACACTGCTGGAAAATACCTAAAATCTGTACCCTAATGTGATTGTCTGGAAGATCTAAATGTTCAATAATTTCCTAGAACTGAGGAGAATCGAGACTCCTAGGTGGCGTGTGTGTGTGGATATACCACAATTTTTCGGACACAGTATGCACATAAACGATAATCGTACTTCTAATCTGAAATGTGTGTGTGCTGGGTTGTAAAGTTACTGTGGTCAGTGATCCGACATGTGCGAAGAAATAGATGTGGGTGGAACTATGCCTAATCATAAGGGGGGCATACATTTGATTTGGTAAATTGCAGTTTCAAAAATATATGTATGAAAGATTTTACATGGAGCAAATGGACTTCTCTGTCTTAAGGCATGAGCCATTGTTGACCCTCCAGAATTAGTCAGGTGAGGTACGAGGGTGCACTTGACCTAACCGTATCTCTCCCTGGGCAGACGAACAGTGAACTAATAGTTTGTACTGGGCAGCCTCCTTGATCGCCTGAATGACTAATGACCTCCGATTTTTACATGGAAATTTGAGAAGATTCAGTACGGCGAGTGTGTACAGTGGATGATGATTGCCCTCCTCCTCCATGTAAACTGACCGGCTGACGTCTGGGCGATCATACCGGCAGTCTCTCCGAGCTCTGAGTGTCCGGTACAGCCAAGGTGTAGAAGCCAGGACATAACATGCAGCTGTCTGCACGGCCTACAAGCGGCGGTGGTGCACCGTGCCTGCAGAAGCTTCCGCTATCTCCAGAATCTATCCACGACAGCTACTAAGCTACTACACAGTGGATAGCGGTTTAAGTGCATATGTTTACAAAGTGCCAAGTGCATTTAGTGACGGCTGCCGTGTGTGACGCTGAGTGGTTCTCAATACATACCAGTGTACTCTGTCTTGCAGCGGAAAGGAGGAATCGTATTTAAACCTTTGAACATAGATACTAAGGTTCAGTGACCTTGTCAGAATTATATTGGAACAAATAAGCGCTCGGTCACAAATATTAAGTCAAATTTTACCTGGTTTCGAAGATACTACGAGCGTCGTCTTCAGAATTAGACTAACTGTTCTAAAACATATTAGGTATATAGTACAATAATAAAATTAAAGTTTGTACTGACTGGAAAAGATGCAAAACTTACAAGTCACAAACTAAAAAAGATCTCAGCCGGAAAGGTGACGTCATGAATAGCTGTGAGATGGCGAGCCGCTAAGGGCTGCTCGTACTGTGAACAAGGGTTGCAACGAGACCTTGCCTTTCCGGCTCAGATGTTTTTTAATATGTGACTTGTAAGTACCGCATCTTTTCCAGTCAGTACAAACTTTAATTTTATTAATGTACTATATATCTAATATGTTTTAGAACAGTTAGTCTAATTCTGAAGACGATGCTCATAGTAGCGTCGAAACCAGGTCAATTTTGACTTAATATTTGTGACCGAGGGCTTATTTGTTTCAATATAGGAATGGTATTTGTTTAAATAAAGTTGGATTTGTTGTTGTTGCTATCCTATCACACGGGTGATCCTTTCTCTT
This sequence comes from Schistocerca piceifrons, assembly GCF_021461385.2. NCBI lineage: Eukaryota > Metazoa > Arthropoda > Insecta > Orthoptera > Acrididae > Schistocerca > Schistocerca piceifrons. The sequence goes on along the minus strand of NC_060139.1, from coordinate 300,268,351 downwards.
CCTTCTTCCCGTGTAGCAGGGAATTCTATAGTGCTTCAAAAAATACGCTTCACAAACCTGTAGACTCAGTTCACAATGTACTAGTGGTGAAGAGTAGGCACAAGTCCAAAAGATTCGTCAGGAAGAATCAATACGCAAAGAAGTGGAATACAGAAGCACAGAGGAATGACGAGATATGCTATAGATACAGCAATATTGAATAGCTCAGTAGGCAGTACAGTTGAAGAGGAATGTGCATCTCTGAAAAGGGCAACCACGGACGGTGGAACAAAGGAGATAACAGCAAAGAAACCATGGGAAACAGAAGAAATACTTCAGCTGATCAATGAAACAAGAAAGTACAGAAAGGTTCAGGGACATTCAGGAATACAGAAATACAAGTCACTGAGAAAGTAAATAAATAGGAAATGTAGGGAAGCTAAGACGAAATGGCTGCACGACAAATGTGAAGGAATCGAATAAAAAAATGTTTGTTGGAAGGACTGATTCAGCATGTAGGAAAGGCAAAACAAACTTCGGTGAAATTAAAACGATGGGTGGTAACATTAAGAGCGAAAAGGAAATTCCAATGTTAAATGCAGAGGGGAGGGTGGATGGGTGGAATGTGTACATCGAAGATCTCTACGAGGTCGAAGATTTGTTTCATGTGGTAGAAGAAGAAATAGGGTCCGATTTAGAAGAGATAGGGAATCCAGTATTAGAATTAGAATTTAAGAAAGCTTTAGAGTATTTAAGATCAAATAACGCAGAAGGGATAGATAACAACCCGTCAGAATTTCTAAAAATCGCCGGTCGGAGTGTCCGTGCGGTTCTAGGCGCTACAGTCTGGAACCGAGCGACCGCTATGGTCGCAGGTTCGAATCCTGCCTCGGGCATGGATGTGTGTGATGTCCTTAGGTTAGTTAGGTTTCATTAGTTCTAAGTTCTAGGCGACTGATGACCTCAGAAGTTAAGTCGCATAGTGCTCAGAGCCATTTGAACCATTTCTAAGAATCATTGGAAGAAGTGGCAACAGAACAACTATTGAGGTCGATATGTAGAAGTGTAGAATGTATGACACTGGCGACACAGCAAACGACTTTCGGAAAAACATTATCCACACAATACCAAAGACTACAAGAGCTGACAAGTACGAGAATTATCGCACAGTCAGCTCAACAGCTCATGCATCCAAGTTGCATACAAGAATAATATAAAAAAGAATGGAAACGAAAACTGAGGGTTTGCTAGATGACTATCAGTTTGGCTTTAGAAAAGATAAAAGTGCAAGGGATGCAATTCTGACACTACAGTTAATAATGGAAGCAAGACTAAAGAAAAATGGAGACACTTTCATAGGATTTGTCGACCTGGAAAAACATTCGACAATGTAAAACGATGCAAGACGTTCGAAATTCTGAGAAAACTAGAGATAAGCTACAGGGAGAGACGGGTAATATAACACATATACAAGAGACAAGATGGAATAATAAAAGTGAACGAGAAACAGGTGCTCTGATTAGACAGGATGTAAGACAAAGATGTAGTCTTTCGCCCCTACTGTTCAATCTATACATCTAAGAAGCAATAAAGGAAATAAAACAAAGGTTCAGGAGTGGGATTAAAATTCAAGGTGGAAGGGTATCAGTAGTATGATTCGCTGATGATGTTGCTATCCCGTGTGAAAATGAAGACGAATTATAGGATCTGCTGAATGGAATGAACTTCCTAATGAGTACAGAATATGGACTGAGAGTAAATCGGAGAAGGAAGAAGGTAACGAGAAGTAAAAGATAGGTCAACAGCGAGATATTTAACATCAGGATTAACGATCACGAAGTGGATGAAGTCAAGGGATTCTACTACCTAGGCAGCAAAATAGCTAATGACGGATGGAGCAAGGAGGACATCAAAAACAGACTAGCACTGGCAAAAAGAGCATTCCTCGACAAGAGAAGTCTGCCAGTAGCAAAACTGGGACTTAATTTGAGGAAGATATCCCTGATAATGTACGTTGCAGCACAGCATTGTTTGGTAGTGAAAAATCGAATATGGGAAAACCGAAACAGAAGAGAATCGAAGCATTTGAGATGTGGCGCTACAGACGAATGTCGAAAATTAGGTGGACTGACAAGGTAAGGAATGAGGAGGTTCTGCGCAGAATCGGAGAGGAAAGGAATATGTGGAAAACACTGATAACAAGAAGGGACAGGATGATAGGACACCTGTTCAGATATCAGGGAATGAATTCCATGGTACTAGAGAGAACTTTAGAGTGCAAAAACTGTAAAGGAAGTCAGAGACTGGAATACATCCAGCAAATAATTGAGAATGCAGGTTGTAACTGCTACTCTGGTTGGTTCAAATGGCTCTGAGCACTATGGGACTTAACTTCTGAGGTCATCAGTCCCCTAGAACTTAGAACTACTTAAACCTAAATAACCTAAGGACATCACAGACACCCATGCCCGAGGCAGGATTCGAACCTGCGAACGGTTCCAGACTGTAGCGCCTAGAACCGCTCGGCCACCTGCTACTCTGGTGTGAAGTTATACACTCCTGGAAATTGAAATAAGAACACCGTGAATTCATTGTCCCAGGAAGGGGAAACTTTATTGACACATTCCTGGGGTCAGATACATCACATGATCACACTGACAGAACCACAGGCACATAGACACAGGCAACAGAGCATGCACAATGTCGGCACTAGTACAGTGTATATACACCTTTCGCAGCAATGCAGGCTGCTATTCTCCCATGGAGACGATCGTAAAGATGCTGGATGTAGTCCTGTGGAACGGCTTGCCATGCCATTTCCACCTGGCGCCTCAGTTGGACCAGCGTTCGTGCTGGACGTGTAGGCCGCGTGAGACGACGCTTCATCCAGTCCCAAACATGCTCAATGGGGGACAGATCCGGAGATCTTGCTGGCCTGGGTAGTTGACTTACACCTTCTAGAGCACGTTGGGTGGCACGGGATACATGCGGACGTGCATTGTCCTGTTGGAACAGCAAGTTCCCTTGCCGGTCTAGGAATGGTAGAACGATGGGTTCGATGACGGTTTGGATGTACCGTGCACTATTCAGTGACCCTCGACGATCACCAGTGGTGTACGGCCACTGTAGGAGATCGCTCCCCACACCATGATGCCGGGTGTTGGCCCTGTGTGCCTCGGTCGTATGCAGTCCTGATTGTGGCGCTCACCTGCACGGCGCCAAACACGCATACGACCATCATTGGCACCAAGGCAGAAGCGACTCTCATCGCTGAAGACGACACGTCTCCATTCGTCCCTGCATTCACGCCTGTCGCGACACCACTGGAGGCGGGCTGCACGATGTTGGGGCGTGAGCGGAAGACGGCCTAACGGTGTGCGGGACCGTAGCCCAGCTTCATGGAGACGGTTGCGAATGGTCCTCACCGATACCCCAGGAGCAACAGTGTCCCTAATTTGCTGGGAAGTGGCGGTGCGGTCCCCTACGGCACTGCGTAAGATCCTACGGTCTTGGCGTGCATCCGTGCGTCGCTGCGGTCCGGTCCCAGGTCGACGGGCACGTGCACCTTCCGCCGACCACTGGCGACAACATCGATGTACTGTGGAGACCTCACGCCCCACGTGTTGAGCAATTCGGCGGTACGTCCACCCGGCCTCCCGCATGCCCACTATACGCCCTCGCTCAAAGTCCGTCAACTGCACATACGGTTCACGTCCACGCTGTCGCGGCATGCTACCAGTGTTAAAGACTGCGATGGAGCTCCGTATGCTACGGCAAACTGGCTGACACTGACGGCGGCGGTGCACAAATGCTGCGCAGCTAGCGCCATTCGACGGCCAACACCGCGGTTCTGGTGTGTCCGCTGTGCCGTCGCCTGTGATCATTGCTTGTACAGCCCTCTCGCAGTGTCCGGAGCAAGTATGGTGGGTCTGACACACCGGTGTCAATGTGTTCTTTTTTCCATTTCCAGGAGTGTAGGCTCAGGAGAGGCATCCGTGGCGGGCCACGTCAAACCAGTCAAAAGACTGATGACTCAAAAAAAAAAAAAAATTCTTCGTTGATCCATTACGGACTGTGGGACAACGGTTGGCATGTACTTCTTGATGCAATAATTTACCAACAGCCGTATGTATTGTAGAAATTTATTTTATGAGCTTCTTATGTGCTACCAGTTTTGGCATTACATTGATGCAGTCTTCAGGCCCCACACGTCATAGTCGTAAAAACGCTACACACGGAAGGAGCCATATAACTGGATCCGTGAATCAAATCGTTATGCAACAGCTCTTGGTGGCCAGGCGACACAGTCTGTGCAACTCCCTGACCTGCCAGTCGGGGAGTTGCAATGCGGCACTAGTGCAGTCAGGTTGGAGCAGTGACGCAGGTATCGACATGACTCGTCCGACAGTTGCCGCCACGCCTCACTTGAGCCGGGCCACTGCCTTGGTGGATCGTCAGTCGGTCGTCAAACCGAATGACACGTTTTGGCTCGCCGATCGTTCATGAGACGGCTGTATGTGTGTGTGTGTGCGCGCGCGCGCATCGACTCTCGATTTGTCTTCGTGTATGCTTAGTTACTGTTGTGTATCGTTCAGCTCTTCGTGCGAGTGTTTCTCAGGTTGTATGTACTTGCCGTTATGTCTACTGACGACTATTTTAGATGTCGGCATTCTGAGGGGAGTCGGTCGGTTGTTGCGGACGAGGGAAGTTCTCCGTGCGGTGCAGTTGTCTAGGGCCGCTGGCAGTCCCTGCGCAGTGTCGGAGCGTGTGTACGATCATTGCGAGCTTCGTGGTTCGCCGACTCAGGACGTCAAAGTTGAGAAGTGGTTTCAACTACCTAAGCCATGTCTATTCATGCTGTGGTGGTTCGCTTTGGTGGTTTGCTGTTGGGGAGGTTTTCCCGTGAGCAAAGCCGAGTGGTTCTACTGCTGAGACTTAGCCGCCATGCGGTGCAATTAACTATTTTAGTAGCTACAGTCATGTCCTTAGGTTAGTTAGATTTAGGTAGTTCTACGTTATAGGGGACTGATGGCCTCAGAAGGTAAGTCCCACAGTGCTCAGAGCCATTTTTCGAACTGTTTTAGTCGACTACGATTTGAGTGCACTAGTGGAATTTTCTGTCTTGTGGCCGTTAGTGTTCTGGTTACTTGCCCTGGGCACTGATGTAAATTCAACCAGTGTTTTTTGAGTGAGTGAACTATTACCGTGTTTCAAATTCAAGTGTACCAGCGGAATTTTCTGCCTAGTGGCCGTTAGTGTTCTGGTTACCTGCCCTGGCCCCTAACGTAATTTCAAGCCGCGTCCTTTCCTCACCTGTTGTCGCTGTCCAACATGGTGTGTAATTTTGACAGCTAATACATACTCCCTTGTGGGATATCACGTTTGTAGCATTGCCGGTTTCACTTGTCATGTACTGATTGACGGGAAACAAGTCGTTGTGTCGGTCGGTCTGTGGCTGTCCCCTGGTTGGGTTCCTGTAGCTGGGCTCGCCACCTGTCTCACCAAAGTGAGCGAGGGCAGACCGACCTCCTTCGAGGCCTTCTGAGTGCCACCGGTGTTTAATGATCTGTTGTCAGCTATTTTAAATTTTAGGCTTATGGTTGTTTCTTAACATTTTGCAAATTAATTTTTAAATTTATCTTTCAAGCTTAAACACTGCGGCCTTCTGCCTTTAAAGATTATGGTAATATACTTTGAAATTTTGAAGTTGGATTGTGGCCCTCAGCCATTTGTATTGCACTTCGCGTATGTTGTTTTTTGAATTATTTTATTGCTATCTTAAGTGGATTTTTATCTTGTTAAGATTTCTTGTTAGAGGCCTTCAGCCCTGAAAGAGTTGCTAAATTGCAGTAAATGACAATTAGAAGCAGAAATTGACTGCAACCTTTGGCCCTTTCCACAATCCTATACCTGTTCTGCCCAGCGGGTTTAGCGGGAGTTTCACGTACTGCTGTTGGTAAATTATTCCATAAACAAAAAAATCGTTGGGAATTACACAACTGTGACGGTATGAATTCCCACTAGAATCTGAAATTACAGCTATCATTTTATACAGCACCACTTTCAATTGTGACGTTAAATTCCCGACTGATCAGTTCAGTTTCTGACAGTGGTATCACGAGAACACACCATTCAAACCCTGCCCTGTCTCCTGCAAATTGTTTAAGAACACAGCAGACTTGAGCTGAAATTTGAAATTCTCGCTACCACTTTCATCTACCCTCAACGTAGTGAATATCCTGCCAAACGACCAAATTGTGCCAGTATCCATCAACAGAGGGAAAGGAAAAATGCAGAATAGGGACGAGTAGGATTTGGGAACAGGGTGGCTGCAGGATCAAATGCTGGATATCTCCAGAATTTCGAGCCAAATATGCCAGTCTTAGTATCCACCAACAGCGAGCAAGGTAAAGCTGTCCCTCATATAGGATGTCAACTTGATTCATTAGTCAATCAATTTGATTGAGTAAGGATATTGCAAATGGCCTATTTCCAAGACATTCAAGGTCCAAAAAAGCATTTTGGTGAGGACTGGGGTTTTCCATATGTTCGCTGCTTTGTTCAGGACAAAAGAGGGTTTATTGTGGTTTCTGGTGGCATGCGACAGATGTTCGCTGATCAGGAACTAACCATCTGAGAGTGAGAGAGAGAGAGAGAGAGAGAGAGAGAGAGAGAGAGAGAGAGAGAGACACAGACAGACAGACAGAAAGGAAGAGCGAGCATCTGTTTAACAGGAATTTCGCAGGTATTAGTACCAAAGAGTTGCCACCATCTGATCATTTGTCTGACAGGAAATAACCAGAGGGTTAAGTGTGGAGGGGGCGGGGATTTGAGGTGTCCTCTACTCATGGTATTGTGAACTAACTCAGTCAGTATTTTCAGAGCAGGGGGGGGGGGGGGGGGGGGGAAGGGGGGGCATAGACCAGCTATTTCCAGCGATCCGGTGTGGAAAGTGTGTGTGTGTGTGTGTGTGTGTGTGTGTGTGTGTGTGTGTGTGTGGAAGCAAAACAGTCTGATATAAAATATCAAAGAAACCCGAGATCTGGTGCAACGGTGTAATTGTGTGTGGTGAGTGTTATATGTTGACATCAATTTCATGACCGTGTTCCTTGCATGATCGGAAAAAAAGCGATCTATTTACATATTACTTTTTTATGTATTTTACGAGACTTTCATCTTCCAAAATTAAATACACTACAGAGAATGACTTTTCTGCGCCATATAAAGAGATCCGGCACCTGTCAGTTGGTAAGCAAAATGAATCTTATAAACAAGCATAATATTAGTATGACATCTGCAATGTAATTGAATTTCCTGTCATGGGATCCTTCCAGTCTATCAGCTCATCACAGACTGAGCGATTTTTTGACAATGTTTTCTGGGAGGGGTGGGAAGGAAGGTGGCGATGGGTGATGTGGTGGGATGATGAGTCGGACATCCTGTGGCAGTGGCATTGTGCACTAACTCAGTTGATCACTGCAGTTAAATGTTAACACACACATGAAAATTTTCCAACAAGACAACACCTTCAATCTGCATCAGTGTAATTACTTAAATAGGACTTGCAGTTGGTAGACAGGGTAATATTTCCACCTTCCCATGCAACAGCTCAGCATGGACTGAGCATTTCCCAACACTTTTCCAGGTGGGAAGGGGAGGAACCCTCGTGCTCATAAAGCCAGTCGTCCTGGACGATACGAATTGTATAAACATAGCATCACCGTAGGGTCACTAACATTGTACAATGGGATGAACCTGATCAGCTAAAATGTTTACATAAACCTTTGCAGTAGTGTGACATCCACAGAGTACATCTACATAAATATCCCGTAAGCCACCGTACGGTGCGTGGTGGAGGCTACCCTGTACCACTACTAACCATTTCCCTTACTGTTCCACTCGCAAATAGAGCTGGGGGAAAACGACTGTATATATGCCTCCGCCTGAGCCCTTATTTCTCGAACCCAATCTTCACGGCCCTTACACGCAATGTATGTTGGCGGCCGTAGAATTATTCGGCAGCCAGTTCTCTAAATTTTCTCAAAAGAGCTTCTCGAAAAGAACGTTGCCTTAGCTCCAGGGATTCCCATTTGAGTTCCTGAAGCATCTTCGTAACACTTACGTCTCGTTCGAACCTAGCGGTAATAAATGTAGCAGCGTGCCTCTGAATTGCTTCGATTTCTACCTTCAAAGTGACCTGGAATGGATCCAAAACGCTGGAACAGTACTCAAGAATAGGTCACAACAGCGTCCAATATGCGGTCTCCTTAACAGGTGAACCACTCTTCCCTAAAATTCTCCCAGTAAACCATTCGCCTTCCTTACCACAGTTCTCACATGCTCGTTCCATCTCATACCGCTTTGCAACGTTACGCCCAGATATTAAAACGACTTGACTTTGTCAAGCAGGAATTAGTAATAGTATGTCCGAACATTACAGGCTTGTCTTTCCTACTCCCGTGCGTTAACTTACATTCTTACACATTTAGGGCTAGCTGCCGTCCATCACACCAAGTGGAGATTTTGTGTGTGTGTGTGTGTGTGTGTGTGTGTGTGTGTGTGTGTGTGTGTGTGTGTGTATTGTTAAGGGACCAAACTGCTGAGGTCATCGGTTCCTAAATTTACACACTACTTAAACTAACTTATACTATGGTAAGAACAAAACACACATCCATGCCCGAGGGAGGGGCCGCACGATTAGTGACATGGTGCCTCTAACCGCGTGGCCACTCCGCGCGGCTGGAAATTTTGTCTAAGTCGTCTTGTATCTTCCTACAAAAATGGTTCAAATGGCTCTGAGCACTATGGGGCTTAACTGATGAGGTCATCAGTCCCCTAGAACTTAGAACTACTTAAACCTAACTAATCTAAGGGCGTCACACACTTCCATGTCCGAGGCAGGATTCGAACCTGCGACCGTAGCGGTCGCGCGGTGCCAGACTGTAGCGCCTAGAACCGCTCGGCCAGCTATCTTCCTACAGTCACGCAACTTCGGCACCTTACGTACACCACGACATCATTAGCAAACAACCGCAGATTCCTGCCAGCCTGACCGCCAAATCATTTATGTATATAGAGAACAACAACGGTCCTATCACACATCCCTGGGGCACTCCTGACGATACACTTGCCTCTGATGAACACTCACCGTCGAGGACAACATACTGGGTTCTATTATTTAAAAAGTCATTTAGTCACTCACATATCGGCGAACTTATTCCATATCCTCGTACGTTCTTTAACAGCCTGCCATGGGGCACCGTGTCAAATGCTTTTCGGAAATCTAGAAATATGGGATCTTCCCGTTGTCCTTCAGTCATAGTTCGCACTATACCATATGACAAAAGGGCAAGCTGAGTTTTACAAGAGCGATCTTTTCTAAAACCATTGTGATTCGTGGACATAAGCTTCTCAGTCTCAAGAACATTTATTATATTCTAACTGAGAGTACGTTCAAGGATTCTGCAGCCGGGAGAAGTTAAAGATATTGGTCTGCAGTTTTTCGTTCTTTTCCCCTTTTTATTTAGTGGAGTCACCTACGCCTTTTTCCAGTCGCTTGAGATATTGTGCTGAGTGAGAGATTCACGATGAATGCAAGGTAGGTAAGTGGCCAGTGCCGTAGAGTACTCTTTGCAAAATCTAACTGGGGTTCCATCCGGACATAGTGATTTATTTACTCTCAAATCTTTGTTATTTCTCAATGCCAGGGGTGCTTATTACTATGTCTATACGGGATCCATGGAATACAACGATATGGCTGCCAAATCATCACAAAACCCCTCCATGTTTCATTCTTTGGACGTAAACTAGGTCAAAAGTTGGAGCAGTGTGTAATAAGACATATCGGATCAAATGATTTCCTTTCATTGTTCCATATTCCAGATTTTATGACTTCTCCCCCAAGCATTCCTGTTCACGGAGATTTGATCAGCTCGTCCTGCAGTTCCCTGCTTATGGAGCTCACTTCCTGTTGTTTTGTTGCTACAGGATTAGCGAGTGTGACATTCAGTTCTGCAGTGACTTTTTGCGGCTGTGGTCCTCCGACTTTTCGTCACAGTCGTCTTCAATGGCTGTCTGACACTATCACTCGACGCTCGCTTTCGTTCCCGTTGTGACTTAGAGGACGGCGTTTTCCTGCTTTCCTTGTGTGCAGTATAAGACATCGATACGGTGCTCCTCGAAACACCACATTTTCGGCTCCCTTGGTTATCAAGCACGTATCATACGAGCACCAACAATTTACCTAAGTTCAAATTCACTTATCTCCGATATAATTCGCTCACAAATACAAAGAGCACTATTGAGGACATTGCACTGCTTACGTTCGTGGTCAAACATAACGGCACAACCTACAGGTTTGTCTAGCATCTGCATTTGTGTTCAAGCATGCATTTCTAGCTATGTTTCCATATTTTTGTCCAATCCCTGTAACTGCACTACGGCAGCATTGTCCATATGCCACAAGAATAAGTGATCAAATATATTTATCTCATTCTACTGAGATTGGCACGAAATTCTCGGTACCGACCCAATCAACCGAAGTAGGACGAAAAGATTTGGTCCTGGTTTAAGTGCAGATTAATTCGTAATTCAGTATTAGGCCTACGAAGCAATTAACTCATTCATTATTTCTCATTAATAACTTCTGTTCTTATGCTGTAGTTAACCGTAAATTAATTTCAGAATAAATAAACGTTAACTCTCATATTTCGGTTACGAAAACACGTTGTTCACTATTTTGTGCAGATTTCTTCGTCGTTGTGACAACCGATTTCAAATACTTTCAATGTACAAAAAAGTCTTTGAGATGGGAACCATAGTTGGATCGATGGCTGTCATTTCTCTGATATTGAAAAAGAAGGTAAAAGTGTGATCGTACCCCGTATCATGCTTTATTTCACTTCCGTAGAAAATCCGACAAACATTGTGCACATACACTGTGTGATCAAAAGTATCTGGACACCCCCAAAAACATAAGTTTTTCATATTATGTGCATTGTGCTCCCACCTACTGCTAGGAACTCCATATCTTTGACCACAGTAATCATTAGACGTCGTGAGAGAACAGAATGGCGAGCTCCGCGGAACTCACGGACTTCGAACGTGGTCAGGTGATTGGGTGTGACTTTTGTCATACTTCGGTATGTGAGATTTCCACACTCCTAAACATCCCTCGGTCCACTGTTTCCGATGTGATAGTAAAGTGGAAACGTGAAGGGACACGTACGCACAAAACTGTACAGGCCGACCTCGTCTGTTTACTGACAGAGACCGGCGACAGCTGAAGAGGGTCATAATGTGTAATAGGCAGACATCTATCCAAACCTCCGCACAGGAATTCCAAACTGCATCAGGATCCACTGCAAGTACTATGACAGTTACGGGGAGGATTTCATGGTCGAGCGGCTACTCATAAGCCACACATCACGCCGCTAAATACCAAAGGACGCCTTGCTTGGTGTAAGGAGCGTAAACATTTGACCACTGACCAGTGTAAAAACGTGTGGAGTGACGAATCACGGTACACAATGTGGTGAACCGATGGCAGGGTGTGGGTATGGCGAACGGTGAACGTCATCTGCCAGTTTGTGTAGTGTCAACAGTAACATTCGGAGGCGGTGGTGTTATGGCCTGTTTTTCGTGAAGGGGGCTTGCATCCCTTGTTTTTTTTTCCGTGGCACTATCACAGCACGGGCAAACATTGATGTTTTAAGTACCTTCTTGCTTCCCACTGTTGAAGAGCAGTTCGGGGATGGCGATTGCATCATCCAACACGATCGAGCACTTGTTCATAATGCACGGCTTGTGGCGGAGTGGTTACGCGACAATAACATCTCTGTAATGGACTGGACTGCACAGAGTCCGGACCTGAGTCCTATACATTGGGATGTTTCGGAAAGCCGACTTCGTGCCAGGCCTCACCAACCGACGTCGATACCTCTCGTCAGTGCAGCACTCCGTGAAGAATGGGCTGCCATTCCCTAAGAAACCTTCCAGCGTCTGATTGAACGTATGCCTGCGAGAGTGGAAGCTGTCATCAAGGCTAAGGATGGGCCAAGACTACACTGAATTCCAGCATTATCGATGGAGTGTGTCACGAACTTGTAAGTCAATTTCAGCCAGGTGTCCGGATACTTTTGATCACATAGTGTATGCAACGTGACTAAGTTACTTTCACGTGTTTTTGTGCAAACCTCAGAATCGACTTTGTTACGTTCCTAGGCACTATCAGTTAACAGGAACACTATTTAGTACCAATGGTTTGTTTTAGAAAAGAAAATCCTGGACAAATATTTTCACTCTCATTTACACCGCTAACTGTAGGTAGTACGAATTTCGAGACCAACTAAGTAGATCGTATAGACTGAAGACGATCCAAAGACGTATTTATCACACTTATTCAAATTCTTCTACTATTTGGATGATCATCTGCGTAATCCTGATTAAGCAGAGAACAGTTGCTAACTAACTTCCCTATCTTCCAATTGTCGGCAGACGACTTGTTTTCCTAACAAATCACTATATGACGCTTTGCGTTGTGTTATGTAAGGATTAAGTGCGAATTCAGCCTTTAGTCCTGTCAAGAAACGGATGATGAGGGATAGTAGGAAAAATTTACGTTTTTGTATTCATTTTGTACGTAATACGGTAACTACCTTGTACGTACGTTATCTTCATCACAACTATAAAAGTCTAAAAAAGACTGAAGATGCAACATGAGAATATTTCTATAAATAATATGTTTAAAAATATTGTTGTCTCTTATTTAATTCATGTTTTAAGTTAGTCGAAAGTATGCCGAGTACATGACTTTCAGTAGGTTTCAGAGGTTGAGAATTAAAACAGTCTTAATCTCAATAAAAACGTTTATTGAAACGGTGAGTGGTTTCAGTCTATTTCTACACCATCTTCAGACCATTCTCCAGTGGTTGCAAGCGAAGTTGGTGGACGGAACAGGTGCCGACTGCTGAGAGACGAACGTCGGCTGCTGAGCAGGAGGCACTTGCTCCGTTCACCACTTCCACCTGCCACCATCGGAGAATAGCCTGAAGACGGTCTAAAAATTGACTGAAACCGTCCGCCGTTGTAATAAATGTATTTTATGCGATCAAGTCTGTTTAAATTTTTAACTTTTAAAAAAATATTGCACACAGATGGCTTTTCTTCCCATGATGGTTACAAAAAATCATTAATTTCAGTAGGACAATGTAGTATTGATAACGTAATAAAGTGACCATTTGTGGTTCGACAATGAAGATGCAGCTTGCACTTGCATCATCAGATTTGAAGTACATTTCGAAAGGTATTACTGGTAACGCGAACCACCTACTGTCGTTGGTGGTTTCTCGTAGAAGTGAAGTCTTGCGACGTTATTGTCTTTCAGGCAATGTCAAAGAAACTCGTAGGCGCTTGCGAAATTGCATCCTCTCGCGTCACCGCTCCTACGTACAGTATGTTTACTGTGCGAGAAGTACGCTGTAATTCCCAAAGGCCGCGATGATCATATTTCAGGCAAGTGTCGTATTGCATCTCTGGTTTTCCTCAACTCAGATAAAAATAGGTACAACGATAGACAGGAACATGTTCAGAACTAAGCGCGGGTGGTAACTGAATTAACTCTTTAAAAAGTCATATACCGTAATTAACGAGTAAAACTACAAAATAAAATTCAATAAAAATGAGCTTCAACGCGCCGTTTCTTGTACAGCAAAGGAGAAACAATTCAGAATTATATTTGTTACCATTGTTGCTTAGATACACGTTAGGCTAATTTTCATAGATGTTTATTTTAGGAAATCTATGCAGTGGCGAACTGTAATGGCGACGTATATGTTTAACTCCTCTAACTCGTAGCTGATGTATGAGATTTGTATGTGTAGCTTGAATGTTGCTATTAAATGTCTGCAAGCGCCACACTGATGATGGGGGCAAAAAGTTGCGTAGTCGGATCACAGTCAGTACTATTATAGCCACTCCAGTGCAGTCGTATCACAGTCAATACTGTTACAGCTACTTGCATCATTTACACATCGCGCTCCATAACATACAGGCTGTAAAGGAATTTCTAAAGACTACTGCACAATAACAGCGAGTATTGCACAGTAGTTGTAAAACAAAGCATAACGCTACGGGCGAGATGCTAAATGAAATGCGTTTGGCATTTAGAAGGGCGATATGTGAAGTACTCAGTGACTATAGTAGCAGAACGTTATCGAAGTACCTCACACAAAATGCGTCACTAAGAGGCAGCAAAGTTAGCGTCCAGACGCTCATAGATGATACAGCACACGATACTGAGGATAGCAATGCGAAAGCAGAAATGATTAACTTCATTATCAGATGTTTCTTTACTAACAAAATCCAAAGAGCATCGATACTGTCCAAGCTAAAGTCACCCACCACTAAAAAAGATAATTGATAATTGCATCATCTGCGTTAGAAACAGTTAAAATCGCTTGAGTTAACAAGGCCTCAGGCCCCGATGAACTCCTCGTCCGAGTTTGCACAGACTTTGTTGCTGAGTAAGCTCCTAAACTGCAATGTACTGTAGATCCCTCGAACAGCAAACTGTTGCCAGTAACTGGAAAGAGCACAGGTAGCTCCCGACTATCAGAGGTATAGCAGAAGTGATCTATAAACAGTCTAATGTCATTAATATTCTTCTGTTACTGAATCTTGGAACGTATTCCTAGATGCCAACCAGCATAGGTTCGGAAACCATCGGTGATGCAAGCTCCACTTAACGCTTTTCTCATATGACATTCTGAAAGCCGTGTATCGCGGCGGCTACTGAGAAATGTACTCGAAATGCGAGTACTATTTAAAAAGTGAGAGTTACTCGGAGTAATCGTTCGATTCATTTTGGGAAGAAATTGTAGAGCTAAGAAAACAATCAAATGCTTAGTGTGCAGCCTGCTGGGAAAGAAGTAATTTTGACAGCAATGAAAATGAAATAATGGGTGGAACATACAGCTAAGAAAACGGATGGTAGTTGAATCAAAGAAGGTTCTTTCTTCATTTCAAGATATAAGAAAATACCATGATCTCTTAGCTGATTTAATTACACGCTAAGTAAATGCGTAAAACACTTTTTGGGTTAGATTTATTCTGTGCGCGCTGCATAAAACACATGACGGGCATCGAGTGTAGGACTTCCACTCAGAAACGGAATTAGCGATGATGGCAGAAAGCATCCTGTACCTTACGCTGTAGTGTTTGTTGCCTTATAATACAGTTCCTTCCCTTCCATTGATGACAGCACCATGGTTTCGTCTAATGTCTCCTTTGCTCTTCTTATTTCTCCACTTTGTGGAGATTTAGCTTTGACTCCATAATTTCGTGTGTGCGCTTTAACCGGTTTTGAATTACTGCTTACATTTCACATCCATATGTTCTGATGATTCTCTATACGCCTACAGTAAGAAGCATGAGTTAACATCATTTGGGATTTCCTTATTGTTCATTTTTAAGAAAGGTAATTGGAAGACCTAAGTTTCTAGAGATCTGTTGCATCCTGATGATAGCCAGAAATGCAGCACTTCCTGTGGCTGTCCATCCTCTTTTTTCCCCAGTGTCTGACACATCTTTTTCTGCAAGAACCCGTACAGAGGTGTGCTACCACTCTCCTACACTCCTACAGTGCTTATCATAGCGTCGTCTATCGTGTTGTTGTTGTTGTTGTTGTTGTTGTTGTTGTCTTCAGTCCTGAGACTGGTTTGATGCAGCTCTCCATGCTACTCTATCCTGTGCAAGCTCCTTCATCTCCCAGTACTTACTGCGACCTATATCCTTCTGAATCTGCTTAGTGTATTCATCTCTTGGTCTCCCTCTACGAACGATTTTTACCTACCACGCTGCCTTCCAATGCTAAATTTGTGATCCCTTGCTGCCTCAGAACATGTCCTACCAACCGGTCCCTTCTTCTTGTCAAGTTGTGCCACAGACTCCTCTTCTCCCCAATTCTATTCAATACCTGCTCATTAGTTATGTGATTTACCCATCTAATCTTCAGCATTCTTCTGTAGCACCACATTTCAAAAGCTTCTATTCTCTTCTTGTCCAAACTATTAATCGTCCATGTTTCACTTCCATACATGACTACACTCCATACAAATACTTTCAGAAACGACTTCCTTACACTTAAATCTATACTCGATGTTAACAAATTTCTCTTCTTCAGAAACGCTTTCCTTGCCATTGTCAGTCTGCATTTTATATCCTCTCTACTTCGACCATCATCAGTTATTTTGCTCCCCAAATAGCAAAACTCCTTTACTACTTTGTCTCATTTCCTAATTTAATTCCCTCA
Organism: Schistocerca piceifrons; assembly: GCF_021461385.2. NCBI lineage: Eukaryota > Metazoa > Arthropoda > Insecta > Orthoptera > Acrididae > Schistocerca > Schistocerca piceifrons. The sequence continues at coordinate 300,252,063 of NC_060139.1, read as the reverse complement.
GCATCACCCGACTTAATTCTTTTACATTCTATTATCCTCGTTTTGCTTTTGTTGATGTCGTCTATCGTACCCAGTGTTAAAATGTTCGCTTTGTGGCAGTAAACCTAAGATCAATAGCCTCAAGTACATTCCCACTTTTTCCTAAGATTTCTTACTTCCATCGCAGAGCACAGTCTTCAACCATTCTCAAATGGTCGGTCGAGTGTACGGAGATTTTTACTTCTTCAGAGTAGGTTGGTCCTATGACGAGAAGTGTGATGCCGGCCGACGTGAAGAGATGGTTGAGACACCAGTACGCGGAAGTAGCTTATTGCCCCCACTCCTCCCCCCCCCCCCTTCAGTCCCCTGTTCGCGTCCTAACCTAGGTTCTGCAAGTTTTCCCTATAAACCTCAAAGTAGTTACAGCTCAGATTCCAATGCTCATACTCCTGGAAGTAGATTTCTTGTCCATTTCTACTGTTGGCCATTCAGATGCAATGTTATTGCAGGTAGTATTTGTTTCTTCCTCTGATTACATAAAAAATAGTACGCAATCTTGGCTCCTGAGTTTAAGCAGCTGTGTCTGGGGAATTTTCGAGGAAGGCCAGCACGGGTAGCTGCATCACAATGTATGGCTTTCGTCATTCGACGACTTTGAAGGGTGGTAGCACATGAGTACACACCTGCGTTTTTCCAGAAGGAAAGACTAACAAACCTAGACGGGAAAGGCAGAATCGTGATATCGATTAAGAATTGATAATAATTTTCATTATTTTAGGTGTATAAACGACTGCGCGATACATGGAGGAAAAACGACGTGCACAGTGGTGATCAGAGAAGAAATGCACACCTACAACTGTATTCCACAAAAAAACATCGCAGTATGTGGCTGTGGTGGCTTGTAGAACCTTTGTCATTGACCGTCTTCCACGTTACATCCGTTGCGTAAGGAGCAACAACGGTGAGCCTCTGTATTAGTTTGTTTCCTTCATTTGCCTTCCCCGAAGCATGTCGGAAGACTTAACATGTTGCCTAACTCTTTTTGGAAAATACGCTCTCGCAGTACCGATGGCAAAACTCTCCATGGCGCACAACGCTTCTCTTGTAGCGTGTGCCACTGGAGTTTGTGGAGCGTCACGGTAATGCTGTCGCGCTTAACAAACGTTGCGAAACGCGCTGTTCGTTTTTGGGTCTTGTCTACAATCCAACCCAGTAAGGGCCCCCAACTGACGAGCACTACACAATAATCGTTGTTATTAGTGTTTTGTAAGCCTCACGGACCTTCCAACGTTATCTGCTAGATCATTTATATGTGTTTGAAACAGCAAAACTTCTAGAGTGCTCCGTTTGTGTTCTCCCGAAATTATCTTCACATCTGTGGACTTCGTCCCTTTAAGGACGATGTGTTTAGTTCCGTCTGCTAGGAACTTCTGAGTCCAGTTGCAGTATTTCGTAGGCAATCAATACATTTTCTCACTGTTGCCTAGTGAACAAAATACAAAGAACACTGCAAAACTTGGGGACTTTGTCAACGGCACTCAGTCATATATGTTGATTTTCGCAGAGGAGATTTTCACTCTCCAAAAGGTTTGCTTTGAGCACTATGGGACTTAACTTCTGAGGTCATCAGTCACCTAGAACTTAGAACTACTTAAACCTAACTAACCTAATGACATCACACACATCCATGCCCGAGGCAGGATTCGAACCTGCGACCGTGGCGGTCGCGCGGTTCCAGACTGTAGAGCCTAGAACCGCTCGGCTGCTCTGGATGGCTCCAAAAGGTTTTAGCAGCACACCAACATCTATAATACAGACCTTCTGACCGACGACCCTCAGGCGATAGGCCCGAGGTATTCCTGCCTGTCGTAAGAGGCGACTAAAAGGAGTTTCAACCGTTTCGGCCTTCCATGTAATGGTCCCCCTTGGGGTTTGACCTCCATTTTTCAAAATTCTACATAAGTACGAGCCTTTTGGAGAAGAACGCCTTACGTGGTGTACCACTGGCCCTCCGTGCACTAAGACGTTGGCACTCAGCATTGTAACGGTGTTGTAACCATACCCACTATTCATCAAATTGTGCCTAAACGCCTGATGGGTTGTAAAAGTTACGCCCATAGTGCGTCCCCATCTGCACCTACGATCATGATGGACTTTCCATGGCACCCGAAATACAGCACGGTAGCCAGCCCGTTGTGGTGGGATCGTCATGTACCCTCTAGGTTGTAGCCCCCTGACAACACAGGGATCGTACTGCCGATACCTGAGCTGCACCCTCCCCACGTCGGCCAAGGAGTAGATGCCCCCCAGGGGGTCCACAACTCTTTTGTGGATACGTGCGTAGCAAGCACGGGACCCCGAGCTAATGTGGCCCTCCTTCCTTTCCGGGCTGCATACCCTCCCTTTCCGCATCCTTCCCCGTCCCCCATCTTCGCCCCCCCCCTCACCTCTGGCTCTTTCCTTCCCTTTCTCCCCCTCTGGGAGTATGGTTTGTGCCTACGTCCGGAGACGGACGCTCGAAACTGTTACAAATTCCTTGCTTTCTACACTTGCAAGCCTTCATCCTTCCTCTGTCCTTCTCTTTTCCTTCCCTCTTCTCTTTGCCCCTTTCTCCGCTGCGGCGTTTGAGACTCCTCTTCTTTCCTTTCCCTTTCTCCTCCCTGTGTGTGTCTGAAGGCCAACCCATGCACTTCCATCCATAGCCGGTGACGGGGTAACGCGTAATTCCCCGCCCCACGTAGACAGGTAGGACACGTACGTACCCCCTGGTCACGGCCAGGCCGAGGAAGGGGTGATTACCCGAGCTGATACCTTCCGAAAGTGCCGATTGGTCCCTCCATCCGTTTGTCGGGAGGTGTGACCTGAGGTGTGAACAATCACCTAAGGCGGGAGTGCCCTCAGAGAGGGCCCCCACAAGGGAGGAGCGCGCCATCGGAGACGCCGGTAATCATGGGGGATTCTTCTGCACTGGTTTACTCACCCTCCACTATGTCTGCTCACAAGCGTAAGTTCACTGAGTCTCAGCCACAGACAGTTCTTCCATCGTTGCCACAGTTCCTTGTTGTTTCTCGGTCTGACGAAGGTCATGACTTCTCCACGGTCAACCCTTTCATTATTCAGAAAGGTGTCGACGCAATTGCAGGTCCTGTAAAGTCTTGTTCCAGATTATGGAATGGCACCTTGTTGTTAGAAACAGTCAGTGCCCTCCAGGCACAAAAGTTGCTGCGTACCTCACTACTACACACCTTCCCTGTCCGGGTGGAACCGCACCGTACCTTAAATTCCTCACGTGGAGTCGTTTATACACGCTCCCTCGATGGATTGTCTGACGAAGAAATTCAGCACTACCTGTCTGACCAGGGTGTAACGGTTGTTCATAGGGTTCTGAAAAGGGTTGACACGAACATCATTCCAACCCACACTGTCTTCTTGACATTTGACAAAGTTCAACTGCCATCAAAAATTAAAGCAGGCTATGAGATAATTTCCGTTCGCCCTTACGTCCCAAACCCTACGCGTTGCTATCGGTGTCAGCGGTTCAATCACACCAGCCAGTCCTGTTCCAATCCGGCCAAATGCGTTACGTGTGGCAAGGATGCCCATGAGGGTGCTTGTCCACCTCCATCTCCTCGCTGCATCAACTGTATGGGTGACCACGCTGCTTCCTCTCGAGATTGCCCCGTTTTTAAGGACGAAAAGCTCATCCAGGAAATTCGAGTGAAGGAAAAGGTGTCGACCTTTGCTGCTCGAAAATTATTCGCCTGTCGACAGCCCACCGTGCCTCGGACAGGAAAATACAGCACTGTCCTTGCTTCTCCTCGGCAAACAAAGGAGGTGGCCATGCAGACTTGTGACCTCACCTTTAGTGCCACGGTCGTCAGATCGGCCAGCGCAAAGATCGCCCATTCAACCTCACCACTTTCGCCTGCCCACTCTCTGGCTCACCCTTCGTCGGGTTCTGCTAAATCTCGAGCCCAAAAGTCAGACACCAAGACTTCGAAAAAAGAGCATACTCGTGAAGAGCTTTACGTACCGCCACTTCCCAACCATCGGTTCCTCCTTCATCTAAACATCATACTTCCAAGAAGGCTACAAAGAAACCCAGTTCCTCTCCTTCTCCGCCAAGGCGTGTCCCATCTACAGCACCACCTGGCGGAAATCGCCCTCGGCCGTCTTCTGTGTCGCCGAGGCGCACTGCTGGCGGCCGATCAACCGGCCGATCGCTGGTGGCAGGAGCTGCTCCTGACCAACCTATGGATCAGGATCTTCTGCCTTCGGCTGAATGCCATTCCATGCTGTCGGTCGCAAGCTCTGAGCAGTCGTTGAGTTGACAGCGACCTTGGTCACATTCCTCCATTTTCTGTTCACCCTATGTCCATTATCCACTGGAATATCCGCGGTATTCGAGCCAATCGGGATGAATTGTCGATCCTCTTACGATCCTACTCGCCAGTCATCTTCTGTCTTCAGGAAACAAAGCTGCGTCCCCATGACCGCTTTGTTCTCCCTCATTTTCAGTCCGTCCAATATGATCTCCCCTCTGTTGAAGGCACTCCAGCACGTGGAGGACTCATGATTCTTCTCCATGAAACTCTCCATTATCACCCAATCCATTGAAATACTTCCTTCCAAGCTGTCTCCGTCCGTCTTTCTCTTTCCGGATGCACACTCTCTCTTTGTACTGTATACATTCCATCGTCCACACCAATGGCACGAGCTGATCTCCTTCATCTTCTTGGTCCGCTTCCACCCCCCTATTTGCTGGTTGGGGACTTCAATGCCCACCACCCGCTTTGGGGATCTCCACATCCTTGTCCACGTGGCTCACTATTGCTAGACGTCTTCCACCAAGCGGATCTAGTTTGCCTTAACACAGGGGTCCCTACATTTTTGTCTGCCTCCACGAAAAATTTATCTCATTTGGACCTTGCGGTCTGTACTGTTCCGCTAGCTCGGCGCTTCGAATGGTTCGCCCTTGATGATACACACTCGAGTACCCACTTTGCATGTGTCCTTAGACTGCAGCCTCAACTGCCATACATGCGCCCGCGACGCTGGAAGTTTGCCCAAGCTGATTGGACACTTTTTTCGTCTCTAGCGACATTCGATGATCGTCACTTTCCCAGCGTCGACGATGAGGTCACACATATTACCGACGTTATTCTTACAGCTGCGGAACAGTCAATACCACGCACCTCCGAATTGCCCCGGCGCCCCACCCAGTTCCTTGGTGGAACGAGGCATGCTGTGATGCAATACGTGAGCGGCGACGTGCTCTCCGCGTTTTCCGCCACCATCCTACTTTGGCCAACTGTATCCGCTATAAGCAGTTCCGAGCGCGATGCCGTCGTGTCATCCGCGATAGCAAGAAGGCAAGCTGGACATCCTTTATTAGCTCATTTAACACCTTCACTCCCTCCTCGGAAGTTTGGAGTCGGCTTCGAAGGTTCTCAGGCGCGCCTAGTTTCTCCCCGGTCTCTGGGCTCACTGTCGCGCATGACACATTAGTGGACCCCGTCGCAATTTCTAACTCGTTGGGTCAGCACTTTGCTGAGATTTCGAGCTCTTCAAATTACCCGCCAGCGTTTCTCCCGAAGAAACGTGCAGCGGAAGTGCGACCTCTTGCTTTCCCCTCTCAAAATCGCGAAAGCTACAATACTGATTTCTCCATGCAGGAACTCCAAGATGCATTCTCTTCTTCTCGCTCCTCCGCCCCAGGACCGGATGGTATCCACGTCCAAATGTTGCTGCATTTATCAACTCATAATCTGCGTTACCTCCTTCGCCTTTATAATCGAATTTGGACCGACAGTACTTTTCCCAGACGATGGCGGGAAGCTATCGTCGTTCCTGTTCCGAAACCTGGAAAGGACAAACATCTCCCCTCTAGCTATCGCCCCATTTCTCTCACGAGTAGTGTCTGTAAGGTTTTGGAGCGAATGGTGAATTACCGTTTAGCATGTTGGCTGGAATCCCGCAGTCTTTTAACACCTGCCCAATGCGGATTTCGAAAGCATCGTTCTGCAGTTGACCATCTTGTTGCTCTCTCCACTTATATCATGAACAATTTTCTCCGGAAACGCCAAACACTAGCAATATTTTTTGATCTGGAGAGAGCATACGATTCCTGTTGGAGGACACGCATCCTCCGCACACTGTTCTCTTGGGGCTTTCGAGGTCGGCTGCCCCTTTTTCTTCGCGAATTTATGGCAGAGCGCACATTTAGGGTGCAGGTGAACACTACTCTCTCCTGTACTTTCTCCCAAGAAAATGGGGTACCCCAGGGCTCCGTGCTGAGTGTTGTACTGTTTGCCATTGCCATCAATCCAATTATGGACTATCTCCTTCCTGATGTCTCGGGCTCCCTCTTTGTGGACGATTTTGCGATCTACTACAGCTCTCAATGGACCAGCCTTCTTGAACGACGTCTTCAAGGATGTCTCGATCGCCTCCACTCTTGGAGCATTGAAACCGGCTTCCGTTTTTCTCCCAGTAAGACCGTTTGTGTTAATTTTTGGCGACGTAAGGAGTTTCTTCCGCCCTCCTTACATCTAGGTCCTGTCAACCTTCCGTTTTCAGACGTCGCTAAATTCTTGGGTCTTATGTTTGACAGAAAACTGTGCTGGTCCTCCCACGTCTCCTATCTTTCGGCTCGCTGTCTGCGATCCCTTAACACCCTCCGTGTCCTGAATGGTACCTCCTGGGGAGCGGACCGAGTGGTCCTTCTCCGCCTCTATCGCGCCTTAGTGCGCTCGAAATTGGACTATGGAAGCATAGTCTTCTCCTCTGCTCGGCCGTCTATTCTTACGCGTCTCGACTCTATCCACCACCGTGGATTACGTTTAGTGTCTGGAGCGTTTCACACCAGCCCTGTGGAAAGCCTTTATGCTGAGACTGCTGAACCTCCGCTGTCCAATCAGCGAGCAGTCCTTCTGAGTCGTTATGCTAGCCATCTGTCTTCCGTGCCTGCTAATCCAGCCCATGACCTTTTTTTCGACGCCTCCTTTGATGTAGGGTATGCAGGCCGCCCCTCCTCCCTACTACCACTGGGAGCCCGCTTCCGTCAACTGCTCCATTCTCTTTCCTTCCGCTTTCCTAAAACCTTCTTGATAACTTGGGGTACAGCACCGCCTTGGCTCCGTCCCCGGATCAGCCTGCTCCGTGACCTTTGTCGATTTCCCAAGGATGGTACCCCTTCACTTGTTTATCGTCGGGCATTTGCTGCTCTATGTGCACAAATGACAGACGCCACATTTATTTACACCGACGGCTCGAAAACATCGTTAGGTGTAGGGAGCGCCTATATTGTTGGTGACACCCCAAATCACTTTCGGCTTCCCGACCAGTGTTCGGTTTATACTGCGGAGCTTTACGCTGTTCTACAGGCTGTCCACTACATCCGCCGCCATCAGCGGATACAGTACGTTACCTGCTCAGATTCTCTCAGCTCTCTCATCAGTCTCCAAGCTCTTTATCCTGTGCACCCTCTGGTCCACCGGATTCAGGACTGTCTGCGCTTGCTCCACCTGGGGGGCGTCTCGGTGGCGTTCCTCTGGCTCCCGGGACACGTTGGAATCTGTGGAAATGAGGCGGCCGATATTGCAGCCACGGTTGCAGTCTCTCTTCTTCGGCCAGCTATTCAATCGATTCCCTTCGCCGATCTACGGAGCGTTTTATGTCGTCCTGTTGTTCATTTATGGCACGCGCATTGGTCAACACTTCCCCATAATAAATTGCGGGACGTGAAAGCTCTTCCTTGTTCTTGGACCTCTTCCTCCCGAACGCGTCGTCGGGAGGAGGTAATTTTAACTAGACTCCGGATAGGGCACTGTCTTTCTAGCCATCGACATCTTTTAAGCGGCGATCCTCCCCCACTCTGTCCCCACTGCTCTCAGCTGTGGACGGTAAGGCACCTATTAATTGAGTGCCCCTATTTTAATCCGTTACGCTCCCATCTACAGCTATCGCCTGATATATCGTTGATTTTAGCAGATGACACGCGCTCAGCCGACCGCGTTCTCAAGTTTATTAGTGCCAGTGACATGACGTCAGTCATTTGAAGCTTTTTTTTGGGGACAACCAACCCCTTTCTGTAGTGGATTTTTAAGCCTTCCTTCTGCTTTTAGTTTCTCCAATTTTATGACTTTCGTTCCCATTGCTGCTGGTTTTCAATTTCGGTTTTTTACTGTTTCCTAAATCACGGACTGGGCGCTAATGACCATAGCAGTTTTGCGCCCTAAAACCAAAACAAAAAAAAAAAGAGTAGATGCCCATCTCCTTGGGGCATCAGGACTCCCGGCAACGGTCATCCTGCCAGGTGACACTTGCTGAGGCTGGGTGGCGGCCATGGGGAGAGCCCCTGGTCAGAGTGGGTGGTATCGGGGCGGACGTTTCGCGGATGAAACGTCAACATGTATCAGGTCGCTCTGCGGCCAAGTCTTTCAAAAAGAAAAGTACTGTCTCTGGTTCTCCTGCCCTTTCCCCCTTGGCCACTCCCTGGGAGGAAGGACAGGCCCGCCGGCTTGGGGCGAAGTACTTCCCCCGCTATTTGGTCTGTTCTCGGACCGATGGGGGGACGTTCGCCACCTCCAAGCCCATGTTCTTTGTTCAGCACATCGAGGACATCTTCGGGGAAATCGAGGCTCTCAGCAAAATTTGTTCGGGGTCTGTTCTTATAAAGACCACCTCCACCACACAGTCGGCGGCGCTCCAGGCGTGCGACCGACTAGGGGACATCCCAGTGTCCATTGTCCCGCATCTGGCACTGAATAGGACGCAGGGGGTTATTTTTCATCGGGACCTCCTGCTACAATCTGATGAGGAGCTCAGGGCCAACCTGGAGCGTCGAGGCGTGGATTTCGTCCGGCGGGTCCAGCGCAGCCCCAAAGGCTGTCGCATCGACACCAGGGCCTTTATCCTCGCCTTCGAGGGGGACATTCTCCCAGAGAAGGTAAAGGTGATGTGCTATCAGTGCGACATGCGACCTTACGTCCCGCCTCCTACGTTCCGGACCCCGGCTTCCCAGGTCCGGCGTTCCAAAACGGACCCCGCGCGTGAGGACCTTCTTCGGGTCCAGCCCACCATCCCTGTGCCTCCTCGGACTTCCAAGAAGGCCTCCAAGAAGAAGTCTCTATCCCCCTCTCCACCCCGGCGCGTTTCGTCTGACGCTCCATCCGTGAGTCGCTGCTCCCGGCCGTCCTCGGTTTCGCCGGGATGCTCTACTGCCAGGCGCTCAGCTGGCCTCTCGCCGGCAAATGATGCTGCCCCTCCTACGCAACCCGGGACAGCGGCCGCAGCTGGCGACGACTCAATGGAACAAGATCCGCCTCCCGCCGGTTGTGGCGTTGTTCCCTCGAAACCTGGCCCTCCACGGCCGTCGACGTAACCAGCTCTTCCCCCGTCTCGTTCCCCCTTTTTTTTGACGAGCGATGCCCTTGTTACATTGGAACATAAGAGGTATTCGATCTAATCGGGAGGAATTACAACTGCTCCTCCACCTGCACTGTCCGCTCGTCCTTGGTCTCCAGGAAACCAAGTTGCGCCCAACTGACCGTATTGCCTTTACCCACTATACCTCTGAGCGGTATGACCTCACCCCTGTGGATGGTATCCCAGCTCATGGTGGAGTCATGTTGCTCGTTCGGGACGATGTCTATCACCATCCCATCCCATTGACCACCCCACTCCAAGCAATAGCTGTCTGTATTACTCTTTCTGCTTTTACTTTTTCAGTTTGTACCATCTACACTCCATTGTCATCCGCAGTTAGTCGGGCTGACATGATGCACCTGATTGTTCAGCTTCCTCCGCCGTTTTTATTGTATGGCGACTTCAATGCCCATCATCCCCTTTGCGGCTCTCCTGCATCCTGTCAACGAGGCTCCCTCTTGGCGGATGTCTTCAACCATCTCAATCTTGTCTGCCTCAATACTGGCGCTACGACTTTCCTCTCGGACTCTACTCATACCTACTCCCACTTGGACCTTTCGATCTGTTCTACCATTCTTGCCCAGCAGTTCGAGTGGTATGTCCTTTCTGACACCTATTCGAGCGACCACTTCCCCTGTGTCGTTCGACTCCTGCACCACACCCCATCCCCATGTCCTTCGAGCTGGAACATACCGAAAGCTGACTGGCGACTTTACTCCTCCCTGGCGACCTTTCCGGACCACGATTTTCTCAGTTGTGACAGTCAGGTCGAATACCTCAAGGCTGTTATCATCAATGCTGCCGAACGTTCCATTCCTCGTACTACCGCTTCTTCACGTCGCGTTTCCGTCCCCTGGTGGAATGAGGCTTGTAGAGACGCTATCCGTGCTCGACGACGTGCTTTACGCACCTTTCGCCGCCATCCTACGTTGGCGAATTGTATTGGATACAAACGACTCCGAGCGCAATGCCGTAGAGTCATCAAAGACAGCAAAAAAGCTTGTTGGGCCTCTTCCACCAGCTCCTTTACCAGTTTTACTCCCTCTTCTGTCGTTTGGGGTGGCCTGCGCCAGCTGTCGGGCATTAGGGCCCACTCCTCGGTACCTGGCCTGACCTCAGGTAATGAGGTCCTTGTTGATCCTGTGGCTGTCTCCAACGCCTTCGGCCGCTTTTTCGCGGAGGTTTCAAGCTCCGCCCATTACCACCCTGCCTTCCTTCCCAGGAAAGAGGCAGAAGAGGCTCGGCAACCTTCCTTCCACTCGCTGAATCTGGAAACTTATAATGCCCCCTTTACTATGCGGGAACTCGAACGTGCGCTTGCACTGTCCCGGTCCTCTGCTCCGGGGCCAGATGCCATTCACGTTCAGATGCTGGCACACCTTTCTCCGGCGGGCAAAATCTCCCTTCTTCGTACCTACAATCGCGTCTGGACCGAAGGTCAGGTCCCCATGCGTTGGCGTGACGCTGTCGTTGTTCCTATACCCAAACCCGGGAAGGATAGACACCTTCCTTCTAGCTACCGCCCCATTTCTCTCGCAAGCTGTGTCTGTAAGGTGATGGAGCGCATGGTTAATGCTCGGTTAATCTGGATTCTCGAATCTCGACGGCTACTTACCAATGTCCAATGCGGCTTTCGTCGCCGCCGCTCCGCTGTTGACCACCTTGTGACCTTTCGACATTCATCATGAACAACTTTTTGCGAAGGCGCCAAACGGTAGCCGTGTTCTTCGATTTGGAGAAGGCTTATGATACCTGTTGGAGAGGAGGTATCCTCCGCACTATGCACAGGTGGGGCCTACGCGGTCGCCTGCCCCTTTTTATTGATTCCTTTTTAACGGATCGAAAGTTTAGGGTACGTGTGGGTTCCGTATTGTCCGACGTCTTCCTCCAGGAGAGTGGAGTGCCTCAGGGCTCCGTCTTGAGCGTAGCCCTTTTTGCCATCGCGCTCAATCCAATTATAGATTGCATTCCACCTAATGTCTCAGGCTCTCTTTTTGTCGATGACTTTGCGATCTAATGCAGTGCCCGGAGAACATGCCTCCTGGAGCGCTGCCTTCAGCGTTGTCTAGACAGCCTATGCTCATGGAGCGTGGCAAATGGCTTCCGGTTCTCTGAAGAAAAGACGGTTTGTATCAACTTTTGGCGATATAAAGCGTTCCTTCCGCCATCCTTGCATCTCGGTCCCGTTGTTCTCCCATTCGTGGAAACAACTAGGTTTCTAGGGCTCACATTGGACAGGAAACTTTGTAGGTCTCCGCACGTCTCTTATTTGGCGGCCCGTTGTGCACGTTCCCTTAATGTCCTCCGAGTTCTTAGTGGTTCATCTTGGGGAGCGGATCGCACTGTCCTGCTTCGCTTGTATCGGTCCATAGTCTGATCGAAGCTGGATTATGGGAGCTTCGTCTACTCGTCTGCTCAGCCATCCCTCTTACGCCATCTCAACTCCATCCACCATCGGGGGTTACGTCTTGCGACCGAAGCCTTCTACACTAGTCCCGTCGAGAGTCTTTATGCTGAAGCTGCCGAATTACCATTGACCTACCGACGCGACGTACTGCTGTGTCGGTATGCCTACCGGCTGTTGTCAATGCCCGACCACCCCTCTTATCAGTCCTCCTTCGCCGATTCTCTCGACCGTCAGTACGGGTTGTATGTGTCTGCCCTGCTGCCTCCTGGAGTCTGCTTCCGTCGCCTGCTTCGACAATTGGATTTTGCCCTCCCTACCACCTTCAGAGAGGGTGAGAGCCCGACACCACCTTGGCTCCAGGCTCCGGTTCATATTTATCTCGACCTCAGCTCACTCCCAAAGGAGGGTACTCCGGCTGCAGTGTATTGCTCACGGTTTGTCGAACTCCATGCTTGACTTGCCGGTCACACCTTTATTTACACCAATGGCTCCAAAACTGACAATGGTGCCGGCTGTGCCTTTGTCATCGGGGCCGTCACCTTTAAATACCGGCTCCTCGACCAATGTTCCAGCTTTACAGCCGAGCTTTTTGCTCTCCATTAGGCCGTTCAGTATGCCCGCCGCCACCGCCATTCATCGTATGTACTCTGCTCTGATTCACTCAGTGCTCTTCAGAGCCTTGGAGCTCCCTATCCGGTCCATCCCTTGGTACAACGGATCCAGCAGTCCCTCCATTCCTTCGCTGATAATGGTTCTCTTGTCAGCTTTCTGTGGGTTCCCGGACATGTAGGAGTGCCTGGGAATGAGGCTGCTGATGCTGCAGCCAAGGCTGCAGTCCTCCTGCCTCGGCCAGCCTCCCATTGTCCCGTCATCTGACGTTCGTGGGGTTGTTTGTAAGAGGCTTGTGTCGTTGTGGTGGGATGCTTGGTCATCCCTCCAAGGAAACAAGCTCTGGGCAGTAAAACCGCTCCCAACTGCTTGGACGACCTCCTCCCGACCGTCTCGGCGAGAAGAGGTCCTTCTGACCAGGTTGCGGATTGGGCATTGCCGGTTTAGCCACCGCTACCTGCTCTCCGGTGACCCAGCCCCGCAGTGCCCTTGTGGTCAAGCATTAACAGTGCACCATGTTTTATTGTCGTGTCCCCGCTTTAGTCAATCTCGTGTTGTCCTGTCTCTGCCATCTACTTTACCGGATAATTTAGCTGATGACGCTCGAGCAGCTGCTCGTGTTCTGCGTTTTATAACTTTGACTGGCTTGTCCAAAGACATCTAACTTTTTTACTTATTTTATCTGCACCTTTTTACGGACTTTCTGGTGTCCCCCCTCCCCTTGAGTTTTACTAGATTCCATGTGCTCTAACACTTGTGACTGGGCGCTAATGACCTACGTAGTTGAGCGCCCTTAAACCCCACCAAAAAAAAAAGACCCTCAGGCGACCCTTCTCAAAAACGGGTATGACCGGCTCTCTTGTGCAATCGATTGCTACCCTTCGTTGCTCCAGCAACTTCAGACAAACTGCTACTAGAAGAGAAGCAAGCTCTTTCGCACAATCTCTGTAGACTCTTAGGTACCACATCCGTACTGGTTCCTACACCAAATCAGCTCTATGTTTCAGTTTTATGCAAGCCGGCAAGAGCTTCGAAATCACACTACTTGTCGGATCTGTGCACCTTCAACGTTTTCCTTTTTCCATAGCATGGAAAGATAACAGAAAGGGACACATCTTTCTTGAGACGTGAAAGAAAACTTGCTGGTAGCACCACGTGGTTTGGTTCATGGGGGTTTTGAAAACTGTTTCTATCAGTGAATGAGGAAGTGTACTACATCCAAGGGACACTACTAGCTAGGTGACGTCGTTCTGTAAAGGTATTGGGAAACACAAATCGGGAACCTGAAGAGTACCAGTTGCTTTCTGGGTTTCCACTCGTGCCTGTAACCTGCTGTTTGGGTTCTTTCGAAATTATCTTCACATCTGTGGACTTTGCCCCTTTAAAGACGATGTGTTTAGTCCCGTCTGCCAGGAACTTCTGAATCCAGTTACAGTATTTCGTAGGCAATCGATACAGTTCCTCATTGTTGCCTAGTGAACAAAATACAAAGAACACTGCAAAACTTGGGGACTTTTTCAAAGGCACTCTGAGTCTCATGGATGGACAAGGCGAGTCTCGTATGTGTTGATTTTCGCATAGGAGATTTTCGCTCCCCAAACCGTTTTAACAGCACACTGACGCCTGTAATAGAGATCCTCTGACGGACGACCGTCCGGCGACCCTTCTCGAAATGACCGGTCTTTTTCCTAATCGGTTGCTACCCTTCGTTGTTCCAGCAACTTCAGATAAACTGCTACTAGAAGAGAAGCAGGTTCTTTCGCACAATCTCCGTAGACTCTTAGGTATCACATCCGGACTGGCTCCTACACTAAAACAACTCTATGTTTCTGTTTCGTGCAAGACGGCAAGAGCTTTGAAATCACCCTACTTGTCGGATCTGTCCACCTTCGACCTTTCCCTTTTTCATACCATGGAAAGGTAACTGAAAGGGACACTTCTTTCCGGAGACGTGAAAGAAAACTTGCTGGCAGCGCCACATGGCTTGGTTCCTGGGCGTTTTGAAAACTGTTTCTATGAATGAATGAGGAAACCTACTACATCCAAGGGACACCACTATCTAAGTGACGTAGCTGCGTAAAGATATTATGAAACACAAAACGGGAACCTGAAGAGTACCAGTTGCTTTCTGGGTTTCCACTCGTGCCAGCCGAGCGGTTCTAGGCACTTCAGTTTGGAACCGCGCGACTGCTACGGTCGCAGGTTCGAACCCTGCCTCGGGCATGGATGTGTGTGATGTCCTTAGGTTAGTTAGGTTTAAGTAATTCTAAGTTCTAGGGGACTGATGACCACAGATGTTAAGTCCCATTGTGCTCAGAACCATTTGGGCCATATTCCTAGCCACTGTGCCACTCGTGCCTGTAACCTGCCCATATCCGTACGCCACGGCCTCACGCGGAAGCCGCCCTCGCCGTGGGCCCGCCGTCAGCCCCGCTGCGCCAGCAGGCCGGGCCTCGTTGGGCAACGCTGCGCGGCGCCGCCGCAGTGAGCGGAGCGGCTCCGGAAATGCGCTGACAGACGTGTCCGTCACTTCCGGCGTTGCATCGCCGGACGCGGCCCGCCCGTCCAGCCGGGTCCGGGTCCAGCGCACCACGTGCTGCGCGCCTTCACTTCTTCGTCTCTCTGTGCTAACACGCACCCTCTTTCATACGTAACGCCGCTTTTTCCGTGCCTACCATCCGTCTCGCCCAAGTGTGTGATCGCCAATTGCAATGGCGTAATCCGTTCTCTATTTCCACTAGTGATGACCTTGTGATTTCATTGACAAAATAACGCATTAGTTGTCTTTTCTTTGTTGTCTTTCCTGGCCTTATACCGTGTCTGCTTGTTATTGTGGTAGAGGGGGAACTGTCGCCCTGCCCCACCACTCTTCAGGGACGGAAATTTGTGTACCCAATCTTTCTGCGTCTAGTACACTACTGGCCATTAAAATTGCTGCACCACGAAGATGACGCGCTACAGACGCGAAATTTAACCGACAAGAAGAAGGTGCTGTGATATGCAAATGATTAGCTTTTCAGAGCATTCATACAACGTGCTGACATGAGGAAAGTTTCCAACCGATTTCTCATACACAAACAGCAGTTGACCGGCGTTGCCTGGTGGTGAAACGTTGTTGTGATGACTCGTGTAAGGAGGAGAAATGCGTACCATCACGTTTCCGACTTCGAAAAAGGTCGGATTGTAGCCTATTGCGATTACGGTTTATCGTATCGCGACATTGCTGCTCGCGTTGGTCGAGATCCAATGACTGTTAGCAGAATATGGAATCGGTGGGTTCAGGTGGGTAATACGAAACGCCGTGCTGGATCCCAACGGCCTCGTATCACTAGCAGTCGAGATAACAGCCATCTTATCTGCATGGCTGTAACGGATTGCGCAGCCACGTCTCGATCCCTGAGTCAACAGATCGGGACGTTTGCAAGACAACAACCATCTGCACGAACAGTTCGACGACGTTTGCAGCAGCATGGACTATCAACTCGGAGTCCATGGCTGCGGTTACCCTTGAGGCTGCATCACAGACAGGAGCGCCTGCGATGGTGTTCTCAACGACTAACCTGGGTGCACGAATGGCAAAACGTCAAATTTTCAAATGAATCCAAGTTCTATTTACAGCATCATGATGGTCGCATCCGTGTTTGGCGGCATCGCGGTGAACGCAGATTGGAACCGTGCATTCGTCATCGCCATACTGGCGTATCACCAGGCGTGATTGCATGGGGTGCCATTGGTTACACGTCACCTCTTGTTCGCATTGTCGCCACTTTGAACAGTGGACGTTACATTTCAGATGTGGCTCTACCCTGCATTCGATCCCTGCGAAACTCCACATTTCAGCACGATAATGCACGACCGCACGTTGCGGTCCTTTCTGGATACAGAAAATGTTGGATTGCTGCACTGACCAGCACATTCTCGAGATCTCTCACCAACAGAAAACGTCTGATCAATGGTGACCGAGCAACTGGCTCGTCACAATACGCCAGTCATTACTCTTGATGAACTGTGGTATCGTGTCGAAGCTGCATGGGCAGCTGTACCTGTACACTCCATCCACGCTCTGTTTGACTCAATGCCCAGGCGTATCAAGGCCGTTGTTACGGCCAGAGGTGATTGTTCTGGGTACTGATTTCTCAGGATCTATGGACCCAAATTGCGTGAAAATGTAATTACATATCAGTTCTAGTATAATATATTTGTCCAATCAATACCCACTGATCATCTGCTTTTGTTCTTGGTGTAGCAATTTTAACGGCCAGTAGTGCATTATCCCAATGTGAAAGCGTGAGAACGTTTCTCGAAATGTTTGTGAAACATGTAACTGAGGCGGGACGTGAATATCAGCCTGGTACTCATCTAGTCGGATGTGCGAAACCGCCCAAAAACCAGAAGCAGTTTGGCCGGCACGCTGGCCATCGTCGTTAATTCGTTGGGTGGAGTCGATCGATGGACAGCGCGTTTCCCCGAACTCCAGAAGTGGTGTGCTAAGGCGCGCGGCCATCCAAACCGGTAAATGCGTTACTGATATGATGAGGAGTACTGAATATTCATCGTTAGGTTTCGAATTCATACATAAAATGCACAGTGTTCTGTCAGCATTTTTACATTTGTTTTTTTATTTATTATTCGAAATCTACTCGCAGTTCCGAATATGGACGACCGTGAGCTCTGTGATGGAATGACGATGGACAAAATTTGTGCTGCACCGGGACTCGAACCCGGATTTCCTGCTTATCACGAGCCGCCGCCTAACCATTTGGCTATCCGAGCACGACTTACATCCACACCCAACCTTACATAAAGGGTGAAAATTATTGAACTATATGAAAAAAAACGTAAATTAGCTACAATCTACGGCGTGCACACACTTTATTCAACATCTGAACGTCAGTACAGTTATTAGAATTTAGCTTATGACATGTTCGATATGCCTGCCATCATTGGCGATGATGTGACGCAGACAAATAGCGAAATGCAACATGACCCGCTAAAGTGTCTAAACATCCATGCTGTCGATGACATCTTGAATGGCTGTTTCCAGGTCTGCAATGGTTTTGCAGTTATTGCTCTATACCTTGTCTTTAATATAGCCCCACAAAAATGAGTCGCATGTGCTCATATCCGTAAAATATGGCACCCAATCGAGGCGCATGCCAGCGGCCTCCGGGTACCCCAGGGCCAGAATGCGGTCCCCAAAGTGCTCCTCCAGGACATCGAACGCTCTCCTGCTTCGATGGGATCGAACTCCGTCTTGCATGAACCACATCTTGTCGAAATTAGGGTCACTTTGGATAATTTGGATGAAATGATCTTCCAAAACCTTCACGTACGTTCGGTAGTCACTGTGCTGTCAAGGAATATCGCACCGATTATTCGTGACTGCACATTGCACACCACACAGTCACTCGCTGACTCAGAAGGGGCTTCTCGATCGCGAAAGGCAGACTGTCAGTCCTCCAACTGCGCCAATTTTGCTTATTGACGAACCTGTCCAAATCAAAGTGGGCTTCGTCGCTAAACCAAACCATATTCACATTCTAATTCCCATCGCGCGCTGCGGCCAGCCGTGCAATTGCATGCATGTCTGAAGGAACTTTGCTTCGTAATTTGCAATAACACAGGCAGTGCAATATCCTTTTTATCTATTAGTGAGTAACGCATAATTCATGCTGAATTGTATTGCATTAACTTGTCCATTCCGTCTGAAGTTTTAAATTTATTTATTTGATTACATATGGAGAAATAATTTTACAGAGCTGTAATGTACTGCCGGCCGGAGTGGCCAAGTGGTTCTAGGCGCTTCAGTCTGGAACCGCGCGACTGCTACGCTCGCAGGTTCGAACCCTGTCTCGGGCATGGATGTTTGTGATGTCCTTAGGTTAGCTAGGTTTAGGTAGTTCTAGGGGACTGATGACCTCAGATGTTAAGTCTCATAGTGCTCAGAGCCAGTTGAACCATTTGTAATGTACTCGTCTGTGACTTCACACATGTCACGTGACTACGGAGAAATTTTCCCATCCACATTCTTGTTTTTTTTTTTTTTTTTTTTTTTTTTTTTACGTTAATTTCACGTTGCAAACTGCTCTTTACGGCACCAGGTATGTTTGAGTTCGTAATATTTTATTGTTGGTTCTTATAACCATTCTTATATGGCCCTAAGTCGTAAGTTAAGATTTTTTACGATGAAAACAAGTAGTTCATATACTGTAACAAAAATTCAATATATAGTATAAATATTGGAATAATTACGTTGCTAAATCTTATAGCCAATAGAAGCTAAACATGTCACACATTGTTTCTGTCTCTCCGTGTCTTGTTCCTTGTGTGCTTGTGCATTGCTCAGGGGAACACTGATGTCTATTATCGTACTAGAAAACTTCTTATCTGTGGAAACATACTGAAAAGGGAGAAAATATTGGATTTTGTTTGTGAAAGCTTCAACCTCCGAAATCCTGTGAACATAGTGGACATATAATTAACATTTTCAAGTTTTAGTGAACGTGATTTAGTTAAAAAGAAGAAAGAATTAATTTGTAACAGTGTAACATTTGTAGGAAATGACTTTATTAACTGAAAGTATTATTAACTGTCAAATTTACAATACATTGTGCAGGCACCGTTCATTTGTCTCACTAGGTAGCCGATTCTCGCGTTCTTGTGATATCTCTCGCCAGCATTGATTCCGACGATAGTGAAGCTCGAAAAATGAACTAAAACTCTTTAAATATGCTTCATAGCTGGAAGTGACTACATTGATATCAGTGATTTTATGATGGCACTGACTCTCAAATATCGATACAGTTAGTTATTAGTTGATTATTGTGTCCTCTCCTGTGCAAGACTATCCAATAACTTACACGTCCCTGGTCAAGGTCAAGAAAACAAGACTTGAGCAGGATTAAGCACAGCCTTCACCGGAGGAGAAGCCGCAACTGGCTGCCGGAGTGGGGCACGAACCAAGAAAGAAGAACTGTGGTAAATACCGTAAATTAAAACAATTTGTGGCCTGTCAATGATTGAAAATTACTTACGTAAATGTTTCTGATTGGACTGTACATAAATGTATATATCCATGAAAATAATCTGTAGTTTTATCTGTTCCATGTACGCGCTATATTTGATTTGTGGCCCAAACGAGTCTCACTAAAAGGAAGTAACTTATTGAAAACCAAATGAATAATGACGTGCAGTTTGGCTGATTTAGCCACGTCTACCAAAGGTAAAGGCGTTGGTATTCGGGCATCTTGCCTTTTGCCGTACTTTAACATGATCAGTTATTATGCAGTGTACAATAGTTTGTGTTAAACAACGCAAGATAGTAGTTAATCTTTATAGTTGTAGGTAGACTGTGCTGCAGGCATTTGTTAGGTGTGTTGTGTTGGATTCTGTGATACGGTCTTTGTGAGGGAGATTCTCTAACGTGGTTTGTGATTACGAGTAACAGCGTCTGTAATTATAGGAATAACTTTTACTTTTGAAATGGTAAAAACAAGGAAAGCAAAAGTGGAGTTGGATAGATTAACCGATCTAGTTTCGCAAGAGAATTTAGCAGATTTGGACGAACTTTAAATTGAAAATATACCGACACCTGTAAAAAATGAAGTAACTGTCAGTGAAATACCGAACCTTGGTGACTGCATCGACTATAGAGCGCAGCGTACTTTGCGTAAATTACCCGACGAAACTGAGGCAACTACCGAAAAATCAGATAATGTACCGACTTGATATAGAGCTTTCAATCCACTTACCACCTTCTTAATGAAATTGGAGGAAAGGGATGAGGAAATACACAGGAAGCAAACTGAGATTGAAGCCGCACGGGATCGAACATTAGTCGAAACTCGAAGCGGAACAAGATAGGAAATTAGCTGAAAGAGACCGGAAAATCTTTGCTGATTTAGAACAGATTCGCAATAAATTAACTGAAGTAAAACGACAATATGAAAGCCTACCTGAGCTCGTAAACCAATTAAAGAATGAAGTTAAAAGATTTTGAAGCGCTGCAAACTAAAGCAGAAAACACAGTAGAATGTCTAACTCAGAAAATGGAAAATTTGGAAATAGAAAAAAGAAACAGATTTCGTGAAGCAATCCAAAAAGTGAAAGAACGATATGTTCGAATGGATAAAGACAAAAAAACTGAAATAAATACGCACGTGACTTCTGAAATAACGTCAGAAGCGCAAAGGGTTAACAAGAAATCTGGATTTGATACACATGACATCATATAAGGGTTCAAAGGTGAATTTTAACAAATCAAAGACGAAGTTGTTTCGGAGATTCTTTTAAATGGCAACGCGAAGTAGACTAAGTTAGAAGTAAACGAAACAAAGTCCGACTGAAAATAAGAAAAAGCTGGGCACATTTCCCCGTAGGATTAAATAGATGAAAGTTATTCTCCGGTATCTAAATCAGACACCAGATACGGGAATGAATAAAGCGTGTTTAGGACATATTCTGATCCAGTCGACGGTATGCGAAACAATGTTTCGTAGTTTTCGTTATAAAAATTGGAGCAGGGTATTGCAGATTATAATGAAAAGAAAGACAATTTCAAACTTATTCGTCCAAAAAGGGCACTCCACATCCCATAATATCCATTGAAAGCTTTAGGAACATTTTTCCTAGATTGTTGAATGAATACATTAAAATACGACTTATTGTATCCCACATAACCGGAGAGGCTGCTTTGTGGACCAGAACCAGAGCGTTGTACAACGTACGAAGTATTCTAAAGAATGTTTATAGTCAAATTTTGCTCAACGAGTAAACAACGAAAATTATGTCAAGAGGTATATAGTGCTGAATATTTCAACAAATGGGTAGCTTAAGAAAATATTTCGACCGTTATATTAATAAATCTAGATGTTGGGATAAACAAATATCGCACAGAGAAGTTCTCCGAAATAATTGATGCTGAAATGTACTACATTAACTTGTCCTTCCGGTCTGAATTTTTTAAAATTATTTATTTAATTATATATAGAGAAATAGTTTTACAGTGCTGTAATGTATTCATTGTGACTTCGCACGTGTCAAGCGACTAAACGAAAAAATTTTCCCCGGCACATTCTTATTTTTTATGCTAGTTTCATACAACGTTGAGAATAGCACTGTATAGCGCCAAGCATGTGTGAGTTCATAAAATTTTATTGTTGCTTCTACTATTCATGAGACATGTGTCCATAATATCACACATCTTTAAAATCATTACTGTTATTGCCTTTCGACGCCAACCTAGATCTGAAGATGATATGTAACGCAGACTGTTGTCGGATCATAAAAAGTGGTGGGCCAGTCAGTACTTGTTCATTTATTACAAGAAACCGTGCTGCACTTTTTTTTAAAATTCTTATTAGCTTGTATGATGAACACGCGGTAGGATTAGAATATGTCGTAATTCATCTTTTATTTAGACTCTCTTGCGCTGCAAACGTTTCTAGAGCACGTGACTGGAAAAGAGCGCGTCTCACCACTATTTACGTACAGATTAAGGGTAAACAACTATCAAAATTAAAGGCTATTTCTTGAATATCCGCCTTTTACAGGATAGCACGTCATGCTCTAATCTCAAACATTACGACGTTGTTGGAGGAAGAGAACAACCATGAATCAACCAGCACTGTTTCATATTACTTTATTCACACACTGTAGCTTTTAGATAGGATTTAATATTTAGTACCCTTATTACGTATCCTCAGCTCACAAAAATTTATTATAATTCAAACGGTCACGAGAAATAGGATTCTGAAATGAAAGATTGCTCTTTTAAGACTTACTTTGTTACAAAACCACCATGTGTATTCCCAGAATTAACATATAGTTCAAATTACAAAAAATAAAGTAAAGAAACTCACTGATATATGACGGCTGGCAAAGCTATTAGAGGGGAAAGGGGTCAATCTAAAACCATTTCTCCCTCAAGTCAATAGCAACAACGCTCACTGACTATATGTGACATCAAGAATGAGATTTTCACTCTGCAGCGAAGTGTGAGCTGATATGAAACTTCCTGGCAGATTAAAACCGTGTGCCGGACCGAGACTCGAACTCGGGAGCTTTGCCATTCGCGGCCAAGTGCTCTACCAACTGAGCTACCCAAGCGCGACTCACGCTCCGTCCTCACATCTTTACTTCCGCCAGTACCTCGTCTCCTACCTTCCAAACTTTACAGAAGCTCTCCTGCGAACCATGCAGAACTAGCACTCCTGAAAGAAAGTTTGGAAGGTAGGAGACGAGGTACTGGCAGAAGTAAAGCTGTGAGGACGGGGCGTGAGTCGTGCTTGGGTAGCTCAGTTGGTAGAGCACTTGCCCGTGAAAGGCAAAGGTCCCGAGTTCGAGTCTCGGTCCGGCACGCAGTTTTAATCTGCCAGGAAGTTTTATATGTGACGTTTTTACCAAGATTGTGAATCGGTCGCTGAACGTCAATACGTTGGCTGAAGTACAGGCCTGCAGGCCAAACGGTGTCGCTGCAGTGAAGACTAACCCCTCAGATGATGATCGGTAATTGGCCCAGGCTGCCAATATGCTCAGCAATGAACTGCCCAACGGGTGATGTGGAGACTGGCCGAAGGTGCGCAGCTGCAAACGCTGCAACCGGCATACCCTCGCTCCGAGATGTGCAGAGAATTAGAGCGGTGTGCCGAAAGAACAAAGGCTGTCTTCTGTGGCGGCTCTCCACCTATTTGCCGAGCGTACAACGTACTTCGGCCGAACTGGCCAGACCGTCCTCTACAATGAACACCCACCGAATGCTTTGAAAATCTCCTTCGTCCTCTTCTTCTTCTTCTTCTTCTTCTTCCTCAACACCAAAGCCTCCTGGAGTCGCCAAAAACTGCCCTCCAACGGTGAAGCTGCTTGTGCAAATTGCACCAGTGGTATACTTATAACACCGTAACAGCACTCACGCCTAGAAACGACATACCGGAAATCCTACAATGAGAAAGTTTACCGCCAAAATCTGTGCTCTCCTCAGCTAAACTTGACGCCACAGAAACGTGCGTCCATCCTATTCTTCTGGCAGACAATGCTCTCCATCCCACAGCAATCATACCTATAAGGCTCTGTCGAACGCGCGTCCATTCTACTCTTCTGGCAGACAATGCTCTCCATCCCACAGCAATCATACCCATAAGGCTCTGTCGGTCGCACACCCGAGGTGGAGAAAACACCTTTAGCATGGAGGCCGTTGGCCATTATCCTGCTGAAGACCGAGCCCTCTTCGTGAAGAGTGAGATGCCACCGCCTACGCTCACAGGCAAAGTGAGCACGCTTTTGTAGAATTTAGGATGCTTTGCTGGTCACGTCTCTCGCCGTCCTCACCGACACAGACATAATCTAGTGCCACAACTATTACTGCTAGCAGCAAACAAACTTTGTCATTCCCTGTCATTCCTGTAATTACTCATAGTTGAGATGGCTGCAATGCCTCTGCAGGGACTACGTAACTAATAAGGCATGAAAAATGGCATGCCCAAAGGGTCGCCACCTTTCAAGTACTAGCAGACTTAAGAAAATAAATCACACAAGCTAAGACTGTAGCGCAACATACATGGCACATTCTCAGAAGAGAGTACATGTCCCAGGCTTCCTGCAGACGTTGTTCAGCTAAGGCACGGATAACAGGTGTATCACAGTGTGCGAGTGAACTGACGCGCCAACTAGAAACGTACTCCAAAGATCAAGCGCTCGGGATAGTACGATTCTTGTAGACAAAACGTACAATTGCACAAACATTCACCGCGAAATTCTGGCGATATACGCACCAAATGCAATACGGGCTCCAGCTGTGATGAATTGGTGCTAGCAATTTGAGCAAGACTACATAGACGTCGGTGATGCTTATAGAGCAGTACGGCCATCGACACCGACCACAGACGTCAATGGCCAGTCAGTCGATCAACTGATTCGTAGCACTAACAGATCTTCCGAAAATGAGGACATTCACTCAGCGATTCTCGAATGGTTCCGCCCCAAGGAGCGGATTACTACCGACGAAGAGCTGAACAATTGACAGAACTTCCGGACAGTTTTTTACAGAGACTTAGTGATTATGTTGAAAAATAGTGTTATGTATCTGTGTAATTTTTCAGTGTAGTGCGGCATTCAATAAATGTCGCTTGGCATGCCGTAATAATGTACAGTATAACTTATTTTTTGAAGCTTGCACGTACATTCTTGTGATAAGATGATTTCATTTTCCTAACTTCTCAAAAGACGTCTGATGCTTTTCATTGACTACTGGTAACAAAGATGCAACATTACAAATAATCCTCACAGATATTCGAAAACCACGAAAAATTTTCACCTTGTGGAATACAGTGCGCTATAGGGGCGGTGAATGTTCAGCAGAAAGTAACGGCCTGTGGGTACATGCAATAGGACCCTTGATGTTCTTATTACATATAAAAGATTTATGTGATAGACTCTTCGTTGATGATGCTGTTTGCTTGCAGAACAACGGCGTTGTTAGACGACTGTAAGCAAATACAGAATTACTTACACAGTAATTATAGCTGATATGCGAGTGCAGCCGCAGGTGACAGCTAGAATACAACGCTTATACAATGCTCAACGTGTTTACTTCATATTAATCCGTACTTCCATACTAATGTTGTAAAAGCAAAAGCGTATCTGTCTCTTACGTTTTCACGACTTAGCCGCTGAACCGATTTCGATGACATTATTGATATGAGACAGCTGGAACCCTGAGTATGAACGTAGGCTACTTTACGAAATGCGTAGTACAAGGTATTTATTGATTTGAAGAATATTATACCCATTAGGGAAAAATATTTCTTTGCCACCGCCTTCGCCCCTACGTCCCAGACTGATTTGATCCCAGAAAAATCTGGCTTTTTATCGCCGTTAACATGCCCTAATCTTAACGGGTACATACGCTGCCAAGCAATAGCTTCAAAACCTTCTTCCATTTCGAAAATGCTGTATGAACGTAAATTAAAATATAATACTATGGAAATGCAATCTATCCACAAAGGAGATTGGTTACAAATCGCTTGTGCGACACATCCTCTAATATTATTCAAGCGTGTGGGACCCATGCCAAATAGAACTAGCAGGAGATATTGAAGTATACAGAGATGGGCAGCACGAATGTTCACAGGTTTTTTCTGACGTACGGGAGAGTGTTACTGAGACGCTGAAAGAAGTGAACGGGCAGAATCTTAAAGATAGACGGGAACTATACGGAAGTCTATTGAGAATGCTTCAGGGACCGGCTTTAAATGGTAACTCCAGGAGTATATTACAACTCCCTATATATCGGTCTCGTAGGGATCGTGAGGGTAAGATTAGATTAATTACAGCACGCAAAGGGGCACCGAAACAATCATTGTTGCTCGGATGTATACGTGAATAGAATGGCCAGAACCCCTAAAAACCGATACAGTGGGTCGAACCCTCCACCATGCACTTGAGAGGTGTTCGCAGAATATTGTTGTACCAGTAGTAGATGAACCAGAAGAACCTCCAAAAATTCTACTTCTCTGCAAATGTACTGAATAGAGGCATTTTAAATGTAATTAGAAAAAAGCTAATACATGCTTTCAGATAACATCATTTGGTATGGATGCAGAATCAAAATGCCATGTTTTTCACTTACTTTTACGATTCAGGGTCAAATGTGCCATAGAACTAGTTCTTTGCTTCCACCAGACTTTCATCAGCTTAAGCTCACTCAGATTTAATTAATGGGGAATGATACCAAAGATACAGACCGCAGTATAATAGTATCTAAAGAGTGGAAAAAGAGCCGGTTTTAAATATTCAGTGCTGCACGAATATAACAATCTAATAACTTTTGGAAATACTTTAGATATAATGATAGGAGAGGACTACAAATTAGTGATCCACCCAGACCGTACACCAATTGGGAACGTGGGAAGCAATACAATGAACCTTTGAAAAATGAAGTAGCGGCCTTGGTTACACGCGAACAGTCGGCAAGTCTCGTCGTCGTTTTGTATGCCCATGATGACATATTAACCAGGATGTTGCTAAACATAAATATTATGATGCATTGCGGTATCTGCTACCTTTTAGCAACGGCCAGGAAAGTTATCATTTCCAAATACCGCAATCCGATTGTATAGTGTGCTTATCCTTGTCAAACAAAAAAGTGTCATGTACGGATTATTATGCATATCATATGATAATACGAGAGAATAATTTTAATATGATAACACGATGCAAGCTACTGACCAGTCTGTTTTATGAAGCTATGTATGTTACGGTAGAAAGTTGAAACGTCCCCTTTGAACAATTATACATGACTGTGCTTAAACTGACACACAATATTTTTTGCGCAACGCAGTCTGACTTTCAATAATCCCTACAAAAGAATGGCCCTGACTAACGTTAACCTATACCTTTCACAAATCACTTACCTCACAAAAATCTTTGTTACTCGAACCACTGCAATACAGCGAGCGCCACTACTGCCAGCTACATAAAAGATTCAAACTACTGACGGCACTAACTACTGATAGGCATAGTTAGCAAATGAAAGATTTTGATAGAGAACAAATAATGTATTTACCTTAATAGTGTTCAAAAGTCATTAACAAAGATCTGCCCAACACTACAATGGTGAACAACAATGCAACCAACCACAGACTGCACACAGCACAGCCAGTGATTTTCATACAGAGCGCTAAGTGACGTAACTAACATAAAAACCTAAACAGCCTACTTACATAGCCCCCCTGCTCCCCACAAAAAATTTTACAAATTGTTTTGGGCAGTGGCCAATAATGATTTGATAAAATTTTTCATAATTACAATAACAAAGATATCAAATGCACACACTTATTGATACTATGTTGGTCAAAAGCTAAAATTTTCTCACAGTCCATGAAGACAGTCCTGGTCATTCATCACAGTATTAATTAGAATTTTATGCATGAAGTCTGAGCATTAAAATAAAATGCACATGGAAGTAGTGGATTTCCATGCAGTCTTAAAGAAGTAGTGTTGTCCTTCCAACAGAAAGACAGTGTTAACTCTTGACATGCAGACAGGTTATGGGCCACAACAGAGCAAACTCACAGCAGAACCAGTCGAAGTTCAAGAATATTGGTAGGTAGGTCATCACAGAGCAGACACACTGTAGTCCTGGTAGAGATTATGGTATTGGTGGGCCACCAGAGGTGCAGACCCACTGCAGTCCGTGTAGAAATAATGATATTGGAGGGCCATCAAAGATTCAGACCCACTGTAGTCCTTGTAGAGACGGCCAGCAGCCATCTGTTGCGACTGTGCAGGTGCACAATCACCATCGAAGAGTCTTGCGGACAATATAGCAAGTCCATAAACGACCACTTGTGCACTCACGAAGTTTTTGGAATTGTCCTTACCAGCAATGCTGTTAATCAGTCCCTTGCTGAATTATTAACACACATGCAAGCACTAACAGTTAGTAGCTTAATGCTTTGCAACAGCAACAGCAAATGCAATAATTTATACCCAAATATGACATAGCTCAAGCAGAAAAAATAGTACACAAAAGACAACAATGCAGATAAGGGAAATGTCTATTCACATCTTAATGTCTATGTAATTAAATGGTGCACCACAACTTATTCTACAAAATAAATTACCAAGTACTTGAAAAGAAAATTATGTATGCAGTTACTGTTATTAGTCCATTCCTATTGTTCTTTCCTTACCAAGCGCTCCTTTTTCGAAGAATGTGGATCATAAAATTATTATTTAATAGATCTGTTGACGAAGTTTTCACATTAGCAAATGCATTTAATTTTATTTTATAAAACCAATGCTGCAACACAGCTGGAAACCAGATATCAAATGAAATAAGCAACTACGTAAAGCAAAGCTTGAAAACATCATTCAATAGCCATGTGGCATTTCATAAGTCAGTAGAAATTCTCTCAAGTCTCATGGAAAGACACTTGTCATAATCAGGTGTGCAGATGTAAGAATATTTCCCGTCAACTCATAAGCATATCAGCAAGTATCACAAAGTACGTGCTCCACAGTATTATCATATGTTTCCAAGTTTGAGCATGTCGTATTTGCGATGCTTTCTACAAAGAAATGTCAATAGCGAGGATAATGGCCTCTTTTTTTTTCCACCTGTGCCTCTGAAAGGCACACACTAATGGCTTTTTTCCAGGCAACTGTCACGCAGCTGGGTGCTTACAGTGCATTACAGTAGAAATGTGTATAAACAAAATCCTATAAATATAACAGTGTCAAAAAAATTTTCGCCGGCATTGTGATACATTCACGCATTTACGCACATTTCATAACTCTTAAAGTACGATTCTTGGTTTCCACCATCCTTTTTCTCAAATCAGAGTGCCTAACCACTACTTATTGTTCCTTACCTTATTACCTATATACATATTCGTCGACACTTCAATATTTCGTCATAAGAAATACATAGCATAATCAAATTCCTCATATAGCATCAGCTTATTGATCATAAACATACCTCAAAAGCATAATACACATTGTCATCCTAATAATATCATAAAACCTCAGCCAAATCTCAAAAACGTCGTAGCTTTCTGCAATAATTTCAAACCCTAAAAAATATTCTCTACTCATTTCAATAGTGTCATCTACCTCAAATGTACTTTAAAAATCATGATCTCATACCAAATATATCATTCAAAGCTCTTATAGTATCACAATGGTTCCGAAAAAATATGAACAGTTCACACAGTACAGACAAAATAGTTTCATAAGTGTGAAGTTATCCAACTGTGTAATTGTGTAAACATGTCACTGATGTAGTAAAAAAAATGTTTGTCTCTCAGTTAAATGATCAGATATCTGTATAATTTATGTGTTAGAGAAATATGGTGCCGATGTGTAAAGTTGTATAAGCAAATACCATAGAAGCTAGGGCTCCTTGTGCTTGCCAAACACATGGTACACAAAGTAAGCGTGTACCCCCTGAGGATTAATGTAATTATACCCTCAGGTGTTACAGATTACAGCAATGGAATGAAATATATCACGGAAAACTTTCTTTGTAATTCAAAAAATCTTTAAAAATAAATGTTTTAAGTACAAGATTAATCACTCAAATACGTGTGCTGTAGCGCTAAATTCTGCGTCTTGTTGTAACATAATCTCTGCCATTACTTAAGGGTAAAAAATGTGCCAAGTGTCGTAATTATCGTCGTCCGTAAGCAAAGTTCTGTGGAAGTCAATGTACTTACCTCGTAATAAACAATAGCGAAATGCTATGCATATAGGTATCGTAGTTATTACGTACAGCACTGTGATCAAGAAAGTACTACACTGTAACGTATTTTGTGCTACAAAAAAGGCTGTCTTATTGTAGCTATACTACAAAGTTACTACTAAAACATGTTTTACTTTCCAGAAGAATTCAGAAAAACTATGCAGATATAAAGCAGATACAGCACAAAAGCAACAATGTAAACTGTGTCGCACATTAGTAGCGTCGTGATATAATCGTGTAGCTGTCAAAGAAACGAAATCCTAAGTCATCTCTAATCCCACAGAAAGTACTTCAAATAAAGAATGTCTTTTCAAGTAAACCAAAATGTTGCATATGTTCTAAGTATGTAAGCCTTATAGTCGCAACTAACAAGCAAGAATGTGCACACACAATAACACTGTATTGTCTGTTCACTATAACAATGCATTCGTAATTACTGTCTAAATTTGTCCCCTAGGTTCTAGACTGGATCATAATCATGAGTTATCTGCTATATTAGCAGGTCCTTTGCCTCTCCATTTTCTGCGATCAATTGCTTCCTCCTTAAGGCTGCTGTATGTTGTACCGTCCATCATGTCATCCAGTATCTGGAATCTCTTCCTTCCTCGCTTCCTTTTCCCTTCTACATAACCTTATAAAACCGTTTTTATCAGTCCGCCATTCTTTCTTAATATATGCCCAATCCAATTTCTTTTCCTTCTCTTTATTACATCTAGTAACTGTCTTTTCTCTCCCACTCTTCTCAGTACCTCTTCATTTTTTACTCGGTCCATCCAACTTATTCTTTCCATCTTCCGCCATGTCCATACCTCAAAAGCCTCCAGCCTTTCTGTCTTTTTTCCTCGTAGTCCATGTTTCAGCGCCATATAGAAGAACACTCCATACAAGACATTTTATGAGTCTCTTTCTGAGTTCTCTGTCCAGACCACTGCAGAAGATTCTCCTTCTCTTATAAATCGCCTCTTTTGCCATTGCTATCCTTGTTTTAATTTCTGTGGTGCACTTCCAGTCGGTGTCTATCCTGCTTCCAAGATACTTAAAATTTCGCACTTGTTCTATTGTTTCTCCATTCAGCACAATTTTTATTTCCCTATGTCCTCCTATTGCCAATACTTTTGTTTTATTTGTGTTAATTTTCATTCCATATTTTTTCCGTTAGTTGCAATGGTGTCCACCAAATCCTGTAATTCTTTATCCCTTGTGGATAGAAGGACCATGTCATAGGCAAATCTCAAGCACCCTACTCTTCTTCCTCCAATTTCTACTCCTTTGTCATCTAATGAGCATTGGTCAATCATATTTTCCAAGTAAAGGTTGAAAAGAGTAGGTGATAAACAGCATCCTTGTCTTACTCCTTTCCCTAGTCTGATCCAGTTTGTACTTTCTCCTCTCACTTTAACTGAAACTTTTTGATTAAGGTATAATGAGTTTGTAAGTCTTCTGGTTTTCCAGTCCACTCTCTTTTCCCTCATAATAGTCGCCAGCTTGTCCCAAACCACATTGTCAAATGCCTTTTCTAAATCGATGAAGCACATATATAGGTCTCTTCCTTTTTCAATAAACCTTTCTCCCAAGATTCGTAGGAGCCCTATTGCATCTCTGGTGCCCGTATTCCATCTGAAGCCAAACTGCTCCTCGCCGAGATTCTCCTCTATTACTTTTTCAAATCTTTTATTAATTATTCTTAACATCACTTTGGCTGCATGTGAAATGAGGCTGATTGTCCTGTGCTCGCTGCATTTCTTGGTTCCTTGTTTTTTCGGTAATGGAATCATTATTGTTGTCAAAAAGTCCTCAGGCCATTCACCACTGTCATATATTTTATTACACAACCTCAATATTTCTCTTATTCCATTGTGGTTCAAGCATTTTAGTATTTCTCCCGGTATTGTATCTGTATCTACTGCTTTGCCATTTTTCATTGCAGCAATGGCAGACTTTGCTTCTTCCATTATGATGGTCTGTCCTTTCTCTTCATCACTTACACTGTTGTGTGATTCAAGTTCCAGAGTTACTGGTTTGCTATTTGTGTCATATAGCTCCTTTATATATTCTTCCCATCTCTGTAGGACATCGTCACGATCTTTGTACACTACCTCTTCGTCTTTCCTCAAAAATTTCATAGTAGCACTTCCTGCTCTGTTTTGTTCCCATTTCATAGTCTTTACTCTGTTGTATAGTAAGTCGTATCTTCCCTTCCTGTCCAGTTCTTCAATTTCATCACATTCCTCTTTTAGCCATTTTTTCCTAGCCTGCTCTGTTTCTCTTCGCAGTTCGTTATTTAACCTTCGGTATATCTTTCTTGCATCTTCAGTGTTCTTGTTTTTCAATTTTCTTCTCTCCTCCATCTTGGAAATCATTTCTTGTGTGACCCATTGTTTTTTGACCTTTTCCCTTTTACATATCCTATATTTTGCTGTCCTGCTTTAATGATTCCTTCTTTCAGCATATTCCAGTACTCGTTGGCATTATCAGGTGCTTCTTTGTCTCGTAATGTGTTTAGAAAGTCCCGAGACAGCATTTCTGTAATTTATTCTTTGTTGGACCTTATCTTCTCTAAATCCCACTTCTTCACCATTGTCGCCTTTTTCAGTTTTTTCATTCTTATTTCTATTTCTGCCATAAGTAAGTTGTTGTCACTATTAATATCTGCACCTGGTAATGTGTGCACCTTCTTGATTCCATTCCTGTATCTTTCATCTACTAGTATAAAATCGATTTGGTTTCTGTATTTATCCCCTGGTGATCTCCAAGTGTAGAGCCTCCTCTTATGGTTCTTGAACCATGTGTTTGCCGCTATCAGCTACCTATCCCTGCAGAAGTCAATTAACCATTTACCTCTGTCATTTCTCTTTCCAAGACCATGACTGCCTATTATGTTTCCCTCTTTCCCTTCTCCCACAATGGCGTTCCAGTCTCCCATTACTATTTTGCAGCATTTTTTATTTTCGTTCACTATTCACTCTATTACATTGTACGTTTCCTCTACAATTTGGTCATCATGTTCTGAAGTTGCCATATACACCTGGACAATCAGTAAATCTTTTTGTGCTCCTTTCAGCCTTACACCAATAACCCAGTCATTTGCATAGTCTACATATTCCACACATTTAGCCAATACCTTTCTCATAATCATTTCTACTCCATTAACTCCTTTTACTTCTCCTCCTGAGTAGTAGAATACATATTCATCTGACTGCAACTCTCCATGGCCATTCCATCTTACCTCAGCAACTCCTACGAGGTCCATATGATTCTTTTCCATCTCTCTTTTAAGGTTTTCTAGTTTTCCTGCTTGTAGCAGAGTTCTGACATTCCAGGTACCAATTCTCGTTTTGATTTTTTGCCTCCTTTCAAGTTGTCCTCCCCGGAGATCCGAATGGGGGGACTATTTTACCTCCGGACACTGATTTAACATGAGAGGAAGCCATTTATTGTGCATAAAATGGAGATTACATTATGCAGGGAAGATAGACTGGATAGTTAATTTTAAAACATAGTTGCATGTAAACAGTTTCTAAGTGTGACAAAGAGTACTAGTAACGTGAAGCGAAAAATTTTATATCAAGGACTAAGTTAACAAAACAGATTATCTCTCAATAAACGGCTTTACATGTGGAATGTGGCGCAATCTTTTACCCTTTCTAGTGTGCAGAGTTTCAACTTAAAAGAAATTATCATGTTGTATACGTCGGTAAGGAATGCTAAAAATTTTTTCAGGGTTAGCGTCTGTTATTTTTCTGTGAGCCAGCCGGCGCACATGGCTGCCTGCAGTGCGAATCATTGTCTATCTCTTTGTTGGCGCGCGACGTTGTTGGGATTAGGAGACCTGTTGTTGTTGTTGTTGTGGTCTTCAGTCCTGAGACTGGTTTGATGCAGCTCTCCATGCTACTCTATCCTGTGCAACCTACTTCATCTCCCAGTATCTAATGCAACCTACATCCTTCTGAATCTGCTTAGTTTATTCATCTCTTGGTCTCCCTCTACAATTTTTACCCTCCACACTCCCCTCCAATGCTAAATTTGTGATCCCTTGATGCCTCAGGACATGTCCTACCAACAGATCCCTTCTTCTAGTCAAGTTGTGCCACAAACTTCTCTTCCCCCCAATCCTATTCAATACCTCCTCATTAGTTACGTGATCTACCCACCTAAGATTAAACATTCTTCTGTAGCACCACATTTCGAAAGCTTCTATCCTCTTCACTTCCATACATGGCTACACTCCATACAAATACTTTCAGAAACGACTTCCTGAGACTTAAATCTATACTCGATGTTAACAAATTTCTCTTTTTCAGAAACGCTTTCCTTGCCATTGCCAGTCTACATTTTATATCCTCTCTACTTCGACCATCATCAGTTATTTTGCTCCCCAAATAGCAAAACTCATTTACTACTTTAAGTGTCTCATTTCCTAATCTAATTCCCTCAGCATCACCCGACTTAATTCGACTACATTCCATTCTCCCCGTTTTGCTTTTGTTGACGTTCATCTTATATCCTCCTTTCAAGACACACTCCATCCCATTCAACTGCTCTTCCAAGTCCTTTGCTGTCTCTGACAGAATTACAATGTCATCGGCGAACCTCAAAGTCTTAATTTCTTTTCCCTGGATTTTAATACCTACTACAAATTTCTCTTTTGTTTCCTTTACCACTTGCTCAATATACAGATTAAATAACATCGGGGACAGGCTACAACTCTGTCTCACTCCCTTCCCAACCACTGCTTCCCTTTCATGCCCCTCGACTCTTATAACTGCCATCTGGTTTCTGTACAGATTATAAACAGCCCTTCGCTCCCTGTATTTTACCCCTGTCACCTTTAGAATTTGAAAGAGAGTATTCCAGTCAACATTGTCACAAGCTTTCTCTAAGTCGACAAATGCTATAAACGTAGGCTTGCCTTTCCTTATTCTTTCTTCTAAGATAAGTCATAAGGTCAATATTGCCTCATGTGTTCCAACATTTCTACGGAATCCAAACTGATCTTCCCCGAGGTCTGCTTCTACCAGTTTTTCCATTCGTCTGTAAATAATTCGCGTTAGTATTTTGCAACTGTGACTTATTAAACTAATAGTTCGGTAATTTTCACATCTGTCAGTACTTGCTTTCTTTGGGATTGGAATTATTATATTCTTCTTGAAGTCTGAGGGTATTTCGCCTTTCTCGTTCATCTTACTCATCAGATGGTGGAGTTTTGTCAGGACTGGCTCTCCCAAGGCCGTCAGTAGTTCAAATGGAATGTTGTCTTCTCCCGGGGCCTTGTTTCGACTCAAGTCTTTCACTGCTCTGTCAAACTCTTCACGTAGTATCGTATCTCCCATTTCATTTTCATCTACATCCTCTTCCATTTCCATAATATTGTCCTTTCTGCTTTCCCCTCTTTGCTTAGAACTGGGTTTCCATCTGAGCTCTTGATATTCGTACAAGTGGCTCTCTTTTCTCCAAAAGTCTCTTTAATTTTCCTGTAGGCTGTATCTATCTTACCCCTAGTGAGATAAGCCTCTACATCCTTACATTTGTCCTCTAGCCATCCCTGCTTAGCCCTTTTGCACTTCCTGTCGATCTCATTTTTGAGAAGTTTGTATTCCTTTTTGCCTGCTTCATTTACTGCATTTTGATATTTGCTCCTTTCATCAATTAAATTCAATATTTCTTCTGTTACCCAAGGATTTCTACTAGCCCTCGTCTTTTTACCTATTTGATCCTCTGCTGCCTTCACTACTTCATCCCTCACAGCTACCCATTCGTCTTGTACTGTATTTCTTTCCCCCATTCCTGTCAATTGTTCCCTTATGCTGTCCCTGAAACTCTGTACATCCTCTGGTTTAGTCAGTTTATCCAGGTCCCATCTCCTTAAATTCCCACCTTTTTGCAATTTCTTCAGTTTTAATCTACAGTTCATAACCAACAGATTGTGGTCAGAGTCCACATCTGCCCCTGGAAATGTCCTACAATTTAAAACCTGGTTCCCAAATCTTTGTCTTATAATTATATAATCTATCTGATACCTTTTAGTATCTCCAGGATTGTTCCATGTATACAACCTTCTTTTATGATTCTTGAACCAATTGTTACCTATGATTAAGTTATGCTCTGTGTAAAATTCTACCAGGTGGCATCCTCTTTCATTTCTTCCCCCCAATCCATATTCACCTACTACGTTTCCTTCTCTCCCTTTTCCTACTGTCGAATTCCAGTCACCCATGACTATTAAAGTTCCGTCTCCCTTCACTACCTGAATAATTTCTTTTATCGCATCATACAGTTCTTCAATTTATTCGTCATCTGCAGAGCTATTTGGCATATAAACTTGTATTATTGTAGTAGGCATGGGCTTCGTGTCTATCTTGGCCACTATAATACGTTCACTATGCTGTTCGTAGTAGCTTACCTGCACTCCTATTTTTTTTATTCATTATTAAACCTACTCCTGCATTACCCCTATTTGATTTTGTATTTATAACCCTGTATTCACCTGACCAGAAGTCTTGTTCCTCCTGCCACCGAACTTCACTAATGGGGGGAGGTAGGAGACCTAACTTCTACAAATTCACCTTGCCGAGAAGGCCCTGCCCTGTTTGAATCTCGCCAGTTCTGACGAAGTTCAGGTCTGTCGTTATGATTATATTGTCTGTCGTCATGTCGGTAGTTCCTGTAGTTTCTTTCTTGTCGGTTAAGTGGTGGAGAATTTCTCCCTGAATCGTAACTGCGCGCTGGACCGTTGCGTCTGAAGTTATTCTGTCTCCCTTGACAATAATTATTTTGGTTCCCATATTGTCTGTTTCATTGATTGTCTCTGTGATAGTCATTACTGCGGAGAGGTGATCTTTCCCTGTAATTCTTACTACTGTGCCACCGGCTGTCATAGGGGTGGTGTCTGTTTTGGTCACGATTTACGTTGTAAGAATAGCCTTGTTGTGCCCAGTTATTATTTCTGTCATCGCGGAATTGTGACGGATGTGACCTGCAATTGTTGTGTTCTTGTTTTCGCGTCCCGCGGTTGTCACTGTCAATTTCCAGTTCTTGTAACAGTCCCTGAAAAGCTTCAATGTCGTCTTTGCAACGTCCTGCCAAAATAATATGTCATAAATGTTCAGGCAATGTGATTAAGCAAATTCGGATGAGTTCTGTGGGGCTGTAAGGGTTTGAAAGATACTGATTCTTATGTAACATGTCTTCAAAATATTTCACGAGACTGGAAAATTCAGGTTGTTCGAAATGTTCCATCCTTATGATGCTATGTTTTACTTGGTCTTGTGTGGCTTGAGACCAATATGTTGAAAGGAAGACATGATAAAATTCTCCTTCACTGTGGCAATCGTGAATGACCAATCGCATTCTTACAGCTGGTTCATTCTCTAAGTAGTCACACATAAATACTAATCTGTGCTCTAATGATCAGTTGGGAGGAAAACAATGAGAGAATTGATGGAGCCACGCTTGTGGATGAATGTCGTTGCCAGAATGTGTGCGGTGAAATGAAACTTAATTTGAAGAACTGGTGTCTATACAATTGTAAATTTACAACACAAGAATACAATTACAAAGGTACAAAAAACCTAATTAAAGAACATAATAGCACAGATAACATTTGTAGTAATATGGGCTTTACAAAAGAATAGAAATACATTTGTACATCAGTGTTACAGGAATTATGACATAAGTAAATAAATAAAATAATAAGAATCTTTTTCGAAACATTAATTTCACACATGAGCATTGAAACAGAACAGAACAATAAATAATGTCTAAATATCTTTACAGAGTAAATAACACATTATTAGAAAAATTCTAAAACATTACTCTTATGAGATAAACACATAAAGACAGGAAGAACACAAACACACAAGGGTACAGAAACACATAGTGGAATAACACAAAAGGAAAGGACAGGGTTTGTTTTAGTGCAGTATTTTGCAAAAAAAACTTTCTTTACTTCTTGTTGGAGATCTCCCATCGTTCATCATTATTCCTAAAAATTCGTATCTATATCTGCTTTCTGTAATCTATTCATATCCTCTTCCAAAATAATTATTCTTCATTGTACAGTACCCTTTTTTTTAAAAAAAACTTTTTTCATATAACTTCTCAATCCATTTCTTCCAATTCATTGCAACTCATTCTCTTATATAGCCTACCCCCTCTTAAGCTAACTTAAATCTCAGATGTATAAACTAAGGGACAAGGCAATGCAGCAGCACAACAATTGACACAAACAGCAATGACAAAAAAAATGCAAATTGGGAAAGAAAGCAGCAGTATATCTAAATTAGCGAAGCAAATGCAACATTACTAATATGAGCCAATGTGCAACAACAAGAAAAATAAATCTGTAGTAAAACTGGCTTAACAGAGTAATAAAAAGTGAAATTCAGTAGCACTATGCCTGGGGAACAACAGCACCAAATGCAATAAATGATACCTAAATATGACATAGCTCAAGCAGAAAAAATTGTACACTAAAGACAACAATGCATATAAGGGAAATGTCTATTCACATCTTAGTGTCTATGTCATTAAAGTGGTGCACCACAAAAACTTATTGTATCAAAAAAATTACCAAGTAGTTGAAAAGAAAATTGTGTATGCAGTTACTGTTATTAGTCCCTTCTTATTGTTGTTTCCTTTCCAAGTGCTCCTGTCTCGAAGAATGTGGATCTTAAAATTATTACTTAATAGATCTTAATAGTGTTCAGAAGTTATAATATATATATCAGTTCATGACATTCAGTCTTACAAATTTACTCTCTCTGATCATCCGCTCTCAAAACTCTGCCATCTCACTCCCCACATCCACCACCGCTGGCGGCTCACCTCCAACTGCGCAACGCTACGCGCTGTTCACATGTAACTGCCCAGCACTACAATAGCAATATTCCAACAATGCAAATCAGCCACAGACTGTACATAGCACAGCTGGTGATTTTCATACAGAGCGCTACGTGGCGTTATCAACATACAAACCTAAACAGCCTACCTACAAATGCAATTATTGAGAAGTTGTCTGCCCCTGGTAGCTGAGTGGTCAGCGCGACAGAATGTCATACCTAACGCCCCAGGTTTGATTCCCGGCTGGGTCGGAGATTAGCTCCGCTCAGGGACTGGGTATTCTGATGTCCTTATCATCGTCATTTCATCCCCATCGACGCGCAAGTCGCCTAAGTGGCGTCAACTCGAAAGACTTGCGCCAGACGAGTGGCCTACGCGACGGAAGGCCCTAGCCACACGACATTTCCATTTCCATTAAGAATTTCATAAAGATTTTATATATTTTGGTATTTCCCTTGTTTCCTCATGTTCGTCCCATAGATATGTTAGAAACTGCAATTTCTCAGTTTGCTGTACATAGAAGGTGGATTGCACTTTGTGGGCAGCTGTCCATGTGGGACGAGATGGGTGAAACATCAAAGAAAGGAAAAAAATATTTAAAACAATTATTGATATAATATTAGCATCAAGTAAAAAGTTTAGAACAACATAAAAACATTTACACAGAAAGATTAGTTTAGCGTCCCCTAGCGGTAAATCGACAAAGTTAAAATAACCCCATTCTATCGGCTTAAGTAGATGTATGCCTAAAATTAACATCGTCCCATTATAAGCCTCTAACATGAATAGTTTTTCTGTTCTGGAAGAAAGTTTTAATTATGTTTCCTGTCATAATGAACAGTGGAGCCAATACAAAATAAACTGTAATTGCTAACAATGGGTCCATGTTTCTCATAGGGCAATCGTAACACGATAGTCTATCATTTGAGATAAAGCTATAGGCAGACAGTTTTATTAAACGCATAACATGAAGAGGCTATATTTAGCATACCTATATTACGTATCAGTTGGTAATAGTAATTACAGATAAAAATCACCATGTGAAAATGGAAGCTCCCATAAATAATAAATAAGTAAAACAGCCAAATAAGCACTGCAATAAGGCAAATAACACGTAATGATTAAATGTTAATCTTTCGTATTTATTTCGCGAACATATTTCAGGTGTGGACACATTTATTCAGCAAAGTTGCATGTCTATGATATATGTTTCAACACATAAAGGTGTGTCGGCAGCCGTTGCCTAGAGACACAGAACCCACAGTCGTAAGTAACAGCTAGTCGACCAAGGCACTTTCGCTTAAAGAAGCGAGCTGGGACTTAACAGCACGAAGATGTGCTTCTCTAAGATAATGTCTCCGATATCCAACCCAAAATAGGCTGAGAATCTTGACTAACCTGAGTTCGACAGCTGGCAGGATTGACATACCCGGTGATCAAAAAGTCTGTATAAATTTGAAAACTTAATAAACTACGGAATAATGTAGATAGAGAGGTGAAAATTGACACATGCTTCGAATGACATGGGATTTTATTAGAACAAAAAAAAGTATTGCTAGACACGTGACCCGCGAAAGATCTCTTGCGCGCGTCGTTTGGTGATGATCGTGTGCTCAGCCGCCACTTTCGTCATGCTTGGCCTCCCAGGTCCCCAGACCTCAGTCTGTGCGATTATTGGCTTTGGGGTTACCTGAAGTCGCAAGTGTATCGTGATCGACCGACATGTCTAGGGATGCTGAAAGACATCCGATGCCAATGCCTCACCATAACTCCGGACATGTTTTACAGTGCTGTTCACAACATTATTCCTCGACTACAGCTATTGTTGAGGAATGATGGTGGTCATATTGAGCATTACCTGTGAAGAACATCATATTTGCTTTGTCTTACTTTGTTATGCTAATTATTGCTATTCTGATCAGATGAAGCGCCATCTGTCGGACACTTTTTGAACTTTTGTATTTTTTTTCGGATCTAATAAAACCCCATGTCATTCCAAGCATGTGTGTCAATTTTTACCTCTCTATCTACATTATTCCGTGATTTATTCAGTTTTCAAATTTATACTGATTTTTTGATCACCCGGTAC
Organism: Schistocerca piceifrons; assembly: GCF_021461385.2. Classification (NCBI taxonomy): domain Eukaryota; kingdom Metazoa; phylum Arthropoda; class Insecta; order Orthoptera; family Acrididae; genus Schistocerca; species Schistocerca piceifrons. Next base: position 300,211,473 of record NC_060139.1, on the reverse strand, counting down.
TTGGACCTTGCGTCCATACTCACCGTGTGGATGTTTTGGGCGCCAACGTCTTCCCGTCTTTTCTCATGGCCATCAGTCAGTAGTTTTGAAATAGTTGCCAGTCTGAGGAGTGGGAAGCAACGGATAGTGGGTAACCAGGGAATTAAAGGAGATGAAGTGGATCGCTAACAGGTTGGAAATAATCAGCCAACATGAGATGTCGCTAAGAACATTCTCGTGGCTAGTATCGCTCCTCCAAAAATTTAAAAACCTCAGTATAATGGGAAACGTAGCTGCTTCAGTTACGTGTTACAATCGGCGCTGTTCGCCTCAGTTAAGATATACGTTTAATAAGAAGCAGAGTCGTCTTTCAATACTGACTGTGCGGCAGCGATTAGTTGGATCAGGCGCAGTTTCCTTAGTAGGAGCTATTCCTTTACACGAACATTTATTTTCTTTTTAATTTCTTACAGAATCACATCTTCCATCCATCCATACGTTTTACAAAAATTACTTTTAACTATTAATCACAACACATAATCTAGTCTCATCTTAGGATTTTCTCTGATGTTGCGGAGCAGGAGCAGGTTATTCCTTAGTTGAATGTTTGTAATAGTTTACTTCATGCAAGCACTTTTAGTATGTTGAAGGAGGAAGGGTTCGGGGTGGTTTGGTGAGGAGCGTTGAAAACGATTTACATTGTAAGGTTCAAATTTCTGAAGACACTTGTTGATTTGGGAATTCAGGTTGGATGGGATATGAGAGGTACTGGTTACTTTTGAGTCCAAGGAGCAAACAACGTTTGTAACAATCACGTGATACAGCTATATATAATCAAGGTAGGCCTAGTTGTCTGCAAGAAAGAACAGTTTCTTGATAAAATGGGATATCAATTGGGTACACCACATAACGAATGTTGTGAAACATTGTGGAGTAAGAAGTTGTACCTATACGACGTTATAGTCATTTAAAATGGGATGCACTGAGCCCTAAACCTTTTATTTATATTAGTGGAAAAAATTATTGCGTTAGGCAAGACATGAAGTGACATATCCATCTTATGACACGCAGAAATAATTCTCTTATTACTGTTTAAACTATCATCCAGTATTACACATTGATCCCTAAAAGTCTGGAATAAAAACGATTCATGTATTATTATTTATTAAGTGAAAGGCATTCTCAGCCACAAACAGCTTGGAAGCAGTTGATAATACTGTTTAAATATACGACTATGCTTTCTGGTTTGTCATTCAAACACATTTGTACATTGTCTGGATAACAGCTGTATGAAAGATATATATGCCCATACTAAGAGCTACCTTCCACGGCACCTACTCAATGGCATCATTTAGATTCTGGCTCGCAGAGCTTATCCTATTTCCGACGCGGACATTTTAGCCAAGGACGGCTGCGTTTAACTAAAATGGATATTGTGACAAGCAGATTCGTCGGGTTATGGAATTTGGACCATCTCCGGAGGTGCGTGAAGAGGAACATATATTGTTCTTCGTGTAGTGCTGACTACAACAGGCTCACAAATCGAAGTAGCTGAACATCGTGTAAATGTGAGAAAACTCTGATATCTGTCAGTACTTCCGGGTTT